>NW_012148664.1:2711422-2730256 GCF_000956105.1 Propithecus coquereli | reverse complement strand
GCTTGAGCCCAGGAGTTTGAGGTTGCTGTGAGCTAGGCTGATGCCATGGCACTCTAGCCCAGGCAACAGAGTGAGACTCTGTCTCAAAAAATATATATATATACATATTTATCATGTACAACACATTGTTTGAAATATTGTTGTTTGCCTTTTTCTAATAGATCTTTGAAATTATTTTGCTTCCAATGTCCTACAACTCATTTATGTGTTCCACAGATACAACTGCTAGATATCATAATAGGTTCTTAGAATACAATAATGAGCAAGAGGGACACAGACCATACTTGCATGGACTAGACAAATTGGTAAGCAACAGTTATAATAAAGTGGAATATGTACCATAACTGTAGAAGTTCAAAATTCTAGGGAGTTCAAAAATGTGGCAAATACATAATCTGGGAGGTCAGTAAAGGCTTCCAGGAAGAAGTGACATATCACCCCATCCTAAAGGATGAGCAGTAGTGGCCAGTTGAAGTATGGGTGGTAGGAGTGAAGAGGGTTCCAGTTAGAAATTAGCTTAAAGGAGAATATAAATGTATTTATTACCACTGCACTGTACATTTACAAATGGTAAAGATGGTAAATTATATATGTACCTTTTACCTCAATAAAAAAAATTTTTTTTTTGAGACAGGGTGTCAGTCTATTGCTAGAGTGCACTGGTGTCATCATAGCTCAAAGCAACTTCAAACTCCTGGGCTCAAGCGATCCTCCTACCTCAGCCTCCCAAATAGGTGGGACTACAGGTGGCTAATTTTTCTATTTTTTCTAGAAACGGGGTCTTGCTCTTGCTCAGGCTGGTCTTGAGCTCCTGGCCTCAAGTGATCCTCCCACCTCAGCCTCCCAAAGTGCTAGGATTACAGGCATGAGCCACATGTTCAGCCAAAAAAAAAATTGACACACACACAAAAAATCTAGCTTAAAAGGATGAGAGAGGACTTTTGGCTGGTGAATTAAAAACAATCAAAGGAGTACAAAATGGAAAAGTGATAAGAAATGAGCTTAGGGCAGTAAAAAGGGGCCAGATTATTAAGAGTTTAAGGCCTTAGTAAGTTACAGGAAGTAGCATGAACTTTATCTTAAGGTAGTAATAAAATGTATTCATTAGAATGCTTTCAGCTGCAAGTAAATCTAAAGGTGAAAAAATTGACTTAAACAAAAAAAAAAAAACTTTTTAAAAAAGTTCACATCATGAGAAGTGTGGTGCCTGGGTTGGTTCATCTTTTTATCATTTCCCTTTGCCATTCTGAGTGTGTGATAGTAACATCCCTTCTCCTGGTCCCATGATATCTCCCCTTAGGGTCCCCAAATTGCTGCAGCAATTCGAAGCATCACAGAGTTATGTTCAATGGCCTGGAAAAGGTATGCATAATGTCTGTTAAAATGGAGGAAAGTCTTTTCCAGAATCTTCTAGCAAATTCCCCATCTCTCATTGGCCAGAACCAGGTCACAGGGGCCAAGCTACACTGAATGCTGGGAAAGTGAGCACCTGGAATCTTCGCCCTCTGTGATGGGAGGCACTTCTATTTGCAGGGAAGAGTAATAGCTTTTGAGGAGGAAACCAACAGTGTTGTTCTCTGCGTTTGAAAGGTTTTGAGCAGACAAGTGGTGTGATCAGGCTTATGTTTAAGTTCCCTGTCCCTCCAGGTCTTTTTCCTGCCTTCACGTTACTTTCCATCACCTCCTTCCTCTACTCACAACCACCACTTTTCCACCTAGTTCTCCTACCTTTTTCTCAAGCACAATACGCTCGTTTTCTATGACATCTCTAAACATTCAGAACAGTATGATTTGTTCTGATATAATTACCTAAGACAATTGTATCCATAGCATTCCATATAAATACTTCAGAAAATGCCTTGGTTGATCTAAAAAATATCCTAAAACAACTAATATTTGGGGTTTCAAGTATGCTCAGATACGCTTGGTATTGTCACTGGTATGTTAACCAAAACTTATCTAATTTCCATGATTAACATAAGAAAATGGTACATTCTCTTAGATTGTGTTCCTGGCTCGTTATCAGTAAATATTTGTAGAATGGGTAGCTTTTAAGTAAAAAAAATAGTATCCAATCCATGTCTTTCATTCACCACCATTTTTTTAAAAAAAGAGAGCAAGATATGAATATTTCTGGAATGTTCATTGCTTTTGAAAGACCAAATAGTGACATAGCCTCATCTCACACTCCTATGATATCTACTTACGCCACATTTAAGACGTGTGAAAACCATTGCAGGCAGAGTTGGCCAGATTCTTTTTTTTTAACCATGATGCAAATCTACTAAATTGTCTTTCAACTTTGATGCCACATCAGCTAAGCATTCTAGAAAATGTTTTTTTTTGGAAAGCATTATTTGTTCTGAAGGCATCTGGAACTTATTTTATGAGTGCTGAATGGATTTCTGGCTGACCAGAGATAATCGGACTTGCTGTCAGAGATTCTGGGCTATAACCTGGTCTGATTTCACAAATTTTCCCTGCATCTTGAATGTCATTCTAAACTGAACAGTAGCCCATCAGTGAATATCGAGGAGCATGTATGTGGAGATTAGGGAAGAAAGTTTATGCTTCAGCTTCTGTAACACAATCATTAACAAACATTTTAAGCACCAGTTGACACTTCCAATAAAAGTTAAGCATCGGCTGGTCCCAATGCAGTGGTATTTACAACTAATCTATCACAACCAGTTACAGATTCCTTTGCTCCTTTGCCACTCCCACGGCTTCAGTTGACCGGTGTTAAAAATTAGGGCGGGGCGCGGTGGCTCACGCCTGTAATCCTAGCTCTCTGGGAGGCCAAGGCGGGCAGATTGTTTGAGCTCAGGAGTTTGAAACCAGCCTGAGCAAGAGCGAGACCCCGTCTCTACTAAAAATACAAAGAAATTAATCGGACAACTAAAAATAGATAGAAAAAATTAGCCGGGCATGGTGGCGCATGCCTGTAGTCCCAGCTACTCGGGAGGCTGAGGCAGGAGGATCGCTTGAGCCCAGGAGTTTGAGGTTGCTGTGAGCTAGGCTGATGCCACGGCACTCTAGCCTGGGCAACACAGTGAGACTCTGTCTCAAAAAAAAAAAAAAGATAGGACATCCAGATTGAGTCCAAACTCTGCCACTTGTATCAACTTTAGGAAAGTTCACCTTGCTTGGATGTGGTTTCCTTATTTGTAAAATTCGACTAGTGATCACAGCTTACCTCCTGCTCAGAGCTGCTGTCAAGACCATAAGAGAGAGGGCACGTGTTTATTTTAACAGAAGTACAGTAGTCCCCCCATCCGTGGGGGATACATTCCAAGACCCGTAGTGGATGCCTTAAACCTTGAACTCTATCCAATCCTGTACATATTGTGTTTTTTCTTTTACATACATACCCATGATAAAGTTTAATTTTATAAATTGGGCACAGTAAGAGATTAACAATAATAAACTAGAACAATTATAACAATATACTGTAACAAAATTTATGAGAATGTGGTCTCTTTCCCTCTCTCTCTCAAAATATCTTATTGTACTTTATTCACCTATTTGCAGATTGACGTCAACCGCAGATAACTGAAACCACAGATAAGGGGGACTAGTGTACAAACTTGAGTTTGTAAGCTCCTTGGTTGCTGTTTGCACATGACAGGCCACGTGAAATAAATGTACCAATAAGCAATGTCTCTACAGTACGCCATGCAATGCTAAAATAGAGCCTGCTTCTCTGGAGATTAACTCAGCTAAGAACATGGTGAGCTTTCTTCTATCTTTGTGATGAAATACAGACTTCCTATTAAAAGGTGTGTCCTTTATTTCAAAAGGTTGAGTAGGATGATTCTTTAAAAAAGAGATTCCATACGGTTAAATTTAGGTCCTGAAACCCATTCCAAGAATACCCTCTGGCTCTAGGCCCACAGTACTATATTTGTTATTGGATTTGGAACTGTGTGTGATTTCATTCACTTTAAACTCTTGATTTTCACTATATAGTTGTTTGTGAGATAGTGGTAATAATCACATTGACCTTAGCAGACCTTCTTCCTTTTCTGATGGATCTATTTCTATTTTTGCTAATCAATAAAAATTTTACTTGCTGAAATATTTTCATTAAAGGCCATGCAAAAAATATTGATAGGCCAGGTGTGGTGGCTCACGCCTATAATCCTAGCACTCTGAGAGGCCGAGGTGGGAGGATTGCTTGCGCTCAGGAGTTCGAGACCAGCCTGAGCAAGAGCGAGACCCTGTTTCTACTAAAAATAGAAAAAATTAGGCAGGTGTGGTTGCGTGTGCCTTTAGTCACAGCTACTTGGGAGGCTGAGGCAGGAGGATCCCTTGAGCCCAGGAGTTAGAAGCTGCAATGAGCTGTGATTGAGCCACTGCACTCCAGCCTGGTTGACTGAGCAAGAACCTATCTCTAAATAATAATAATAATAATAATGTGATACTGTGGACTTCACTCTTATAAATTTGGTAATTTAGAAGATATGGACCGATTCCTTAAAAACCACAAACTATCAAAACTCAACCAAGATGAAATAGACAATCTGAATAGCCATATAACAATTAAATAAATTTAATTCATAATTAAAAAGCTCTCCCACTCTTCAAAAACCAAAAGCCCACATTAATGGGGCTATGTCAAAGAGACACAGGAGCCAGCTGAAAGAGCCTCCAGTGGCTAAGCTGGAACAATTTGAGCAACAAAATAAATAAAATGGTATTGGATTATAACCTAAAGGTTAAAATGAATTTCTATGAATCCATACATACATAAATAAATGATTGAATAAGTAAATAAATGGAGAAGAGATAATTCTCCCATGCAGAAGAATTCCCAATAATTTGTGTAGATATCCTGCCCTGAGAGGGGAGTATAACTCCCCACTTTTTAAAAAGTTTTATTTCATTTTTTTAGAAATAGAGTCTCGCTCTGTTGTCCAGGCTGGAGGGCCATAGCCAGCTCATAACTCACTGTAGCCTAGAACTCCTGGTCTCAAGCAATCATCGCGCCCAGCTTCCCCAGTAGCTAGGACAACAGGTGCATGTCACCATGCCTGACTAACTCTTTTATTTTTTGTAGAGACGGGGTCTCGCTATGTTACCCAGGGCGGTCTCAAAGTCCTGGGCTCAAGTGATTCTCCCACCTCAGCTTCCCAAAGTGCTGGGATGACAGGCTTGAGCCACTGCGCCTGCCCCCCATTTTTAAGTGTAGGCTACACATAGTGACTTCTTTTCAAAGAGTACAGTATGGAAAGTCAGGAGGAGGGAAAGTAAACTTATCGTGGAGACACCTGACAAACACTGTCGCAGGTAGGTGGTCAAGGACAACATCAGTAGTCATTAGTCATGTTGTTAGTATGTATCTGTGATATCATGTGCTGAAAATGACACTTTACCTCTGTGATCTTTCTTCCTGAAACTTACAACCTCAGGCTAATCATGGGAAAAACATGAGACGAATTCCAGTGGAGAGAAATCCTACAAAATATCTGATCAGCACTTCTCAAAACTGTTAAGTTCATCAAAAACAAGGAACATCTGGGAAACTGTCACAGTCCAGAGGACCCTAAGGAGACATGGCATCTAAATGCAACGTGGTATTCTAGATGTGATTCTGGAACAGAAAAGGGACAGTCAGTAAAAGCTAAAGAGAATCTGAATAAAATAGACTTCAGTTAATAATAATGTATCAATATTATTCATTAATTATAAGAAATCTACCATACTAATCTCAGATGTTAATAACAGAGGAAACTACATGTCTACAGTGTATATGAAAACTCTCCATGCCATCTTCTCAATTTTTCTGTAAATCTAAACTATTCTAAAAAATCTATTCCACCTCACTCTCTGCAAAAAAATAAAACAACCCTCCCCTCCAACGCATCAGGCTTAGTTTCATTGAAGAATTCTACTAAATATTTAAAGAAAAATCAACACCAACTTCACGCAATCTCTTCTAGAAAACAGAAGATGAAAGAACACTTTCCCAACTCATTTTATGGAGCCAGTATTACCCTGATACCCCAACCAGACAAAGATAGTACAAAAAAAAATGCAACAGAACAATATTTCTCATGAATTTAAATGCAAAAACCTCAACAAAATATTAACAAACTGCATCCAACAATGTATAAAAAGAATTATGTGGCCGGGCATGGTGGCTTACACCTATAATCCCAACACTTTGGGAGGCTGAGGCTGGAGGATCGCTTGGGACCATAAGTTCAAGACCAGCCTGAGCAACATAGCAAGACCCATCTCTGCAAAATATTAAAAAATTAGCCAGGTGTGGCAGCATACACCAGATATCCAGGAGGCCAAGGCAGGAGGATCACTTGAGCCCAGAAGTTTGAAGTTACAGTGACCTATGATCATGCCACTGCACTCCAGCCTGGGTAACAGAGCGAGATCCTTCTCTTAAAAAAAGAAAAAAAAAAATCAAAGAATTATTCATCATAACCAAGTAGGATTTATTCTAGGTATACAAGTCTGGTTCAACATTTGAAAATCAGCATAATTCATATTAACAAGCTAAAGAAGAAAAATAATATGACCATATCAATTTGACATAGAAAAAGCATTTCATAAAATCCTACATTGATTCTCTCACCAAGTTAGGAATACCTAAGCTTGGTAAATACTATCTTCAAAAAAACCTTTAGAGCTAGCATCATACTTAATGATGAAAGAGTGAATGTTCTTTTCCTAAGGTCAGGAAAAAGGCAAGGAAGTCTGCTCTCATCACTCTTATTCAACATGGTACTGGAAGATACTACAGTAGAGAAGAAAAAAGAAATAGAAGGTATACAGATTATAAAGGAGGAAATAAGACAATCTCTATTTGCAGATAACATGATTGTCTATGTAGTAAATCCCAAGAAGTCTATGAAAAAATCTCTTAGAACTAATGAACGAGTTTAGTGAGAATTTAGGATATAAGACCCACATGCAAAAAACTTGAATTTCTATAAGCATATGACGATAAGCATACGGAAACCAAAATTAAAACATAATGACACTTAGAACCACTCAAATAAAATGAAATATTGAGATATATGTAAAACATGGTCTGTATGCTGAAAATTACAAAATCCTGATGAAAGAAATCGAAGAAAACCTAAATAACTGGAGACACAGTTATAGATTGAAAGATCCAACATAGTAAACATATCAGTCCTTCCCATATTAACCTATAGATTTGATACAATGCCTATTACAACTCCAGGAAGGTTTTTTTGGTACATATGGACAAATTTATTCTAAAATTTATATGGAAAGCAGTGGGCTCTAGAATAGCTAAAATAATCTTGACAAAAAATAAAGTGGAAGAAATCACTCTGTCCAATGTTAAAGTTTACTGCTAATACGTAGCTACAATAATTAAAACAGTGTGGTATTGACAAAGAGATAGACACATAGATCAATGGAACAGAGTAAAGATTCCAGAAATAGACCCACAGAAATATGCTTCATTGATTTTTCACAAGAAGGATAGCCTTTCGACAAACGGCATTGGAGCAATTGGACAGCTGTAGGTAAAAAAAATAAATCGTAACCTAAACCTTACACCTTAAACAAAAATTAACCTAAAATAGATCACAGATTTAATATAAAATGTAAAACCATAAAATTTTAGAAATGAAACATGGGAGAAAATCTTCATGATCTAGGACAAAGAGTTCTTGGCCTTGAAACCAAAAGCATGATCCCTAGAAGAAAATATTGATAAATTGGATTTCATCAAAACTGAAAAATATATGCTGTGCAAAATACCTGGTTAAAAGGATGAAAAGACACACTAAGTACTGGGAATAAATATTTTGCAAACCATGATTCATAAGGAACTAATATCTAGAATACATAAAGAACTCCCAAAACTCAAGAGTAGGGAAAAAAAAAAAAAAAAAAAACCAATAGAAAATGGGCAAAAGACATTTTCAGTGATTTGGAAGTTGGGGACATGTGGATGGCAAATACACATACGAACTTCATTAGCCTTCAGGAAAATGCAAATTAAAACCACAATGAAAGGATAATAAAGGGATACTATGAACAACTCTATTCCCATAAATTTGATAACCTAGATGAAATGGAGAAATTCCTTGAAATATACACTCTGCCAAAACTCACATAAGAAGAAATAGACAATGCAAATATGCACATGTCAAGAAAATTGAATCAATAATTAATAACCTTCCAAAACAGAAAGCACTAGGGCCCAGATGAGTTCACTGTTGAATTCTATCAACCTTTTGGGGAAGAAGTCATGCCAATTCTCTACAATCTCTTTCATAAGACAAAAGCAATGGGGATATTTCCTAACTCATTCTATAAGGCCAGCATTACCCTAATACCAAAACCAGACAAAGACATTACAAGAAAAGAAAGCTACGGACCAATGTCTATCGTGAATATAGATTCAAAAAACCCTGAACAAAATATTAGCAAATGAAATTCAACAATATATTAATATAAGAAGTTTTATACCTAATGACCAATGGGATTTATCTCAGGTATGAAAGACTGATTCATCATTTGAAAAGCAATGAATGTCATCCATCATATCAACAGGCTAAAGGAGAAAATCACATGATTTTATCAAAAGATACAGAAAAAGCATTTGACAAAATTCAATACTCATTCACGATTAAAAAAAAAAAACTCTCAGTAAACTAGAAATAATGGGAACTTCCTCAACTTGACAAAGAATATCTATAAAAAACCTGCAGCTAACAGCATTCCTAATGCTGAAAAACTAGAAGATTTCCCACTAAGATCAGGAACAAGGATGTCCCCTCTCACCACTGCTTTTCAACATCATAGTGGAAGTCCTAGCTAATGCAATAAGAAAAGAAAAAGAACTAAAAGGTGTACAGATGGGGAAGAAAGAAAGGAAACTGTCTTTGTTTGCAGGTGTCATAATAATTTATGGAGAAAATACAAAAGAATAGACAAAAAAAATGGAATTAAGTTTGAGGTTGCAGTGAGCTATGATGATTCCACTGCACTCTAGCCAGGGTGACAGAGCAAGACTCTGTCTAAAAAACAAAACAAAACGAAAACAAAAACTCCTGGAATTAATAAGCGATTATAGCAAGGTTGCAAGATACAATGCTAATCTACAAAAGTCAATTGCTTTCCTATCTACTAGCAATGAACAAGTAGAATTTGGAATTAAAAGCACAATACCATTGACATTAGCATGTGGCTTAGTCTATTTCTGTTGCTATAAAAAAATACTTGAGACTGGGTATTATATAAAGGAAAGAGATTTATTTAGCTTGCAATTCTGGTGACTGGGAAATCTAGGATGGGCAGCCACATTTGGTGAGGGCCTCCTGCTGCCTTGCAGTATGACAGAAGCTTGCTCTGAAGCATGAAGCATAGCATACAGAGACATGAAGCATGCTATCAAGCACACCTCAAAAGTGGAAGGAGAAGTGGGCACATACAAAGAGACCAACCAGGAGAGGCAACTTCACTTTGTAACAACCTATTCTCCTGGAGACTAATCCATTCCCAAGAGAACTAACCCAGTCTTGAGAGAAAGAGATTAATTCATTTTAACAACCTACTCACCTTTTAAAGGCACTACCTCCCTACACTGTCACATTGGGGACCAAACCTAAACATGAGTTTTTTGGGGACAAACCATAGCTCACCCCCAAAAATAAAATGCTTAGGTATAAATCTAACACAATACACACAAGATCTATATGAGGAAAATTATAAAACTCTGATGAAAGCAATCAAAGAATAACTAAATAAATGGAGAGATATTCCATGTTCATGGATAGGAAAACTCAATATTGTCAAGCTATCAGATCTTCCCAATTTGATCCATAGATTCAATGCAATTCCATTCAAAATCTCAGCAAATTATTTTGTGGATATCGACAAACTGATTCTAAAGTTTTAATGAAGAGGCAAAAGACCTAGAATAGCCCACACACTATTGATGGAGAAGAGCAAAGTTGAAGGACTGATACTACATGACTTCAAGATTTACCATAAAGGTACAATAATGAAGACAGTGTGCTTTGTCAAAAGAATACACAAATAGATCAGTGGAACAGAATAGAGAATCCAGAAATAGATCCATATTAATATGATCAACTGATCTTTGACAAAGGAGCAAAGGCAGTACAATGGAGCACAGACAATCTCTTCAGCAGATGATGCTGGAACAACTGGACATCCATGTGTACAAAAAAAAGAAATGAATCTAGACACAGACCTTATACCCTACACAAAAATTAACTTGAAATGGGTTACAGACCTAAATGTAGAAAACAACTATAAAATTCCTAGAAGATAACACAGAAGAAAATTTATATGGGTTTGGCGATGACTAACTTATTTATTTTTGAGAGAAGATCTCACTCTGTTGCCCAGGCTGGAGTGTAGTGGTGTGATCACAGCTCACTGCAGCCTCGAATTCCTGGTCTCAAGCAATCCTCCTGAGTAGCTAGGACTACAGGTGTGTGCCACCATTCCCAGCTAATTTTTTCACTTTTTTGTAGAGATTGGGTCTTGCTATGTTGCCCAGGCTGGTCTCAAACCCCTAGCCTCAAATACTCCTCCTGCCTCAGCCTCCCAACAGGCTGGGATTACAGGCATGAGCCTCCATACCCAACCACAATGAATTTTTACCGGTAACACCAAAAACATGATCCATGAAAGAAAGAATTGATAAGTTGGACTTTGTTAACATTAAAAATTTCTGCTCTATGAGAGACAATGTCAAGAAAATAAGAAGCAAAGCCACAGGTTGAGAGAAAATATTTGCAAAAGACATGTCTGGTAAAGGATTCGTATCTAACATATACCACCCCCCCAAAAAAACCTCTTTAAATTTAACAGTAAGAAAAAAAACAACCTGATTAAAAAATAGGCTAAAAATCTCACTGAAAAAGGTATACAAATGAAAAATAAGCATATGAAAAGATGCTCCATATGTCATCAGGAAAAATCAAATTAAAACAACAATGAGATACCACTACACACCTATTAGAATGGCAAAACCCCAAACACTGACAACACTAAATGCTGGCAATCATGTGCAACAGTATATGTAACTCTCATTCATTGCTGGAGGGAATGCAAAATGGAACAGCCACTTTGGGAGACAGTGTGGCAGTCCCTTACAAAACTGGACATTCTCTTACCCAATGATCCAGCAATTGTGCTCCGTGGTATTTACCCAAATGAGTTGAAAATTTACATTCATACAAAATCCTGTACATGGATGTTCATAGTCACTTTACTCATAATTGCCCACACTGGAAGCATCCAAGATGGCCTTCAGTAGCTGCATGGATAAACGAACTATGGTACATCCAGACAAGGGAATGTTACTCTGTGCTAAAAAGAAATGAGCTCTCAAGCCATAAAAAGACATGGAGGAACCTTAAATGCATATGACTAAGTAAAAAGGACAATCTGAAAAGGCTATGTACTGTATGATTTCAACTATATGACATTCTGGAAAAGGGAAATTATGGGCAGAGCGAAAAGTTCAGTGGTTGCCAAGAGTTGCAGGGAGGGAGAGTTGAATAGATGGAGCACAGGAGCTTTTTAGGGCAGTGAAACTACTTAGCATAATATTATAGTGGTAGACACATGTCATTGTACATTTGTCCAAACTCATAGGATGTACAACACCAAGAGTGGACCTTAATGTAAACTCTGACCTCTGGGTGATAAGGATGTGTCAATGTGGGTTCATTGGTTGTAACAAATGTACTGCTCTGGTGGGGGATGTTGCTAATAGGGGAGGCTATGCATCTGTGGGGGCAGCGAGTATATAGGAATTCTGTGTACCTTCCCCTCAATTTTTCTGTGAACCTAAAACTGCTCAAAAAAAAAAAAAAAATGAAGCCTGTAAGAAAAACCACAATCACTACACACATATCAGAATGGCCAAAATCAAAGTCTGAGCACTAGATGCTTATGAGGTTACAGAGAAACTGGATCACTTAGACGTTGCTGGTGAGAATGTGAAACAGTACAGCCACTCTGGAAAAGAGTTTGGCGGTCTCTTCTAGAACTAAACATGCAATTACCATATGACCCAGCAATTGTACTCTTGGGCATTGATCCCAGAGAGATGAAAACTTATATTAAAAGCTTGTATTAATACATGAATGTTCACAGAAGCCTTATTTGTAATAGGCAAAAACTGAAATCGGCCCAGATGTCCTTCAAGAGGTAAACAGTCAAACCAACTGGAACTGCCATACCATGGAGACTATCCAGCAATAAAAAGGAATTAACTACTGATATGCATGACAACTTGGATAAATTTCCAGGGAATCATACTGAGTGAAAAAAGGCAGTCCCCAAAGGTTGCATATTATGTGATTCAATGTATAGAACATTTTTTATATAACACAATTTTACAAATGGAGGCCAGATAGATACCCAGGTGGAGGATTTAGGGCCATAGGTGAGGTGAGGCAGGAAGAAGGTGGATGTGTATATAAAAGGCATGCTTGTGCAGCTGGAACTATTCAGTATCTGGACCCTACTGGGGGACACCTGGACCTACACAGGCAATAAAATTGTATGGAACTTAATAAATATTCACACATATACACAAATGAGTATCGGTAAAACCGAGGAAATCTGAATAAGGTTAGTGGATTGTAGCAATGTCAATAACCAGGTTGTGATATTATACTACAGCTTTGCAAAATGTTCCCATTAGGGGAAACTGAGCAAAGGATAAAGGATATTTTTTTACAACTGCATGTAAATCTATGATTATTTGAATAAAAATTTCAATTAAAGATACGTAAATACCCAGATGCCATGGTCAACAGTGACAGGGATAATTTTGCAATTGCTTAGGAGAGTAAATGACAGTATTCAAATGCAAGAAAAAGGAATTTAGAGAAGGCAATTAAGAAAAACAAGGAATCACTCTAGCCCGGGCAACAAAGCAAGACTCTGCCTCAAAAAAAAAAAAAAAGAAAAAGAAAAAGAAAAGCAAGGAAGAGAGAAGCTATAAGAAATGCCCGAAGACACCTCTGATGTTTGGAAATATGGATAACAATACTAAGCAGCTTAAAGTATTGAAATTCCCTCTTTGTGTGTTTTCTATATTCAATTTCTGACTCTTAGAGCAGTTAGTCTACTTGCTAATATACAGGTGTGGCGCTCTAAACACACCTGGATCTAATTTGACGGAATTCTCTTCATTTTATGATGGGTATATCTGATTCCCTTGACTTTTAGCGTACAACTCAAGCAGTTTTAAACGTTTCTGGCAATGATTAATTTGCTTTTGATTTGTCATGTGAAATGGTTTACCTTGAAAGTTGCCCAGTGTTTCAAACATACATCCATATAAGGAATGATCAAAAAGTAATGCCTCCTAATTTTCATCTTTCTTGTCAGTGATCAAGCATTTGCCAAAAATGAGTCTTTGATGTCCTGTTTCTACTTTTGAAATTACATTAAAGACCAATGGTTGGAAGCTAATTAGAAATAGCTTTTGCATCCAAGTGATTCCCCAGCTGGCCTGCGTCTTGTGGTCTACAGCCTCTTTTAAAATACTTATCAAATCCTAGGCTTGCTTAATAACAACCACTCATTTCATCCTGTTAACCACTCTAGAAGGTAGGTTACTGTTATTATCCCAATTTTACAGATGAAGAAAGTAAAGTTCAGAGACAATAGATGACTTGCCCACATACACATACAGTAAGCCAGGGAGCTGGGATTTGAGCCAAGGTAATCTGTTTCCAGAATCTATACTCTTAACCTCTAAGCCTCTCATACTTTCTGAATCAGAGTCTCCAAGGGCCTGGTGTCTTGAGTATCTCTTATTTTATAAAACAAATGAATAGATGGGTTGCCAGGTTTTGGACCTCCAGGGTAAAAACCACTCTAAAGAAGAGGTAGCGGTAATTTATTACAGATAAAAAAAAAAAAAGAGGCCTAAGTAGCCAAGATGGATATTTACGTATGCCAATAAAAGCTGTGGTCCCCAGAAAAAACAGTAGAGTCTTATAGCCATGCACTTTTTCTACTCTCTCCAACGTGCTCTGCTCGCATCTGTCCCTGACAACTTCAGACCCCGCTTGCGCAGATGAAAGTGACTAAGACCCCTGATGACTCACTGGGCACCTGCGCTTCCTGGAGCTAGAAAATGACCATAAAAACCTCAGCTACAGCTGAATTCTCTAGCTGACAAAATTTCTTCTGGGCATCCTCTCAATTTTTTATTTTTAGGACCCATCTCCCAAAGCCCAGCCTGAACCCCAGGACACCAAACTTGAGAGGGTATTGATTTCATGGTGGGGGGGGTGGGGGTGGGTGTTAGAGGAGACACTCACCTGGACTGCCAAGGCCCCCGTCGCAGCTCACAGGTGGCAGGGAAGCGGGTGACCCGAAGCTGGAAACCCTCTCCCAACCCACCTGCTGGAGAAGCTCCTGAGCCGAGGAAGGCGCACACGCTCAGTCGGGAGCTGACAGCTGCCTTCCAACTGACCTGTTGTCCTTAAATAGATACCATCTGTTGTGCTTAAGCGTTTTACATACATTTTCTCTTTACAACCTGCCCTCCAAGGTAAATATTATTATCCTTATTTTGTAGATGAAGAAACCGAGGCTTAGAGAAGATAGCTTGCCCGGGTCACTGTCAGCCGAGGGAGGGTTTTCACTCTAAAACCCCAGCTCTTAACCTGACTGCAGCCTTTTCCAGGAAAGATCCACCAGTCCATCTTGATCAACTGGTTAGAGCTCCTGGCCCAAGGGATTAGCTAAGAAGCGTTCCCAGAGGTGCTCTGAAATCTTCCAAGTAGAACCATAAACATGATTAGCCTTCAAGACTCTGGGGGAAATTTTGTAATGATAGAATCTCAGGCACTGTGATAAATCTATGGGAAAGATCCATGGGGGTGGGCTCTGGGAGGTCTGTTGAGCACCCCTCAGATGACAGCACTTCAGTGCAGCCTCTGGGTACCCACATGACCCCATCCCGCAAAGCAGCCCCCTTTGAAACCGACTTGGCCCTATCTTGGTCTTTCTAGCTTCCCCGGAATCTCACTTCTCACTTTTCCTTTTCTTCTTTCCCAGCTACCATTAAACTTTGCCATGTGCCGTAAATAGCGTGGAGAGGATTTTTTTAAAATGTTCTATATGTGTATGTTAACGTTTGCCCAACTTAAATAAAATGCTCTTCGTTGTACTGTATATAACGAAGAAACTCATTAACTGCATAATGGCTTCGTGCTCCCTGGTCTAACATATAGAATACACGCACTATTAAAAATTAAAATCCATCCATCAAAATCTAATGGCTAAATAGGGATATTAAAAAGTGAGAGGCATTATTTGGACCCATGTAAAATTGTCACGGGACCCATGAAAATAATTGGCAAATTTTGACAGAGGACAGAGCCGGAGGTAAAAATAAAATCGCATGCAAACCAAATCACAGATTTGTGATGTCCATTTAGTATTAATATAAAAGTTCACTTAATTATACCTGAGTCTCAGTTTGGGTGATTGTCTCCTCCCGGTCTCTCAGCCAGCTTTCTCCCAGGGTCACCGGTAGCATAGACACCCTTCTGCAGAGAAAGTGATGCCAACTGTTAGATCTGTCCTGGGCTTCCTGCACTGACTTTGTCTTCAGCTCTTGATGACATTTTAATCATTTCAAAATCTTTCTGGTTGGGTCTCTGACTTAATGAAGCTTCTCTTGCTGTTACTGAAACTTGTTTCGGTTTCATAGCATTGATGTATTGAGTGTGTCTTTAAATGTACTGAATATTCATTCAGTTTTGGTAGATTTACAGGACTATTTTTTTATAGTATTTTAATATTAATCTCAAGGCTTCGGGTTATTTCCTGATACTTCAGTGAGCTTTATTTGATGACTCAGGAATTCTTGGTCATTTATTAATCTTTTTAATCACACCAATGCCCTCAAGACATAATAAAAAGAACATAGCATCTTTGAAAGTGGAAAAAGAAAAATCTTTTATTTTACTTAGTAATTCAAAAGAAGAATATGGATTTGGTCTTTTTAAACCATACTTTTCTCTAAAAAAAGTTTATTTTACTTTACAATTATAAAGTAATACATGCTCATGTTGGGATATTTGAGAAATGGATAAAAGCAGAACAAACAACCATGTAGAACTCCATTATCCAAAGATAATCTTGTATTTAAATTTTTTGTTTACTTAAAGTGATTTTTTTCTTCTATAATATTTTCATTGAATTATACTTATAATGGACACCTACTTTTATGTCTAGTTTTTTAAACTAGACATTGTACATTGACATTGTAAAAAAGTATTTCCCATATTATATAAGTAATATTTTAAAGAAATATGATATTCTGTTGAATAAATATATAATAATTTTCATAGAGTATTCAAAAATTGTTGGACAGTTTGAATGGTTTTTTTCTTTTTTTTTATTTTATAAATAGAAATAAATGTTTGTTATTTAAGCCACCTATTTTATAAATAATGCTTCAATTAACACCTTTGCATAGAAAATTTTCTGTACATAGAATCTAGTTTAGGATCCATTTCCAGAAATGGAACTACTTTGAAAATGAATGTTTAATATTCTGGTATATATTGCCAAATGTCTTTCTAAAAGGATTGTACTAATTAACACTGCCAAACTGCTGTTCAAAGATTTCTAATTTGCTATATTCTCAAAAATATTGGCTATTATACATTATAAAAATCTTTGCAATTCCATAAGCAAAAACTGGTATTTCAGTGTTATTCTAAAGCCACATAATTGTCACAGTCCTGTTAATATTATTTTCTTTAAAAATATTATTTTAAGATACAAAAAATTTAACTTCAACCAAAATAAATAAATAATAATTCCTTTAACTTCCAACTGAGTAACTTGAAATCATTTTGCTTTTGAACTGGTTATTTACCAACTTTGTGACCCTGAGAAAATTATTTAACTTCTGTAAGCTTTAGCTTCCTTATATGTAATATGAGGATAATATTAATAATAACATACCCCGGGCCGGGCGCGGTGGCTCACGCCTGTAATCCTAGCTCTCTGGGAGGCCGAAGTGTGTGGATTGTTTGAGCCCAGGAGTTCGAAACCAGCCTGAGCAAGAGCGAGACCCCGTCTCTACTAAAAATAGAAAGAAATTAATTGGACAACTAAAAATATATAGAAAAAATTAGCCGGGCATGGTGGCGCATGTCTGTGGTCCCAGCTACTCGGGAGGCTGAGGCAGAAGGATTGCTTGAGCCCAGGAGTTTGAGGTTGCTGTGAGCTAGGATGATGCCACGGCACTCTAGCCCGGGCAACACAGTGATACTCTGTCTCAAAAAAAAATAAATAAATAACATATCCCTTATAGGGTTGTTATGAGGATAAATAAAATAATATTAGTAAAGCTGCTAACATGTAGAAAGCACTCAATGAATGATTGCTATGATTAATATGATGTTTACTTAATTAATTCATAGTGAAAGGAATCTTGACTTTTTGTGGTGAAATATTTGCTACTTTAACCATGTTAAAATTCACTGTCATGTTGTGTCACCATCACCACTACACCAGTATTTATTTCCAAAACTTTTTCCTCACCCTGAACAAAATTCTGTACCCATTAAAAAATAATCCCCTCTTTGCCCCCATCTTATCCCCTGGTAGCTTCTGTTCTACTTCCTGTTTCCATGACTTTGCCTATTCTAGGTATCTCAGGTAAGTGAAATCGTACAAGGTTTGCCCTCCTGTGTCCGGCTTATTTTATTAAGCACAAGGTCCTCAAGGCTCACCCATGGTGTGGCATGTATCAGAACTTCATTCCTTTTTTTTTTTTTTTTTTTTTGAGACAGAGTCTCACTCTTTTGCCCGGGCTAGAGTGAGTGCCATGGCGTCATCCTAGCTCACAGCAACCTCAAACTCCTGAGCTCAAGCGATCCTGCTGCCTCAGCCTCCCGAGTAGCTGGGACTACTAGCTGGGCATGCGCCACCATGCCCAGCTAATTTTTTCTATGTATTTTTAGTTGTCTGATTAATTTCTTTCTATTTTTAGTAGAGACGGGGTCTCGCTCTTGCTCAGGCTGGTTTCGAACTCCTGAGCTCAAACAATCCGCCCGCCTCGGCCTCCCAGAGTGCTAGGATTACAGGCGTGAGCCACCGTGCCTGGCCTTGAACTTCATTCCTTTTAAAGCTGAGTAATATTATATTGTTTGTATAAACTACATTTTTTTATGTGTTCAACTGTTGATGAACGCTTGGATGGCTTCCACCTTTTGCTTATTGTGAATAATGTTGCTATAAACATTAGTGTACAAGTATCTGGTTGAGTCCCTGCTTTCAATTATTTGGGAAATATACCAAGGAGTGTGTTATGGACTGAATGCTTACGTCCCTTCAAAATCAATAAGCTGAAATCCTACCCTCTAATGTGATGGTATGAGGAAGTGGGGTCTTTGGGAAGTAGGTAGAATTAGATGAGGTCATGAGGGTAGAGCACTCATGAATGGGATTAGTGTTCCTATGACAGTCCCAAGAGAGCTTGCTTCCTTTCCCTGCCACGGGAGGACACAGTAAGAAGACTCATTTATGAACCAGGAAGAGGGCCCTCACTAGACACCAAATCTGCTGATGCCTTGATCTTGGACTGCTCAGCCTCCAGAACTGCGAGAAATAAATGTTTGTTGTTTAAGCCACCTAGTTTATGGCATTTTGTTACAACAACCCAAGCTGACTGAAACAGAGTGGAATTGCTGGATCATATGGTACTTCTTAAAAGCAGAACAAACAACCATGTAGAACTCCATTATCCAAAGATAATCTTGTATTTAAATTTTTTGTTTACTTAAAGTGATTTTTTTCTTCTAT
>NW_012148664.1:2710843-2711372 GCF_000956105.1 Propithecus coquereli | reverse complement strand
TACTCTGTCTCAAAAAAAAATAAATAAATAACATATCCCTTATAGGGTTGTTATGAGGATAAATAAAATAATATTAGTAAAGCTGCTAACATGTAGAAAGCACTCAATGAATGATTGCTATGATTAATATGATGTTTACTTAATTAATTCATAGTGAAAGGAATCTTGACTTTTTGTGGTGAAATATTTGCTACTTTAACCATGTTAAAATTCACTGTCATGTTGTGTCACCATCACCACTACACCAGTATTTATTTCCAAAACTTTTTCCTCACCCTGAACAAAATTCTGTACCCATTAAAAAATAATCCCCTCTTTGCCCCCATCTTATCCCCTGGTAGCTTCTGTTCTACTTCCTGTTTCCATGACTTTGCCTATTCTAGGTATCTCAGGTAAGTGAAATCGTACAAGGTTTGCCCTCCTGTGTCCGGCTTATTTTATTAAGCACAAGGTCCTCAAGGCTCACCCATGGTGTGGCATGTATCAGAACTTCATTCCTTTTTTTTTTTTTTTTTTTTTGAGACAGAGT
>NW_012148664.1:2696260-2710148 GCF_000956105.1 Propithecus coquereli | reverse complement strand
GAACCAGGAAGAGGGCCCTCACTAGACACCAAATCTGCTGATGCCTTGATCTTGGACTGCTCAGCCTCCAGAACTGCGAGAAATAAATGTTTGTTGTTTAAGCCACCTAGTTTATGGCATTTTGTTATAACAACCCAAGCTGACTGAAACAGAGTGGAATTGCTGGATCATATGGTACTTCTATGTTCAACTTTTCAAGGAACTGCCAGACTGTTTCCTACCAGCAATACACAGATGTTCCAATTTCTCCACATGCTCTCCAACACTTGTTATGTTCATTTTTTAAATTATAGCCATCCTACTAGGTGTGAAGTGGTATCTCGCCATGGTTTTGGTTTATATTTCCCTAATGATTGATGGCGTTGAACATCTTTTCATGTGCTCATTGGCAATTTGTAGATCCTTTTTGGAGAAATGTCTATTCAAGTCCTTTGCTCATTTTTAAGTTGGGTGGTATGTCTTTTTGTTGTTGTTGTTGAATTGTAGGAGGGTTTTTTTTTTTAATAATCTGGATACAAACCCCTTATCAGATATATGCTTTACAAATATTTTTTCCCATTCTGTGGGTTAACTTTTTGGTCTCTTAATAATGTCCTTGATACACAAAAGTTTTTAATTTTAATGAAGTCTAATTTACTTGTTTTTGTAATATTTTGTTGCCTGTGCTTTCGGTGTCATATATAAGAAACCATTGCCAAATCCAAGGTCATGAAGGTTTGACTCTATGTTTTCTTCTAGGAGTTTTATAAATTTATTAATAGTTCTTAGATTTAGGTCTTTGATCCATTTTGACCTATTTTTTATATATGGTATAAAGTAAGGGTCCAATTTCATTCTTTTGGATGTGAATATCCAGTTTTTCCAGCACCATTTGTTTAAAAGACTGTTATTTTCCCCATTGAGTGGTCTTGGCACCCTTGTTGAAAATCAATTCCTTGACTTTTAAGACTTTACCCCACTAAGTAAAATCTATTCCTGTGTCTGGATGAGACAACCATCTTCTTTGGTCTTCTTGTCTCTCACTCTTGAAAGGTACATTAAGCTCATAGATGCCTGAGCCAGCTATACCCACAGTCCCATTGGGAGCCCCTACCCAGAGAAGTGTGTGTTGTAGCCATGGGAGAAAGAAATGTCTGAGCAGATAGGGGTTCAGTGCCAGTCCCACATGCTGGGGCATCCACTTGTCTGTCCCTCACTTGGTCTTCTGTCCCCCTCCCCTGCTGTCTCCTTTCTGGTTACAGACTTTGGTGTCTTTTTTAGGAATCTCAGTCGCCCATTGCCCTGGTAGATTGGATGCCAGGTGTTTTCCTCGCCAAGCCAAGGTGGAGAATAGAACATTTGTTGTCCAATTCAATTATTCAAGAACATGGCAGAGTTCGTGATACCTAAGCGCTGGGAATCCAGATGGGAAGGAGACACTGCAGAGGGGTTTGCCTCTTCTTCCCCATAGAGTAAAGGGACATTTCCCCACAGTTGTAAATCCACATCTTCTGCATGTCCAAAAACTAACTTACTGGACATGTCCACCTTGATATCCCTCTTCCATTCCAAACTCAATGTGTCTAAAGCCGACTTCATCATTTTCTTCCAACATCCATAGGATGCTCCTCTTCTCCAGGCATGGAGACCACAACCCTGGAGCCATCTTGAATTCTTTTTGTCTCTCACTCATTACATCTGATCTTCCAGGAAATACCTCTTAATTCTCCCTCACAGGCCTTTATTTCTTCTTTCATTATCATTCCCTCATCAGTTCCAGGACCTTGTAACAATCTCCTAACTGGCGTCTGTGCTTCCATCTACTCTGCATACGTCATCCACCTGCCCAAAAACCTCACAGTGACTTCCCTTTGCTTACAGGATAAAATCCAAAGACTCTAGCATGGCCCCCTGGCCCTTCCATAATCAGAATCTAACCCATCTTCCCAGCCCTACTTCAGCAAATTCCTTACATGGATCTTCAGCTGTAGCCAGATTGATTTATTCAGTTTTCTGCAGTCACACCTTGTATGCTTTTCTGCCATTTTGCTTCTTTCTTTACGTTGTCCCCACACCTATTATGCCTTTTCTTCCATTTCTTTCAAAATTTTATTTATTCATCAAGCCACCGCCCATCTAGCCTGTTGGGAGGCTCAAAAGGTGTCCCGAATAAATAACCTGTCTCTTCTCTGCCTAGGTTACGAACAATTAGAGAAAGAAGCCAAAGAGTGAATGAGGTGGCTGAGATATTAGCTTTACGGATAGAGAGGTGTTAGGGACTTCATCCAGTGTGACGGCCAAGGGGCCTGGCACCCAAACAACAGTAGAAAGCAGATCCACTCACCACCTTCCCCCCTAAATCCTGGGCAGCACTCACAGCCCAGTCACTGCCAGGGAGACCCTAAGAGAGCTCCTCCTCCGTGGCAGCTCACTTCTGAGAGGAAGGAGAAGGGCTGAGACAAACTCCCTGTGTAGGAAGGAAACCTGGGGATTGAGGAAAAAGCCTTCCATACTCTCATGATCTGTCCCTAAGAACCAATACGAGCTTTTCACTCTTAAGTATCTCCCACATCCGTCCATGTCTCTCCTCCAATGCCACCGTCGTCTGTCGCCTCGATTAGTGTAGCTGCCTACACTTGGTCTTTTGCAACTGCTCAGAGCTCTACAATCAATCACTCCCCATGCTGTGGCCAGAGTTGTGTGTTCAGTAGGTGAATCTGATCATCTCTCCTCTTATTAAATCCCTTTGGTAGATTCTCATGGCTCTTGGCATCAAGACCCAAGTCCTTACTGGGGCCCGTCAGCCCCTTAATGTCCTGGCTCCAGTCTTCCCTCTTCCCTATCATTTTTGCTCCACCTATGCAGGGCATTTTAAATATTTTTCCTGTCTGTAAACAGCTGGAGAACATTTTTAATTTTTTAGGTTGCCATGATTACTCATATCTCAAAAACTTTACATGTGCTGTTCCCATGGACTATAACTCCCACACCCACTCTCTCTTTCCTTCCTTTCTTTTTACTTTTCTTTTCTATTCTCTTTTTTTTGGCCTGGTTGCTCATTTACATATTGCAGCTCCCTCATCTGTTCCATAGGGAAGTCTTCCCTCACCTGGTCCTCTGTGCCCTCATAGGCCGTCGACTTCCTTCATATAACTTACCAGGTGTTATTATTACACAATTGTGTGATCATCTGATTAACATCATCTCCCCTATAGGCTCTCATAGGAGCCATGGGCCATGTCTGTTTTGCCCACTCTTGCATTCCTCAGCAATTAGCACAAGTACCCAGTCCAGTCCTCAGAGACACCCACTAAATATTTATTGAAAAAGCAAAAAGGCCAACTCAACTTGAACTTCCTTTGTTAAGCCAGACATCTCCTCTCCCTCCTTTGAAACCCTGTGGCCCTGGAGGTCCCACCACTCCGTCACAGGGGATTTATGGCAACTTCCTGTAGTGGCTAATTGCCACGTCTAGTCTCCCCAGCTAGACTGTCATGGCTTTGGGGTCACCTCTTCCATGCAGCTGTGACTTTCGCAGTGTCCAGCCCAGTTCCCAGCACTTGCCATGTTCTCAGTAACAAATTTATCCAAGGAGTTAATAAAGATGTTGGCTTTTCTTTTTCTGTCTGGTGGTGATGAGAGGAAGTTATAATTCCCTAATGCTTGGAAATGCAATAGAGACTGAATTTTATAGGGGAGAGCTAGGAAAAGATATTAGGATATTGTGTTATCCTTTTATTGCAGGAACATTTTCCCTGCCAATTTGCTTGGCAAAGCAAAGCCTTCTCTGTAAACACAGCAACTCATTCTAATTTTATGCAAAAAGAGGAAAGCATAACCAAAAAGCTGCATTTCCACACAAAGGTGAACTGTGTTTGTTTATTCATTGGAGTTAGAGTTTATTAGATTTTGTTTGCTAATGATCACACCCATTCTAATCACAACTGTAACTGTTTCAACCTACAACTTTTCACTCATCTTCATAGTGAAAAATATGGGAGCAAGACTGTTTGAAATGTGGGATTAATAGGCCAGAAGGAAGGATATAGGAAAACACTAGCATGACCAGGGCCTGCCTGCAGGGAAGTGCAGAGCTCCTAGGGCCAGATTAAGCATTTACCCGGAGGCGTGGTTTTCTGAGAGTGCTGAGTCAAAGATGAGAGATGCAGACATTGCGTAAGTTGACCAGGAGTTACTGGACTTTAAGGAATGAGGAAAGCACATATATGTAGATACAGAGTGAAGTGGTTTCCTGGTGGAACGAAGACGATGGCATGAGGGACAAGGTACAGTGAGGGCAGGTCCTTGTGGTATAGTGAACCAAGTCCTTAAATCTGGGACCTCTGGTGGCCGCCCCTCTGATTCAGACCCAGCTAGCAGGAGAGCTGGGTGGGTCAGTTTCTCAAATGTTCTAGGACAGACCACGAATGGGGAGTTTCTGCTTCACCCCTGTCTACAAGATGCTTACAATTCAGTTCTTTTCAGATGGTCAAAACCACAACTGAGTTTAAGGAAAGACACTCAACTAGACATGGTGCAATGGTTTGAAGATTTGTCCCCTCCAAAACCCCTGTTGAAATTTAATTTCCATTATAATGATATTGGGAGGTAAAACTTCCACCTCAAGAATGGACTTGGGCTGGGTGTGGTGGCTCACGCCTGTTATTTACTCACTTTGGGAGGCTGAAGTGGGAGGCCAGGAGTTTGAGACCAGCCTGGGCAACATAGCGAGACCTTGTCTACAAAAAATTTTAAAAATTAGCCGGGTGTGGTGATGTGTGTCTGTATTCCCAGCTACTTGGGAGGCTGAGGTGGGAGGATTGCTTCGGCCCAGGAGTTGGAGGCTGCAGTGAGCTATGATTGCACCATTGCACTCCAGCCCAGGTGACAGAGGGAGACCCTATCTCTAGGAAAAAAGAATAGACTAACAATGCTGTTATTGTGGGGGTGGGTTCGCCCCCTCTTGTTCTCTCTTTTTTGACTTTCTGTCATGTGACACCTTCTGCCATGTTATTATGAAGCAGCAAGAAGGCCCTTGCCAGTCGCCTGATATGGAACTTCCCAGCCCCCAGGACCGTAAGCCAATACATTGATGTTCATTATAAATTACCCAGTTTGTGGTGTTCTGTTTTAGCAGCACAAAATGAGTTAAGACACATGGGAAGGCATGTGTCTTGAGGCGTAGTAGTACTCCAAAGCCTGCAGCGCTGGATGAAAGAGAACTTCTGCCAGCACAGGAATGTATAACTGGAAGGGAGGAGGTTAGGGAAATCCATCACGTGTTATGCATGGTCCTCTTACTTATTAAACCTTCTGCCCTCACTTGTTTTTTTTAATATAAGTAGAGAGTTTATCTGGGCCAAGCTTGAGGATTGCAACCCAGGAGCACAGATTCAATATACACTGTAGTTCGCAGATGCCCTCACTTTCTAACTCACTCTGTTTGCCCTCTGGTGGTTTCCATCTGGATTCCACCATCTCCTGGGACCTTCACCGTGGTGCTGGCTTTGGAGTGGGGTTTTCCTGCAAGCCCTGCCTCTGTATTCACGCTTAGCTCCACGCTTTGTGTCCTGGAGCCAGACCCTCCCAGCCCCAAGCCCAGTCAACCAACTCATGTTGGATAAGAACTTCACACACAAAGAGCCGATTTGCTGATGATACTGAACTGTCTACTGTTCAAAGAGAGTTGAACAGACACATCCTTACCCTTTGGGCGTGCATAAGCTAAAACAATAAAAAACACACAGAAAAGGCAGGCATAGAAGAGCCACCTCAATGACTGACTACATACCAGAAAAAAAGAAGACAATGGAAAGATTTATATTGTGAAAGTCAAGAGGGTTGTCGTCATTGGTGATGCTTTCTGTCTACATTTTATTTCCCAGTGCCTCAAACACCACCCCTGCATGGACGACTCCTAGATCTCTGTCTCCAGACATAAGACCTTGCTCAACTTCCAAGTGGGAATCTCTCATTGTGTTGGTGCATCTCTGCTCAAATACCTCACTCTTTGAGATGAGAAGTTCCCACACTGAACTCATCTTTCTTTGTGCTACGACACCCACCTTTCCTAGTTTTTCCTTTCTGTTATTTTTCCTGTACCTATACCAACCACGGATATTGCTATAGCGCTTTACAGGTTATAAAACCTGTGCTCTCACTTGAACTCATTCATTTTCCCCATTGCCTAGGCTTGGCGCCTATAGCATCAGCATTGACTCCTGTTTCTTTTCCATCCCTTTCATCGAATCTTCTACCTGTGTGGTTGGTTGGATCACAAATAGTGTGACTGTCATTCCTCTTTCATTTTTTTCTTGAGGGGAAAAAAAAAAAAGCTATCTCATTTATTTGTATAGAAAGCCGAAGGGTTTTTGGAAACTGAGGTATCTGCCATGGAGCTTAGGTAGTGTGGCAAATCCAAAACTAGACCCCAGGAAAATGCATGGCTTATGGATATAACGGCTCGTAAATGGGTAGTCTGAAGCTGTTCTCCTTTATTGATTTGATGCACACACAACATCTACATAATAAAATACCTCTTTATTTATTTATTTATTTTTCTGAGACTTGCTCTGCTGCCTGGGCTAGAGTGTAGTGGTGTCATCATAGCTCACTACAACCCCAAGCTCCCAGGCTCAAGCGATCCTCCTGGCTCAGCCTCCTGAGAAGCTCAGACTTCAGGCACATGCCACCGCACCTGGCTAATTTTTCTATTTTTTGTGGAGATGGGATCTCACTCTTGCTCAGACCGGTCTCCAACTCCTGGCCTCAAGTGATCCTCCCATCTCAGCCTCCCAAAGTGCTAGGATTACAGGTGTGAGCCACCATGCCCAGCCCACCTTTGATTTTTTTAAATAAAAAGTAGTTGTGTTTTAAGTAGATCCTTTTACAAATTAAATTACACCTCTCAGATATTTAACCTAATAGCCACAGGTATATCCACAGCTGGATTAATTCCTTGTACTGCTCCCCTCCCCCACATTTTTTGCATGGGGGATATCTTACTGCTAGAAAACTTGCAAACAGTGCCGGGAAGTCACATTAAATTCAATATTTACTTTTTAAATCGGAGAGCTCGCTAGAGAAGAAGGACTGAAGGTGATATATTTGTAGGGGGATTAGGGAAGGACCCCAGGTAAACAGAATTTTGAGAAAAGGGCAACCCGGCGAGCTTGAGGATAGATGAGTTGGTAGACAATTTCCCATGGAGGGAAATGACTTGAGCTGAAAAAGAGCCAGTGTAGTAAAGATAGTGGCTGTCTCCATAAACGTGTCGGTTATTTTTGGAGGGTGTACGGCTGTCTTTCTACCTCCCTGCACCCTGCCGTCAGCACTCGCAGCCAGTGAAAACGTGAGTGTCGGCAGCACTAAGCAGGTTTCATTCATTCAAGGTGTCTCCCAGTCAAGGCAACTAGGGAAAGCGTTTTAAATATTTTCTGAACTGGGAAGCTCTGCTTAGTGTAAAGCGTGACAAGAGAAGGGCTGAGATACAAAATGACTGATAACAACGTCTAACAATAGAAAACTGTAATATACTGCACTTGGTTTATAAGCCTTATACTTTTAATATACCTTAGCGGATTTGCATGAATATTGCATTTACAACAGCATAAAATACCTAACAACTGATATGTTTATCCATATGTTTCAATAGCAATTCTGAACCCGTGAGACACGTTGTACTTTGATTTTTGCTGAAGTTTTATATGTTTGGACATAGAAATGAATTTGGACAAAATTCATTCAGGTACCCAGATTCATGCATGTTTAACATCAGCTCACATCCCCCTTTTCTTTTGCTTTTGGAAAACTCCCTAAAAATCCATCTGGCTCTTTCTGATCTCTTTAAAAATGGTGAAAATGTTTCCTTTTTTTTCTTTTGACAGAAAAAAAAAAAGCAGATGTACTTTTACGTTCAATGCTAAAAAATGGCTTTGTTTTTAATAACTTTGGCATGTACTAAACTTGGTCCTAGATAAGGAGCAAAGCCTTATTTTAGAAAGCAGATTTTGAGTACCTATATTTATGGGTGTTTTCGAAATATCTTTCTGCACAGACCCAATGCAGTCTGCTACTTTTATTTCAATGTTCCTGTCCTGTTGCCTGTGTTCGTTGTAAACATGACTCAGGAATGCCTAGTTTCTGTAAACAACAAAATTTGAAAAGTATGCTATTCAGACAGTGGAGGTAGATTATCTGGGTTCAATTCTATCTCTATCCCTAACCAGATCTTGGACAAGTGACTTAACCTTCCTGTGCCTTAATTTTCTCATCTGTAAAATGGGAATAACTAATTACCTATCTCATAGGATTGTTGTGGGGATTAAATAAGCCAATGCACGTAAAACGTTTAGAACATGATGTAGTTCAATATTGTTGTGCTTATGCAACTATGAAAACTTCTTAGGCATAGTATTGTTGAATCAATGGAAATATCATTTAAAACTTGGATAAATAATAGAAATTGCCCTTTCCCAAATTTTCAACAATTAATACTCTCCAAAATGTCATATAAGCTTACTTCCGGCCCAATATTCTCTCCAGTGTTTGGGACACATCAATCAATTTTTGTAAATCTGAAAGGTGAGAAAATTATATCTCATGGCTTTTATAGTTCATTTAATCATGAGAGATTCCTTTAAAAATCCTTTAAGAGAATAAAAGATTTCATATATTTTAAAAAAAGAAAAGTACGCTGAGTCAATATGAATTTTTAAAAATTAGGTTCCAGCCATATATATATGAGACACTCAATGGTCCTTCCTGATATGAATTTGTGAGACTAGGTTATAAATCTTCATAATACTTTTGACTAATGGAGAGAAAAAGGAAAGAGTCATTTAAATTACAAAATTTGGACTGGGCGCAATAGCTAACATCTGTAATCCCAGCACTTTGGGAGACTGAGGAGAGGGAATTGCTTGAGGCCACGAGTTTGAAAACAGCCTCTCTGCAAAAAAAAAAAAAAAAAAAAAAATTTGAATTACGGAATATTTCATTATTAAGAGACAATTAGTTTTATTGCTGAACAAATATACAGTAGTTTAAACTGATGACTGTCCAAGTGTTGTCAAATACAGGAAGTCCTGTATTAACTGTGTACTTGGTATCACCCCAACATGGCTTAAAGGTGAGTGGAAGTTGAGGCATGTGTACCTTTCCAGAACTGGAACTTGCTCTCTCAATCTGTTTAGTTGATTACTGCCTGACCTTGGTGGGGAAGAGAGTCCTATGGTTGTATGGTAATGATGCCAGATCAGGTTTCCAAACATGGGAAGAGCTTCCTTGTGCGGGAGCCCTGGTGGTTAGGCTGCACTTGGGTCCAGCCCAGGCCTGTCTTCTGGAAGAACAGAGCCCATAGGGAATGGGGCCCCAGGTGTTGAGTGAGACTCTGAGAGACACTGAACACAAGAATGTTCCCTCCCTCAGAGAGCCTGACAGAGGCACATTATCTCATGAGGGTCTCACTCTGTCGCCCAGCAGGCTAGAGTGCAGTGGCGTCGTCATAGCTCACTGCAGCCTCAAACTCCTGGGCTCAAGCGATCGATCCTCCTCCCTCGGCCTCCTTGAGTAGCTGGGACTACAGGTACAAGCCACCACGCCCAGCTAATTTTTTTACTTTTTGTGGAGATGGGGCAATCTCAGCTATTGAGATGATATTGAATCCTAGCACTTTCTTTAAAACTAAAAGGAAGTCAACACTTATTGAAGCTCTCCCTGGGGTATTGTACTTCTATTGTATAGTTTAATTCTCACAAAGCCTCTGTGAGGTTTTCTCATTTTACGAGGACTCAGAGAAGGAAATTAAAGCCCAGAGAAGGTCTATAGCTGGTGAGGGAGTGAGTAGACCCCCATGTGGCACCTTCCAATAAGCTGGCAGTCCCTTATGACCTGGGGTCAATTGTAAACGTGATAAGCTGGTCTGCTGTGTTTCTATTTGGGAGGTTGACACACTATTGAAGTGGACAGGACTAAGGACAGACACTTACCAGGCCCCAGGGTGGCTCTGCAGCCTCACATGGGACCAACGACCCTCTCTAGGTGTCTTATAAATCCCAGAGCCTGCTACCTCTCCACGGAGCTCACATACCTCGGGACCAAGAGGAGGGATTTTGTTAGGTGTCTATCACAAATCACGGTATGCAGGCTTCCCCTGTTTTGTCTTGTTTTACTTAATCATTAAGAAAATCTTTAAAAAATAACTGAAGTTTGTCTGGCTGTATCTTTCACTTGTTCCTTTTTCTCAGTGCTTTCTTAGCATCTGTTATTTGTCAAAAATTCGATCAAACAAAATCAAATGAATATTTTCTGCAATACGTTCTCCCTCCCTTGTTGGAAATTGGCACATTTGGTTGCTACCTGTTTTAAGTTCATGAATGATTCCTGAAAATGGCTCGACATTAAATAGCACCATGGGATGTATTTCCTGTTACTTTGGAATTATTTAAAGTGACAAAGTTTTCATATTAGAAACGTCTCTGTTATCCCTGGTTTCGTTAGGAAGATAGCTTTCTCTATTTTCTTCCAGTTACTGTTTTAGCGCCCAGTTTTTACTGGCTTCCAAGTTATCTTTCTATAAACAACGTTGAGGGACTTTCCTTCTCACTCTTATTCACTGGAGATGTTCAGAACCGAAATGCTCAATCTGTTTAGTTGATTTAGTTGATGTTCCCTCCCTCAGAGAGCCTGACAGAGGCACATTATCTCATGAGGGTCTCACTCTGTCGCCCAGCAGGCTAGAGTGCAGTGGCGTTGTCATAGCTCACTGCAGCCTCAAACTCCTGGGCTCAAACAATCGATCCATTAAACCCCCCAGAGCCATGGTTATTGCTCTTGGTCTTCCACAAGCCCCTAGAAGGTGAGACAGTTTGACTTTCAAGAGCAGATTTACAGTTCTTACTTTCAATCTGAAGCACAGGGTGAATTCTCTTCGAGCTTTCTTGTCATCCAAGTGCACATAAAAAGCAAGTGAAACTAAACAGCCAAGGGCTGGTGTTTTGAATTCCAAACTTCTGAGGGTTAAAAGAGTTCGCAGACTGCCGCCACCTTGTCCTGTGTGGAGCTGCCACCGCGGTACCTGCCCCGCCACCTGGATTCACTTAGAGTGCCAAAACCACTTAAGTGCTTCCTTGCTCAGCAGAGCTCTTCCTTGAACTCCTGACAACTCTTAGCTCAACCTAATGGACAGAATGCGATTCCCAGATGATGCTGCGTCATAAATCTAACCCATCTACCAGACATTAATGTCTTCGGTGGACATGGAACCTACAAAGTGCTCATTCCAGAGTCTTAGATTTTGAGCTAAAGCAGGTGCCCTTGCTGGGAATTTGAACAATTTTAGAGCAAATACGGGTTTCTTTGATATGTCCTGGTGCGGGTTATGGTAACCCTGCTCAATAAAGAGGGCTTGTCTAGAGCAGCGAAGTCTTCTTGCCTTTGTGTCAACTTTAGCCGTCACCAGGAAGCTTCCACCAAGGAGAGGGGTGCATATATGCTGCACTGAATGGGGGCATCGATGGCCCCCAAAAAGGAAAGCTGTTCTTAGAGCCAGAGGTCTGTTCACTCAGTGTGTCGAGCACCTAAAATGAGTAAAGCTCTGCTCTAGGCTCTGTAGAGGGCATTTTAAATAGACGTGATGGGCTCCAAGGGCATCTGAAAGATGAGCTGAAGTTTGACTTTCAGTTTAGAGATTTCTGGTGTCATACTTTGCGTCTGGCAATGTGCTGTTTATGTCTTTCCCCTTTTGTGTGGCAGTCTGTCCTCTGTCTCCAGCTCTTGGGCGAGACATCACTTCCTTGAGAGGCCTCCTCCAAGCACCGTACCTAAAGTAGTCACCTCCTCCATCTCATCACCTTGCTTATTTAATTCACAGCACGGATCACAATTTGTAAACAGAGATTTGTTTGCTTGCGTGGCTCTTTCTGGATCACGCACTTGTTTATTATCTCCACAAGTTCAGGGACTCTCTGTTTGTCTCCTCTTCCTTCTTCTTCTTTCTACCATAACTCCAATGCCTAGCACACAGAGCTGAACTGCTACATAATAGGTTTTTAATAAATACTGATTTAATCAATGCATCCATCATTAAGTATTTGCACTATTGAAATTCAATGAGGAGAGCGCTTACTTTTTTAAAGCTCCATAGTTATTCTTTATAAGGTTGCATATATTTTATTATAAGATTTCATTGGTCATACTTTTAAACCAGTTTGGGAAAAGTTGCTCAAATATCAACTTCAATATCTACCAATAGAGCTAAAATTTTTCAGAGATAGTGCTATTTATTAGATGTGGCATTCCCTTAAACTCTGGTGTTTCTTCTCCTATTGCACACATCTTGTCCAGTGTTACTGGACTTACATCTCAGCTGGCAAGAGCTCTGGTCTCTAGAATGAGAACTCACATCCCAAAACATTCCAAGGGGTTTAGGAAGGAAATATTAGAATATGTGTTTATATACTTTTATCTACAGAAAGAAATAAAATTTTATGAATATTTGATATATTTTGACAGTAGTTCACATATAAGTATTGAATATATATTTTGAAAGTAGTTTATGCATAATGGTACATTAACATACATCGATGCGGTGATACTTGCTCAAATTATTTTACCGATAGAGGTTCTTAATTTAAAAAGTGTGGAAACTAGGATGCTAAGTGCTAGACTAGGATGTCATGTTAATGTAAGTTTCTTAAAGGCAGGGATCATAACTTCTACTTTTTTGGATTCCTCAGAGGGTCTAGCATCATGATTGGAAAACGCAAATAGGTTACAGTTGTTTGCTTGATGAGTGAAGTCAAAGATCACAGATGCTGCTCAATTTGGGGCAGTTAAATTTTTCACTAAAACAATGAAATCAATGGGTTGTGCCTCTAGTGGTCTGCAGTTTAGTTTGCAAACACTTATAAACAGTCCTGGGAAAACAACCCAAAACGCAAGTCGCACTGCCAATGGGAATTCTAATTCATTAGAATTATCTTAGTATATGAAGGGCAGATTATTCCATTTTGACCATATGCTTTCCCCTCAGAGCCTCATAGATCAGTGAAACTATGTCCCCTGGTAGAAGCACAAACATTTTTAAGTTGATGAAGTCAGACTGGAGGGTCATAGAAGAACAGGTGGTTACCTGTTCACGTGCTGGAATCTCACGTGCTTTGTTTACGTACTTCTGGTAGTGTGAACTCATAGCCTTCTGGGAATAACTCTAGTCCTCATCTGGCCTTGATCTCTGTCCCTCCGTAACTTCTGTCCCCAGGTCTTGGTTCTTCCCGTCCCCTAAACAAGCCTAACCTTCTTCCACAGGAATGCTTCCCAGGGGCTAGAGGACAGCTTCTTGGATCTCTGAGAGGTTTTTCTGCTGCAGGGTAGATACCCTTGAGTCTTTTCAAGATTTTTTTCATGGGTTTTAGTCACCACACTTCCTCATTCTCCTCCCTGAGATGAGCTCTAGTTTGTCAGTGTCCCCTGAAGTGCGGTGCTTAGAACTACATGTGATTTTTGAGGTGTGGCCCAATGAGTGTGGGCCAGGTGTCCCCCTGTCTCCCGCCCCCCGCTTTGAACACCGTGTTTCTATTAAGTAGATGAGCATGGCGTTAGCTCTTCCTGCAGATTCATTACATTGCAGATGCACACTGAGCTCTCAGGTTAGGAAATCCCTCTCCCTTCACCATGAACAAAAGGAGATGACTTATCTTTTTTCCACTCTCTTGCCCCAAACCAAAATTTAGTATTTTCATGGTACTGTGAACTTCAGAAGGAAAAAAAAAAAGGCTATAAATCTAGAGTACCAGCTATTTACAGCACTCTGCTCACTTCTGATCGTTATCAATGAGCGTGCAGGCTGACTTATATTTGTAGCCAGAATACGTTTTCTTTTGCATTCTTCTCTTTTCTCTTTTTTTTT
>NW_012148664.1:2666575-2695495 GCF_000956105.1 Propithecus coquereli | reverse complement strand
TGGGGGGTGTTAAGGAAACCAGCACCCTCAGTAAACACCTATGAAAATACCCAGAAGTGTATCTTGCTTTTTTTTTTTTTTAGGCAAGCATGAAAATGAGGTGTATTGAGGAGAGAAAGATAGGATTATAGGGTAAGAGCAAGATACGAGTTTACAGAGCATGGTACATACGCCGCAGATGACGACCAGAACTACTGTCGCAGCAAAGGGAGAGCCAAAGGAAGGGTGCAAAAAGCCTTGCTTCTTTTTTATGCGAGGATTCTCATCCCTGAGATGAGGTTGTGTGTCCTGACTTGGATCATAAGCCCAGATCTGCCACCTCCTCACCGTGCACCCTTAGGCAAGTTACCTAACCTCTCTGAGCCTGATTCCTTCCTTATCTGTAAAGGAGCTTAAATAGCTCTGGGCTGTTGTTATTACCTATGAGCCACTGAGTGTATGGGGACCCTGTGTCCCTTCCTTCTCCTTTGTGCTGCCAACATCCAGTTCCGTGCTTGCCCATGCTTGAGGGTAATAAATGTCTGTCATGGAAGGGATGGGTTGTCTTCATCCATGATCTTACTTCACAGAGTTTAGGAACCAGAAACACGTAATAGAAAAGTTTCCGAACTTGGACGTGCACTCAAGTGTTTGTAGGATACGCCAGGTTTGGGCCCGTGCTTTGGTTTACTCGCCAAGCCGGATCTATGGCTGCAGGAAGAGCATCTCCGGTTGATTTCAAGGCCTCCGCAGGCTTAAGTGTGTAGAGAAGATGGACTGGAAGCTCAGGGAGGGAGGTCAGAGAAAGTGGCTCATTACAGAGAAAGCTGATCACAGGGAGGCCCTGGGTCTCCAGGTCTCCGGGGATATTTGCAGCATCCCCCAGTCTGCAAGAGAGGTTGGGAGGATGTGTTCAAGACCTGTCGGCATCTCTCTGGTCTCCTTGCTGCTGAAGAAGTGAAAAGATGCGTGTGCAGGTGGTCCCACTTCCGCTGGTAAAAACTCCTTCCATTCTCCGGCATTCTAGGCTAACGATGGCCATAAATTCCTACTACTTCTGTCATTTGGCAGTGGCATCTAATGCCCCAGTTGTTGGAGCTGGGCTATTTTACTTAGTGACTTGCTTGACCAATGGGATGTCACAGAAGTGACATTCCGGAACCTCTGAGGTGAGGACATGAGAACCTTTGACACTTTCACCCAGGTGTCTTACAACACTTTTCCTAGGAGCCCTTAGCCACCAAGTAGGAAGTCTGACTAGCCTGACACTGCCGTGCCATCAAGGCCACACGAGTGTGCCCTGGCCAGCAGTTCCCGCTGAGCCTGCTGAGGCTCTAGAGGCATGAGTGGAGCCATGCCGCACCTTCCAGAAGGCCATCGGCCAGCTGAATGCCACTGCCTGACCTCAGCCACACACACCAGAAAAATTGTCCGGTTGAACTCTCTGGAAGTTGTGAACCACAAAGTCAGGAGGTGGAGTGTTTGCTGTTTTATCCACTCAGTTGCGGGCCATCGATTAGGCAGCAGCAGATACCTACACACCAGGGCGCCCTCTGCGGAGGTCCCTTTCCTTCACTGTGCTCTGCCTAGCAGGACCAGCCCTGGGATGAGAGACTCCCTGTTACCATTTTTTCGACTAAATTCCAGAGGACACACAGAAGTCAGCGGTTCTATGACAGGGTTCCCCAAATGTACTTTTGGGCCAGAGTCTATTATTTATGATCCCTTGTTGAATTTCACAGTCGGATAGGGTAGAAAGAGTCGGCAGTGTTCTAGAATACCAGCTAAATGGATTTTCCTGTTGTGTTCAAAGAGGAAATGACAAGGCAAAAAGTCCCTAGAGCTCCTCCCGTTAAACTAGCCTCCGCAGTTACGTTGGGCGACTCTGTTCTATGACAGTCCTGTCCCAAGAGGCGTGAATCCCTAAATAAGGATCTGCTTAGAGCACCCAGATTTTTAGTGCAGTCAGTACATCTTCTTGACTACCCCATCACTCTTTGGGGAACCAAGGAGATTTTATTTAAACTCATTTTATTTGAATTTTAGTTAAATACTCCAGAAGCTTAAAAATGTGCCTTTCCTTGCCGACGTGTCCATGTATCACATGGTGACCATTACCAGGGCCCAGACACACAGGAGAATCCAAAATGATGAAATAATTGACAGATCAGTTTTCAGCTTTCCCTGTTATGTCAATTATCAACTGGGAAATTAATCATTAAGGGTATTAACAACATCGGTCTAGTTGTTCTCGTTCGGACACATTGCTCCTTCCACTGGTGGGGCTGGTTAACTTCTGGCCTTCTGTTTATCACTTCCCTAGCAAACCTGTCTCTCTGTTCTGTGTGTTTTTAAGGGAGTCAACTCTTTTATTTCCATTGACTTCTGTGGATGTGCTAGTGACTGCTACAGACATCAAAACTAAACTTGACCTTCAACTCTTCCAAGCAGATTCTCAAAGCTCTGTAACTTTATATTGATTCATTTCTTCCCCTTCATTCATTTTTATTTTTCCCTCCCATGCATTTATTTTCTGATTCAATAAGCACTGGTTTGATGGTTAAGATGTGCCAGATATCAGGGTAGGCATCTTGGATGCAAGCTGAGCACATGGCCCTGGTTTACAGGGACTCCTTGTACTTTCTGATGAAGTGGCCCCTGCCTGAGAGGCTGTGCTGGGAATCTGTGCTGGGAAACCAAAGCTCTGGGTAAATAGTGAGCACAAAGCTGCACAGTAACAAAGTAGGAAGGAACCGAGGAGTGTCTGACTGCATGTTAACCACATCACTGCACTCACCTTGCTCCTGCCCCGTTCCCACTGCTCCTTCCACTGCACTTGGTCAGACATTGATTCAAAGTTCAAGACTTCAGACGTCTGTACTGAAAAAGTCCTCCTCTGGATTCTGTTACACTAGTGTCTCCTTGCATCAAGGCAATGCTTATTGGAGGATCCTACTGCCAATCATGGAGCATTCTCTACTAATTGGTTATGGAAAAACAACAGCCGATTCCAATGAAAACAAAAGATGGCTCAGGAGAAACTTCAGTCCACAAAAGATGCCACAGCCCCTCTCAGAGGGCAAGATAAGGCCAACCTTTGTCTTTGGAGCCAGTGAGTTTGTTGGCACTGAAAACTTACTCAGGGGGATACTATTAGGCAAGGAGCCCAAAAGTCCTGAAGCCCAGGGCATGACGGCACTATGAGCAGGCCTTGGAGTCCTCAGAACTGAAGAACAGTCTGAACTCAGCTGAGTCAGTAGCATCAAGGGCATTGCCATTAATCCCACCCCTTGCTCAATCTCTTATTTAACAATGACCAATTCTTTTTTTGGAGCCCTTTTTCCTTTTTCCACTCTAAGCAGAGACAAGGCCAGTCAAGGCCAGGGTTCCAGAAGATGGGGGAATACTTGGCGTACAGCCAGGCAAACAAAGTGGGGCAGTAAATGAAGCAATTCCCAGAGGCAGTTACTAAAGAGGGTTTACATGTCAAACATTTATCAAGACTCACTTTCAAACCGTGGCTCAGCAGCTCAGGAGGCAGGAAGTTATATGCAACTCTAGGGCAACAGGTGAGAAAGTTCAGGACCAGAGAAGTAAAGTCCCTGAGTTTCAGAATAGAGACTGGAGGCCCATCTGACAGAGCTGCTGGACGTTCAGCCTGGGTGAGTGAGTTGACCATGACATCTAGTCTAAATGGACTCTTCCCTTTGCCCATGTCTTTGGCTATACTCTCAGGAAACACTCAACCTTCCTTCCACCTTCAAGTGTTGGTCCTAACTCTGTACTAACAGCCGGGTGTTCGGATGGAAGGAGCATCACTGGTCCAGTTTATGCCAATGCTGATCTGCTCTCTCACCCATTCCCAACTGGACCTTCCACTTGTTTTCCTGCCATCTCTCTTGGTGATGACAGCCGCCAGCTGCCAAGGGCTCCCTGTCAACCCGCTCCCCACCTCATGTCCTATACCCCATCCTACCACTCCCCAGAGCACACAGATGGCACCTTCCTGCCCCCATATGGTGACTCATCACTGACTGGTCTAAACCAAGTTGATTAGGAAATACTGGACTTATAGAGTAAAATCAGCATGTGTCTATTAAAATTATGTTTTGGGTGAGAAAAAAAGAAGGATGTAAAATTTTACAACATAACATAATATAAACTTAAACTTAAGAAGTTTCTTAGAAGAAATAATAATCCTTAATGTGTATGTGCCTAACAAGAGTATCAAAATATGTGAAGCAAAACAGATAGAACCGCAAAGAGAAATAGATGAACCCACTATTACAGTTGGGGACTTCAACACACCTCTGTCATCAGAAAGGGACAGATTCAGCAGGCAGAAAATTAGTAAGGGCACAGTTGAATTCAATAGCACCATTAATTGACTGGATATACTTGATATCTACAGACTACTTTATCCAATAACAGCAGAATACGCATTCTTCTCAAGTTCACATGGAAGATTCACCAAGATAGATCACACCCCGAGTCACTTTAACAAACTTAAAAGAACATAAATCATATAATACCTTAGACCACAATGGAATTAAAATAGAAATCAATAACAGAAATATAGCTGGAAAAATCCCCAGATATATTGAGACTAAGCAGCACCCTTCTAAACAACAGATGGTTCAAAGAAGAAATCTCAAGAGAAATTTTAAAATATTTTAAACTAAATGAAAATGAAATACAGCTTATCAAAATGTTTGGAACAGTCTGCGGCCGCCCCGTCCTGACCGCGCCGGATCCCGTCCGCCCTCCAAAATGTTTGGAATACAGTAAAGGAAGTTCTCAGAGGGAAACTGAAAGCATTATTGAATATATTAAAAAAGAAGAAAGATCTAAAATCAATATTTTAAACTTCCACCTTACCAAGCTAGAAAAAGAAGTGGAAATTAAATCCAAAGTAAGCAGAAGAAAAGAAATAAAAATTGGAACAATTTCAATGAATTGAAAACAGGAAATCAGAGAGAAAAATCAACAAAACCAAAAGCTAGTTCTTTGAAATGATCAATAAAATTGATAAGCCTCTATCTAGATTAAGAAAAGACAGAAGACACAAATGACTAATATCAGAAATGATAAGGGAGACATCACCACAGATCCTGTGGGCATTAAAAATATAACAAAGGAATACTATGATCAACTCTATGCCCACAAATTTGACAGCTTACATGAAGTGAACCAATTTCTTGAAATTCACAATCTGCCACAACTCACAGAAGAAGAAATAGACAATTTGAATAGGTTTACATTTATTAAATAAATTGAATCAATAATTAATAACCTTCCAAAACAGAAATCACCAGGCCCAAATGGGTCCACTGGTCAATTTTATCAAACATTTAAGGGAGAAATTATACCGATTCCCTACAACCTCTTTCAGAAAATAAAGGTATAGGGAATACTTCTTAACTCATTATATGAGGCCAGTATTACCCTGATACCAAAACCAGACAGACATCACAAGAAAAGAAAACAATGGACCAATATGTCTCATGAATATAGATACAAAAATCCTCAACAAAATGTTAGCAAATCAATTTTAAGAATGTATAAAAAGAATTCTACAACATAACCAAGTGAGATTTATCCCAGATATGCAAGGGTAGTTTAACATTTGAAAATCAATGCATGGAATCCATCACATTAACGGGCAAAAGAAGAGAATCACATGATCATATTGATACACACAGAAAAACCACTGACAAACTCCAACACTCATTCATGATAAAACCTCTTAGAAAACTAAGAATAGAGGGGGAACTTCCTCAACTTGATAATGAATATGTACAAAAAACCTACAGCTAACATCATACTTAATGATGAGAAACTAAAAGCTTTCTCACTAAGATCAGGAATAAGAACATGATTATTTCACCACTCCTTTTCAATAATGTATTAAAAGTCCTAGCTAATGCAATAAGACAAGAAAGGGAACTAAAAGTCATATTGATTGAGGAGAAATTGTCTATGTTTACAGATGGCAAGATCATCTGTGTAGAAAATCCAAAAGAATCAACAAAGAGACTCCTGGAACTGATAAGTGATGATAGCAAGGTTGCAGGATACAAAGTTAATATACAAAAGTCAATTGCTTTCCTACATACCAGCAATGAACAAGTGGAATTTGAAATTAAGAACATGATGCCATTTATATTAGCGCCTCCCAAAACAAAATATTCAGGTATAAATCTAATAAAATATATACAAGATCTATAAGAGGAAAACTACAAAACTCTGAAGAAAGCAACCAAATAAGAACTAAACAGATGGAGAGATATTTCATGTTCCTGGATGGAAAGACTCAATATTGTTAAGAAGTCAGTTCTTCCCAACCTGATCCATAGCTTCAGTGCAAATCAATTTAAATCCCAATCAAAATTCCAGAAGATTATTTTGTGGATATTGGCAAATTCATCCTAAAGTTTATATGGAGAGGAAAAAGACCCAGAATAGCTAACACAATATTGGCAGAGAATAACGAAGTTGGATAACTGACCCTACTCAACTTCAAGACCTACTATAAAGCTATTATTATCAAGACTGTGTGGTACTGGTGTAAAAAAGACAAACATTATCAGTGAAACAAAACAGAGAGCACAGAAATAGACTCATATAACTATAGTCAACTGATCTTGGACAAAGGAGCAAAGAAAGTCCTTTCAACAAATGGTGCTTGAACAACAGGGCATACGCATGCAAAAAAAAAAAAAAAAAAAAAACTAGACACAGACCTTACACCCTTCACAAAAATTAACTCAAAATGGATCACAGACCTATATGTAAAACACAAAACTATAAAACTCCTAGAAGATAACAGGTAAAAATCTAGATGACCTTGGGTTTGGAGATGACTTTTTAGATATAACGCCAAAGGCATAATCCATGAAAGAAGGAATTGATAAGTTGGGCTCCACTGAAATCAGGAATTTCTGTTCTGTGAAAGACACTGTCAAGAGAATGAGAAGAAAAGCTGTAGACTGGGAGAAAATATTTTCAAAAAATGTATCTGATAAAGAACTGTTATCCAAAATATACAAAGAATTCTTTAAGCTGAACAATAAGAAAATAACCCAATTAAAAAATGGGCCAAAGACCTTAACGGACACCTCACCAAAGAAGGTACACAGATGAAAAATAAGCATATGAAAAGATGCTCCACATCATATGTCATCAGGTAAAAGCAAATTAAAACAATGACATACCACCATACACCTATTTGAATGGCAAAAATCCAAGACACTGACAACTCTAAATGCTGGCAAGGATGTGGAATGACACCATTCATTGCCGTACACTGCAAAATGGTATAGCCACTTTGGAAGATAGTATGGCAGTCCCTTATAAAACTAAACATACACTTACCAAAAGATCCAGCAATTGTGCTCCTCACTATTTACCCAAATTAGCTGAAAACTTCTGTCCACACAAAAACCTATACACAGATGCTCATAGCAGCTATACTCAAAATTGCTCACACTTGGAAGCAGCCATGTTGTCTCTCATTGGGTGAATGGTTAAACTGTGATCCATCCAGATAACAAATTTTACTCAGTGCTAAAAAGACAAGAGCTACCAAGCCACGAAAAAACATAAAGAAACCTTTGAAGCATATTACTAAGTGAAAGAAGCCAATCCGAAAAGCCTACATCCTGTATGATTTCTACTACGTGACATTCTAGAAAAGGCAAATCTATGGAGACAGTAAAAAGTTCAGTGGTTGCCAGGAATTAGAGAAGGAGTGATGACTAGATGAAGCACAGAAGATTCCAGATAATGAAACCACTCAGTTTGCTGTTATGATGGTGGATATACGTCATTATACATTTGTCCAAACCCACAGAATGTGCAACACCAAGAGTGAACCCTAATCGGAACTATGGACTTTTGGTGACACAGATTTGACACAGTGTGACACAATTGTGACAACAATGCGGGATTGTTACAACAAACATACCACTTTGATGCGGGATGTTGAGACTATGCATGTGTAGGGGAAGGGAATACATGGGAATTCTCTGTAGCTTCCTCTCAATCTTGCTGTAAGCCTAAAGCTGCTCTAAAACATACATCTATTTGAAAACAAACAAATAAACAAAACAACAAAAACCAGGCCAGAAAATAGTACAACTTAGACTGGAGAAAAGTATACAGTCGGCCCTCCGTATCCGTGGGCTCCACATCTGTGGATTCAACTGTGGGTTGAAAATATTTTTAAAAATTACATTTGTACTGACCACGTACAGATTTATTTTTCTTGTCATTATTTCCTAAACAATACAGTATAGTAACTATTTATATAGCATTTTCATCATGTTAGATATTATAAGCGATCTACAGATGGTTTAAAGTATACAGGAGAACGTGTGTAGGTTATATGCAAACTCTACATCATTTTTTATCAGGGACTTGAGAATCCGTGGATTTTGGTATCCTCAAGAGGTCCTAGAACCAGTCCCCCATGGATACTGAGTGACAACTGTACTAAAATAGTAATGGTTACCATACCTAAATGGTGGAATCGTGGGTGGTTTTTATTTCATATTTTATGTTATCCTTTCCAAATTTTCTATAAAGAACACATATTCATTAGATATTCAGGCAAACAGCAATAATATTTATTTTTAAATAAAAGGAAATCAAAGAGCACAGACTTTGGACTAAGAAGTGAATTCAGTCCAGGCTCTATCCCTTACTAGTTCTGTAACCAGGCAAGGGACTTAGCACTGAAAACCTCACTTTCTGCATCTGTGAGATGAGGATAATAAAACCTGCCCCATAGTGCGTTTTGTGTATGTGAAGATAAAACTATCCAAGGAGTATGAGTGAGCAAAGGCTCACTATGGATTTAGCATATTTGGGGGCTTATAAGTTCCCCGGAGACTTCGCTGGGCACACACAATGCCTTTTGTTCATCCTTCTCCCTTTTCCATCTTGTGATTCCTGCAGAATCCACCAGGCCGAGGGCAGCTCAGCCCTCACCTCCGCCGAGCTACTTTATTTTAGAGGAGAGAACGGAGCCCTAGAAAGGGCCGCGGTAGCAAACGCTTCTGCTTTGAAAACTCAGGAAAGTGCAAAGCTCTGAAGCTGGCTGCTTTCATTGCTTTTCTCTCTCTGCTGTTCTTTAAGCATGTTTCTGCTCTTCCTGTCCCAGCCCAGGGGAGAAGCCAAGTGGGCAAGTCATCAGAAAATAGCCACAGGGCCAGAATCTTACATGAGAATTTGGATCGGAACAGGCTTTGGACAGAGAAGGAGAAGACTGTTGAGGACATAGGGCGGCAAGAAAGGATGCCCAGAGCCACGAGGAAGATGGGAACAAAGGATTCAGTCGCAGACAAGCCCGTACCAAATCAAGCCTAATTGGAGGAGTCAAGAGGGGGGAACGACCAGGCCCCTGCAGCTAAGAGCGAGGTGTGGAATGTGAAAGGAAGGTGAACGGAATGTCATGGAGGGACTTTGGTTCTTCTACGTGCTATGTTTTGACTCTGACGTTTTCCAAATGTGGCAGGAACAGAGCCTGTCTGGAAAGGATTGTTATCGGAGGCCAGGGCAGGGTGTTGGGATGGGGGAGGCGCCCGGGGCGGGGGTGACGGCTGATGGCCGGGAGAGCCCTCCAACTTGGAGATAAGTGAAGGCAGCAGGTCAGAGATGAGTCAGTGGAAGTCCGAAGATCGGCTTATTTCACTCCTGGTGGGAGTTAAAAAGATAACTCACAGAGAATCTTGATGCTATATTGGTACTTTCGTAGTGTCCAAACAGATCAGTTGCAGAATTACAGTTGCAGTTAATTACAGAAATTTATTCTGTATCCTTTTTTACTTCTCTTATTTTCATTGGTAGATAGGGTTTTTAAAATGAAGACAATATGCATTGAAAGTACCAATAACCTTCCGCAAGTAGCTGATAGTCATATCACTGGGTTGGTCATGATAGAATAGCCACAGATGACAACAAGATCAGACAGGCACCTCTTAGTGAAAAACCTGTCTACACTGTTACCTGACCTCCCTCCAGCCAAATTCCCTTTCATCCCGTGAGCTCTCCCTGTGCTTTTGGGGACAAACAATTTCTTGGTGTGGAGATGGAGGAGGATGGTGGCAAATGCACCCTCAGCGTCACCCACAGACATTACTGGCCACCATGAGGGTTTAAGGAGGGTCGTGTTTCCTGTGACCTTATACTGTGCTCTCAGGAAATGTAAGGGTGTTTGGTATTTTACATGGATAGACCATGAGGTTATGGAGGACACCCAGAATAAACTCATGTTGAAATGTCTGAGTGGCAGGTGGGGCGTTTCTGAGCCTGGTGCATCATTCCGTTGCAGACCTTCTCTCTCCTTGACCTTAACTCACTAAAATGTTGCTCTGAGGGAGCCAGCAGGGCCTTTGCACCTGCTGTTTCCTCTGCTGCAACGCCCTTCCCCCCTCGCATCCCAGCACGACTCACCCCTTCCCCTCACCGTTAGGCCTTTGCTCAAGTGTCATCTTCCCAGTGAAGCCTTCTCTGATGGGTTGAACTGCGTTCCTTAAAAAGATATCTTGAGTCTTTAACCCCCTGAACTTGGGAATGGGCCCTTATTTGGCGATAAGGTCTTTGCAGGTCGTCGCACTAAAATGACGTCATCAGACCGGACCCAAATCCAATATGGCCGGTGGCCTTAAAGAGATGGGAAATTCGACGCAGAGACAGACACAAGCAGAGTGAAGGGGGTGTGGAGACACAAGGAGTACACTTGCCAGGTACAAGCCGAGGAAAGCCGGAGGCCACCAGAAGCTGGACACAGACGGGGAACTGATTCGCTCTGGGAAGGAGCAAACCCTGCTGACACCGTGATGCCGGACTTCTGTGACACAATGAATTTATTTAAGCCACCTTGTCGGTGGTCCTTTGTGATAGCAGCCCTAGGAAACGAATACGCCTTCCTTGACGCACGCTGTTTAAAAGTGTACACTCTATTTCCCTTCTTTTCTCCAGAGCACTTTTTACTGTTAAACACACTATATGTTTCGCTGTTCGTGTGTTTCCCCACGTAATCGTTTATAGTGCGGCTCCTTCCACGGAGATGGAAGCACCGTGAAGGCGGAAGTGTTCGTCATCTGCTTTATGTACTCCCAGCACCCAGGGTCAGCACTGCCTTTGTATCCGGTCCACTGCTCCCCGCTTCTGGACCATGCTCCAGGAACTCACACCCCGCAAGGACCTCACAAATGGCCCCGCCTCGGGGTCTTGCAGGCCACTTCCTCAGCCCCATCCTCCTTAGCCTCTGTCGAGGGGCGTGGACAGAGCTTGGAGGGGTGGGTGGGGTGTCCACACCGTTTGCACAGGGCCCCTCCTGGGGTGGGATGAAGTTGGCTTTCAATGGACAGGCGCCATATTGAAGTGGGGAGAAAGTGACTTCTCCAGTATTTTCTTACACTCTCTTATGTGGCTCACTCGCTTTGTCTTGTTAGTTCTTGGTCACAAGAAAGGGCTACTGAGGGCCTATGTAACAAAATAAAAGTACTTTTTTCCCTTTTTTACAAATGAAGACTCAATGAAACTGGAGTAATAATTTCTGATATTTTTGCAACTAGGCTGCATTTAAAAAAATGATTGAAAAACTTTGAAAATAATGACTACCATTTATTGAGCAGTTACTATGTGCTAGGTACTTCACACAGGCCATTCTGTGCTCACAACGAACTGTTGTAGTGGGAATGGTAATTCTCCCTATTTTTAGAAGAGAAAAGGAAAAGCAACTTAGAGAGTTTAAAGATCTCACCAAGGACGCACAATGAATAAACCAGGAAGTGGCGGATCTGACAGCGCAGCCTGTGCTATAGGCCTCTAAATGACTCTGCCTTTTCACATTTGATCATTTAATTTCATAAATGTGTGTTGAGTGATCACTCTGTGCTGGGCACTTTGCTACAGTCTGAGGACTACAATGGTGAACAAAAATGGTCAAATAATCAAATACTTACATGTATAAAAATAAAATTGCAAATGTGAAAAATGCTATAAAGGAGAGGAAATGGTACCAGGAAAGCCCATAAAGTTTGATTTTTAAAATTCCTGTACTATTCTATAATCGTTTTATGTGTATATGCCTTGTTACTTAACAGGATGACATACTCTTTTCACTTGGAACTGGATCTTAGAACTGATTTTAGAATTGAATTTCCACTGTGCTGGGTACACAACAGACTCTCCAAAAATACCTGCTGGGCTTGGGGAAAATGGTCTTTTCCATCTCTGCAATCCAAACCTTTCTCATTAAAAGTACTAGAATTTAAAGGATGGCGTGCTAAATATCTGATCAAGTGTTTCCAATGCTTGGAGAATCAGTGCTGGAGATAGATTTCCCGGTGCTATTTTGTGAGTCGGGTTTTAAATCTATGTTCGCCCATCCCCTACTCACTCCCACACCTATGCGTGGAACGACCATCCTCAGTTCAGCTTGGTGACAGCACAGGGTGAGTCTGGCCTCAGAAAGTGAGTTGGGCTCACTTACCTGAACCTTCTCAGATAAATGACTGGAAGTGCTCATTGTGTTCCCTGAATTCAGTCTTTCTTCTTCCATTCGTATTTTATGGCACTTGTTACCTTCCAACATATTATATTCTTACTTGCATGGTCCGCCTCCTCCGACTGCAATGTAAACATCCTGAGAGTAAGGACTTCTTGTTTGTTTTGTTTCTGTAAACATTTCACTGAAGTAAAGCCAAGATACAGAGATTGCACAAATCAGAAGTGAATAGCTGGATGCATTTTTGCAATGTGCACGCACCCACAAAATCGGCACCTGATGGTATGGAATGAAACATGACCAGCACCCCAGAGAACCTTTGTGCCACCCACCACCAGCAGTGACTTTGCTTTGTGCACTGCTATATTCCAGCACCTGCTTCAGTACCTGGCACATAGTAGGTGTTTAATAATTGTCAAATAAATCCATCCATTTATTTATTCAAATTTATTAGGTGTCTATGACAAGTATTGTTCAAAGTGCTGGACATACAAAGAAAAGAAATATACCTTCCCTTTCTGTAGAAACTCTCGTGGTTAAGCAAACACCCAAGTTTGAGGACCTTTAGATGGCAATTGAGAAAACGTGCCTGGAGCCCGGTGGATATTTGCAGCTCGAGAGAGGGAAGGAATGTAGCTTGTAGTTCTGGAGAATTTCTCTGATGTCTCAAGGTTTGCATATATGGTCAACTCTCTTGATGTAGGTGTTCCAACTTGGTTAATACATTTCACTGACTTCTCACATTTCATATTAAAAATGGTTTACTTTTTGGTGGAGTTCTTAATAGAATCATTGAATGTCAAAAGCTGAAAGGAGTCTTCATTGATCACCATGTCTGAACCCAAATTCTAAGGAATTCTTTGGTTGCAAGTAACAGAAAAATCCAACCCCAACCAGCTTACACAATAAAAGGAAGTTATTGGCTTGTATAATTGAGAAGTCCACATACGTGGTGGTTTTAAGACAAACCTTGTTCCAGGCCTAATAATCTCAACAAAGATCCAGTTTATTTTCATCTCTTTCTCTGCCTTCCACACTGACTGCTATGTCTTAAGGCTGCCTTCTTTGTGTTCGCAAGATCACTACCAGTAATTTTCATGGACTCAGGCTTTTTCATTTATATCCAGGTGGAAATGAACATCTCTGTAGGTAGCTTCCATGGAAGAGTAAGAAAGTTTCTTTCCTTGAAATCTCCAAATCTCCAGCCAATGTCATCTTGTCTTGCATTTCAATGGCCCGGGGTGGAGCACATGCCCACCTTTGACAAAATCACAGTGGCCAGGAGGATCATGGGATGTGATGATTGGTTTAAGCCAAACAGGGTTTGCCCCTGGAGCCAGGAATAGGGTCAGATTTCCCCAAACAGCAAAGACGGCACGGGCAAGTGATGGGTGACTGATAAAACATGACATTCTGTCATTGAGAAGTAGGATGGACAAATACTGGCAAGAGAAAAAGAACGAGCCTCTGCTACACTTGAGTTTATCCCATCTTTAGTGGCAGAGCCAGGTCTAGAATTAATATCTGCATTCCATGCATCCTGTTATTATTTATTGCCTGTGATAAAATAATGCCCCAGATCCCAAGAATTCAGAAGTTTAGTATGAGACAAAAAGCACACACAAATAGCTAGAGTAGAAGGTAGTATACAATACATACCATCAAAGAGAAATAAGCAAGGTGCTTTGCCCTGCAGAAAAACTTCCCTGTGTGGACACACGATGCTTCCTTCCTTAGCAGAGTTGCATACCACTTTTGTACTACGTGCTGAGAAGCCTCCCCCATATACAATGGATTTCACAGAAACAGCACATTGTACAATCTTTCCTTAAAGTTAGCATGCAAGATAAATTAATATGGAGAAAATACAAATCACTTATGTCCAATACTCTCACCACATTCTTCAGAGGAACTAAAGACCCAACTGAGTGGCGTATTATTCAAGTTTGAGATTTAAAACATACCCCTGAGGCTCCAGGAAATATTCCTGAAATATTTTTCCCTATATGGGATAATGTCTAGCGAGAACTTTTCTTCCTTCCTCAGTCCTAAAATAGTTTTCTTTTTTCACATTTCCCTGCTCAACACCAAAGAAGGGGCATGTTTTTTTTTTTTGTTCTGAACTTAATGGATTATGCTTTTAACAATGCCTAGCCCAGTGCCTTACTGCATTAATAGGTCCTTGATAAATGTTGAACCTGAGTCTACAGCTACAAATGATTGTCATGTCTGCCTTTCCTTTAAGATGTTCTGCTTAAGCAACAGCTGATTTCAAAGTCTCCCTGGCTAAAGACTCCATTCCCCTGTGCTATTTAAATGGAAGTTACCATCTCCTCATTATGCTCCTTCTCTTGGGCATCTAATTTTACCTTTCTCACCAAAGGTTGCAAGCTCCAATAGCTACAGGGGCCAAGCAGGTAAACAAAAAGTAAAGGAGATGTGATCAGATGTGATCAGCTTTTCACAAGCAGTCACATACCAACCTTGACGTCGCATTCATCAATTTATTTTGTATCACCTCCAAACAGAGACAATTCAACACGAGAAATTAACAATGAGAAATGGTCAACTTGCTGAAAATCTGATGAGAAGACAGGGAAGAGTATTTGGACACCAAAAGCAGAAACACCACATTCTCCATCTTCTCCTTGCCTCCTCCCTTATCTCTCTGCCTTCTTTTTCACACATAGTCTCTATATGTATCTTAGTCCATTTGTGCTGCTATAACAGAATACCACAGACTGGATTATTTGTAAAGAATAGATATTTATTTTCCCACAGTTCTGGAGGCTGGGAAGTCCAAGATCAAGGAGCTGGCAGGTTTGCTTGTCCGGCAAGGGCTGCTCTCTACTTCCAAGATGGCGCCTTGGTGCTGCATTCTCTGGAGGGGAGGAATGCTGTGTCCTCACATGGCAGAAGGCAGAAGGGCAAATGGGACAAACTCCCTCCATCAAGCCCTTTTATAAAGGCATCTAATCCCATTCATGAGGGCACATCCCAAAGGCCACACCTTCCAATACTATTGCATTGGGGACTAAGTTTCAACATGAATTTTGGAGGGGACAAAAACATTCAAACCATAGCAATGTGGATGTAGCAAATTTAGCAACAAAACAAGGACAGAACTTTGTGAGGTACAAGTGCCCATCTTTTTTGAGTCAAATGCCACCCGTGAGGAACAAAGTGTCAACACTCCATACATCTACCATGACAGGAGCCAGAGACCACGGGGGAAGGGCTACTATAGGTAGGTCACTCACCAGATGCTCACCCTTTCCAGGTGTGGAATTTATATGTGGAGTGAACTCTTTTGGTGCAGGATGAAAGAAGTATTTTAAAGAGCCTGGAAGGGAAATTCTTCCCACCTCCAAGTCCTTTTAGAATTATTTGCATCAAGACAGCTGTAAACCTCTAGTCCTCTAAAGATCACTAAATGCTTGATTGACACAGAGTGGGTAGCCTTGGCTAACAGCAGAGGATGTGGTGTTCATTTCCTGGGGAGAGATTCAACTGGCTGAAGGCCTGAGGAGCATTCATTCTATGTGTCTAGACATGTTCTTCATGGTAAGTCAGGTATCCAGAGCTACCCGTTGGCTAAGAGAATTTAAAAATGATGAACTAAAAAGTTTTTTTTAATCTTCATAAAAGCACCAACTTGCTTATCAAATAAAAAAGAAATATCAGGTGAAAAGCTAAGAAAAAGCAAAAATCCAGAGGTCAGCAGAGCACTCTGAACTACTTTCGTTCTGATAGCATTTGCCAAATTGGTCTGAGAAACTGAACAATGGTTTTCACAGACTCTCAGTCTGAGATGGACAGAAACCAAAGTACAGGACCCTCTGAAGATAAAGATTTAACGGGAGCCTCTACATTAAGTGGGACTCTCAAAGGTGAACCCACCTTCCTGCTTCTACTCCTAAGAAGTTTAGGGAGATTTAATTTGGCCAGAAGGAGCAAGGCAGAAAAAAAAAAAAGCCTATGAGAAGTTTTAATTACAGAATGTTCCTCTCATGAATTCAAAAGACTGGGGTGGTCTAAGAAGGCTTAAGCCCCAAATGAAGCCTAAAGTAGTACCAGACAAAAGGGTACCTATGCACCTAAAAGAAGCAAATACAAACTTTCCTTGAAGAAAAGCACCTTCATCTTAGGCCATAGAACATCTCCATTGATGATTTTCTAAGGGCAATGAATAGCACATAATTAAAGATATCAAAGCACACAAGGAAACCGATAGAAGCTACTGAGAACCAAACCAAAACAAAACAAATCCATGTAGACTTTAGATTATTAAATTAGCAGTTATAAATTATAAAACATATATGTTTACTGTTTAAAGAAATACAATATAAGTTTAGAAATATCTACAGGGAATGGGAAACTATAAAAAGTGTTGGTGAATTTAAAAAATAACTAAGTTTAAGTTTTTACCAAAATTAAAAACTCAGGGGACAGATTAGACACAATTGAAGAAATAATTAGTGAAAGAGCAAAATAAATTTTCTGAATGTAACACAGAATTAAAAAAAAGTAAAATGTGACAGAGAGGTTCAGGGACATGAAAAACAATGTTAAATAGAAATTCCAAAGGAAGAGGAGGAAAACCTGGGCCAAGGCAATATTTGAGGGCATAATAACCAGATGTTTTCAGAACTGATCCAGGTATTAATATAGAGATTCAGGAAGCCTATTGGATACCAGGCAGGATAAGTAAAACATACTTAGTGAAACTGCATAAAACTAAAGAAAAAATCATAATAGCATCCAGAAGAAAAGAGAGAGAGAGAGAGAGAGAGAGAGAGAGAAAAGAAAAGAGCACCTTCAAAGCAGCAGTAGTTAGACTGACAGCAGATTTTCAACAGCAACAATGGAAGCTAGAAAAACAGTGATATGATATCTTCGATGTACTGAAAAAATAATTTACCAGGCTAGAAATGAATACTGAGCAAAAATATCTCTCAAGAATAAGGACAAAAATAAATCAATATTACAGACAAATAAAAATTGTTAGTTCATTACTAACGAAACCTCCTAAAGGAAATGCTAAAGGGTATGCTTGAGGTAGAAAGAAAGTGAAATATTTGAGATAAAAAAAGGAGTGAAGGCAAAGAAGGTGGTAAATGCACATGAACATGAACATGCAAATGCACATGACAATATAAAATAGTAATTAATAATTTTTAGTTGTGTTTTAAAAATTGAATTAAAACAAATGAAAATAATAATTTATAAGTAAGCAAGGGGGAATGAAATTTAAGATTGTAAGATCTTTGTATTGGCTGGGAAAGAGTACAGATATTAATGTAAACTTTGATATTATAAGTACGCAAGTTGGAATTTCTAAGGTAACCACCAGAAGAACAGAAACAGAGTCTATAAACTGCAAATTAGTGGTTGTGGAGTAGCGGAGAGAGAGGGAATGATGAAAAATGTTCAGTTAATCAAAAAGAAGTATACAACAGCATAAGCACCCACAATTACACAATTTCCATTCAGTTTTGAGATGTGTGGGAGACATGAAAACAGGAGACTGCCCAATCAAACAGAATTCAAAATGTGTACTCTGGACATCAAAGATCTCAAAGTGTAAAAAAGCTTAAAGTGACAAAACCAACTCATTCTTGACACACTTTCCAATGTGACAGTCACACAGCCCTGTCCATAAGGGATCATGCCAGAAAAGCTAGTCTTAAGGAACATGCTCATAAGTTTTCATAAAAAAATAATGATGTGAGCAAATATGTTGCCAAATAATGTGGGCAAAAGAAACAAATATCCTCTCCCATATAGAAAATCAAATCCACAAATGCTAGGATTCAAGTATAAAATGTTGGTGAAATTGGAGGAGAAGAAATTGGTAAAAATACAGGGAATTTGTACAACAACAAAAACCTGTAATTGAAAAAGGCAACAGTGGCTTAATGTCATTATTTCTTGGGTGCCTGATACACATACATGGAAACTGTACCCATTTTAGCTGGAGGTAAGATCTGGCTAGATTAAAGTTGGACTTAGGGGTCCTTTAGGAAAGAATCAATGCTTTTGCACACACTCTCTTGCCCTTCCACCTCCTGCCATGGGATGACACAGCAAGAAGGTCCTCACCAGACGTGGCTCCTCAATCTTAGACTTCCCATCTCCAGAATCCTAAGCCAAATACGTTTCTGTTCATCATTTAAAAAAAGAAGAATAAATTTAATTCCCTTCAAATATATATTTTAATTGGAATTGGGTTGATCAAGTGGAATTATTAGAAATCCTACTTTAATGAATGGGCAAGAATAAGATACTTGCTAAAATGACAAAGAACTAGCTGGGCGCGGTGGCTCACACCTGTAATCCTAGCACTCTGGGAGGCCGAGGCGGGCAGATTGTTTGAGCTCAGGAGTTTGAGACCAGCCTGAGAAAGAGCAAGACCCCGTCTCTACCAAAAATAGAAAGAAATTAATTGGACAGCTAAAAATATATAGAAAAAATTAGCTGGGCATGGTGGTGCATGCCTGTAGTCCCAGCTACTCGGGAGGCTGAGGCAGAAGGATCGCTTGAGCCTAGGAGTTTGAGGTTGCTGTGAGCTAGGATGACGAAATGGCACTCACTCTAGCCCGGGCAAAAGAGTGAGACTCTGTCTCAAAAAAAAAAAAAAAAAAAAAGACAAAGAACTACCCTAAGCAGTGATTGACTTCTTATAGCACACCTACAATAATTCATATTCATTAACACAAACATTAACAACACATATTTGTTATAAATTTACTGGAAACAACAATGCTAGAATTTTTGGGGTGCTCATGAAGATTCTTCTTTTCTGAAAATGGCTCCAGAACCCAAAAGTTCTAACGGTCATCCAAACCCCTGGCCATAGCTGATTGGTCCGGGGGCAGACACCTGACCCAAACTGGATCAATCAGAGAACTTCCTTAAGATTTTTTTATATAAAAATGGAAACTAAGGAAATAGAGTCCACACTCTCTTTGTGGAAATGTGGTGTGTAAGACTTGGGAGTTCTCAGTGCCATGTGCAGGGATCCTGGCTGTAGCCGGAGAATGAATCCACATGTGGACAGAAACGAAGATGGAGCAGGAACACGTGTCCTGCTGAATTCCAGTCCCTGGTTCCAGGTGTCTCTGAGGCCCAGCAGGTCCCCTGTACTTTCCACTGTTGCATGAACTGCTGTGTGTATTTAGCTTGTAAATTGTCTTTTGTTGTTATTATTGTTGCCTTTCTTAGCTAATTCCCGCCATTTGTAATAAAAGCATCCTGAATGGTCCAGCAGTACTGTGTTGCTGCTTTGGGGTGTATAGAATAGGGCCTTTGCCTTTATGGAATTTACAGGTGTGTGTGTTGGCTACAGCCCAGGGTGGAAAGTTCTAAATGCTACAGGAGGACTCAAGGGCTATAAGAAAGCAAAGGTGGGAGAAATCACTTCCAGCAGGATGGTTTAGGGACAACTTCAAAAGCTGAGCTGGCTTTTGAGCTTGCCTCTGCAATAGGATAAGATTTGAACATGTGGCAATGAGGCAGAGTGGGCCCTCGAGCTGGAGCAAGTAACATGATCACAAATCTAGCACTGCTAGAAAATGGGGGTGTGTGTGGAAAACAGCCATGCATGGCTAGTCAAATCATTTAGCTTTTGTTTGGTGGCCATGCGGAGACCTGAGTTTCAAGCAAGGGAGGAATGTGGCTTTGGAATAGTAAATCCAACAGTGCATTGGAGAGGAGAGAAGGGGGTCTTGGCGTGAGGAGGTTAGACAGTGGTTTGAGCTGAAAATAATAAATTCTACCTAGGAGAAGGATAACAGTGAGAAAGAAGACAAGAAAACCCCTTACTTCAGATAATCACAATGTTTTCATTAAATAATTTTTTTTTATCCCCCAGGTGATGTCTGATTTGTTTTTTTTATTTTTATTATTTTTTATTTTTTAGTCACAATATTTTCAGTAAAGAAGGATAGCTGAAGAGGAATGGGCTGGGAACTCAAAGAGCAAAATAAAGGAGCTAAGGACTGCCAAAGGCGGTTGAAGACTTCATCAAAGTGAAATAAGAGCCGGAAGTAAGACCAGCCACCAGGACCTCAGTTGGTGGCCTCACAGCAGAGGAGGGAACGTGGAAGGTGCAGGTTACGCAGAGTGGGGACCTCATGAGGTTTGTGAAGGAGAAACTCGAAAGGTTGAAACAGGGATTCTGGAGGGAGAAGCTCATAGAAGCTCAGTGAGGCCGGGTGTGGCCCACCAAGGGAGGGCGGGAAGTCTCTAGGCCGGGGACAGACGCAGGTAAAGGGAGCAGGACACTGAAAATGGTGAGAGGGGAGTGACGAGATCCTGGTTCTGAGACACGGCAGAACAGGGAGGAGAATTTTCCAGGAGTCCGGAGCGTGAGCCTGGAGCAGTTCCATCTGGTCATCTGCCTGTGTCTTGATGACATGAAACAAGTGGAGACGAAGGTCTCTAGACCTGCAGAGGCTGAGGAACTGGAAGCAAAGGATATCTATGGATGATTCTAGAATGGGGAGGGAGGAGAGACCAGGGCGTCTGAGGAAATCCTAGAGAGTGGCAGGCAGGAAGGAGGAGGGGAAACAGAATGGTGTGGACATCCCTAGAGGCTGCTGAGAGCCGATGGTGGGAGAATAGTCGGGGAAGGAACCGAGGCACACAGGATAAGGAGGGGCCCTTAGGAGGTGGAGAATGAGAGGTAAGTCGCAAGGGTGGGGGAGGCGTCGCCCTGCAGATAAAGCCAGATTTTCATTGTAAAGTGAGGCGTTACAGAATGGAGCAAAGCAAAGGTGAAGGTTATGGGATGGCGTATGTACCGGGTGCCCCGAGCAGAGCTCAGACTGAGTGGCAGAGAAGCGCGAAGGCAGGGAAACGCTGAGCACAGTTGATCATCGTCCATAATAAGTTCAGTGAAGTGAGAGGTAGCTCAAGACTCACATGAGTGATGAGGAAGCAGATATATGGAGATGAATTCCTCCAAGGTCTTTTTTAAACCATTGCTTTCACAAGCCCCCCATCCTTGCATCCTTTATTTGCTCAAGAAATCGTGTGTGTGCGTGTGTGTGCATGTGTGTGCATGCTTGCGCCCATGTATGCATGTGTGTGTGTGTGTCATGTGCGGTAACAAGTGCTCACCTGACCTGTTGACCTTTGCTGTGTTTGGGGATAGAGGACCCTTCCTCATTCGCTGCAGTAGACAGCTGAGTATTAAAGATCCCTCAGGAAATGTGTGCCTTCCCTGCCTCCCTTGTTCCCTCTTCTGGAGAACGTGAGGCCGACTGAGGGTTGAAAGTGGAACTTTGTAGCTTCTCTTCCCCAAAGCCTCGAGATCTAAAGATTGTCACCCTTTTGGTCTCTCCCTGCAGCCTGGGTGTACAATAACCCTGCTCCGCTCATTGTCGACCCCGCCCAGCAGTGCTTTGGGGGGCCCTACCACCCCAGCTCTGGTGCCCCATGCGGGGAGTCCTGTCTGGCAAGGACAAAGTTCTCCGTGGCATAGAATTAGGCACAGGTCCCAGAACTGTGCCCTAGAGTCCATGAAGGTGCCCACTCTTCAGATCCCTGCTGGCACTTGTCATCGGCATCCCTGTTGGGGCAGAAGCAATGATTAGGGTCCCCAGCTCCATCGCCCCTTAGCTGTGTGACCTTAGGCAAGTCATTTGACTTCTCAGAGCCTTGGTGTCCTGCTTTGGATCGTCATCACTCATTTGTGATGACAAGTGTACCTGGAGTACCAGGTAGGCACAGTGCCAGGTGCAGACTTTCGTGGGTTGCTGATATTGTCATTGTAGATTCGGTAAGCTCTCCGTGGGAAGCAGGAGGAAGGCGGTGAGTGTGGTGTCACTCAGTCCTTGGGCAGAACAAGGACAGAATGGAGACCAGGAGTACCAGGGCAGCTGAGACAGCTCGAGTCCACAGAGAGGAAGAGGAGCTTCACAAAGCCAGGGGGCTGAGGACAAAGTCTGCAGGTGTGCCCTGGGTCGTCCAGTGTTTCTATAACAAGGTCCTCCAGGAACTTGCTCCTCAAGGTGTTGTCCTCCTGAGCACTGGCAGCCCCTGGGAGCCGGTTAGCAATGCAGACTCTGAGGCCCCACCTGGGTCTCTTGAATCCGAATCTGCATTTTTAACAGGATGCGCTGTTGCTGCAGAAGCCTCCAGCACGATCTTCCAGCAAAGGTGGGGAGAAACTCACCACCTGCCTGTTGCTTCTGGGAAGTGACTGAGAGGAGGCGACGCTCAGAGGAGAAAATTCTAGGCTAGCCGGCCCTATGCAGAGACATGTCATTGGCCCCAGTCCAGTAAGGCCATTCATACGGCAAAAGAGCAGGACAGACCCTTTAGAACACTTTAGAATACTGGTGCTTGGTGATTGGAGGCCTCAGAAAAGCAGTTGAAACAGTTTAGGGAAGCAAGTTAATGTCCCAGCCTATAGGTCTGCCCTATACAGGCCATGTTTGTGCAAAGCGCCCGGTGCTGTGCTTGCAAGAGTGTGTGTGTGTGTGTGTGTGTGTGTGTGTGTGTGTGTGTGAGTGTGCATGTGTGTGTGTGTGTGTGAACAGTCCTTCCCTAACACGCATGGCCAGGAAAAATGTCTTCTTTCCTTCACAAACATAACCTATATGCCTACATAAAAAGAGAGTGTTATTTTATCAAGATCTCATCTGAGGATATAAAAACCTCTATCTTAAAAAAAAAAAAAATCAAAAAAGCCCTTTCCGTAGACAGTTAAGGGATTTTTCTCTCCTGTGAAATATGACTGGTCTCTCTGAATCCATCTCTCTCCTTCTCTTGGCCCTTTTCCCAACAGATTTTCTTTCTGTTGTTATTTTTTTTTTTTTGCAGAGAACATAAGTTTCCAGCTGACAGAGTCTGTGCTCAGCTCCTACATCGAACATTGCACAAGCCAAAGCATGTCAGGGAGAGGACGCGGTGACACGGGCCCGTCAAGGCAGAGACACCAGAATCCCAGTCCAGGAGCAAAGTCCTGCAGGGGCCCCTGCGCTGGGGGCTGGCCCTGTGTGCTGTCAGCAGAGACCACCGCCCAGCCCAAGTCCATCAGCACTTCTCACGGGTCTGCGCCGCTTGAGTCAGGAATGTTCTGCAGATAAAGACCAGAGTGGAATGCAGCCACTCGATCACAGTTAGCCAGGGACAGCCAGACCTTTCTCCTGCGGTGGGGCATGGGCGGGCATGTCTGCTCTGGCTGGATGCCACAAACAAGGATGACACCGAGCTCAGGGGACTGAATCGAAGGAAAAGAATGTGCCAATGGTGCTTTCTCCAAGATACCTCTGACCTGGAACTGCAAACAACCACTTAGTCTGCTGCCCACTCCTCCTGTCAGAATGACCCCATGGGACTGCAGATTACTTAACAGTTATATTTAGCAAGTCATGGGAGGGCCTGGCCAGTTCCAGCCAGCTAGCCTTCCTTCAGAGGCCAGATTCCTTTGTCTTTCCCCTCAGCCTCCCCTCATTCCTTCCTGCCGGCTGACTCTTAACCCCTTCGTGGCTTGAGGATTGCCCTCAACCATCCACAGAACAGATAGAACAGAAGAGATGCCATCCGAGTGGCCTCGTCCCCAAATTTCTCCTGCAGCAGCTGAAATTCTGCATTACAAGCAAATTCTGAGTTGGATTCTGAACGTTTTTTTTTTAATCATCCAGTGTTTCCTAATAAAATTATGCAAGTACCCCAGGGAAGGGAGTGACTCAGGCTCTTCTTTGATCAGCTCACAAACTGCAGAATGGGCTTTGGAGGGGAGGGGGCTGATGAGAGAATGAAGAAACTGCCTTTTAGAGAAAACAGGAAGATGGATACTCCCCCCAAAACCACGACAACCGAGCAAAGTGATGCAAAAGGACACCTTGCGTGGAAGACAACACAGAGGAATTCTCTGGGGCTGATTTTGCCAGCGTGGAGTAAAATGAAAGGTCATAATTACGGAAACCCTAAACACTGATTTAATCGAAATCTGGGAGTGGGAGGCAGGTGCAGATTAAGAGTTCTAGATCTTCACCGTTCATACGACACAGTTATCAAAAACTGGAAAATTGAGAAATAGCTGGGTAAATGCCAGAAGAAGAAAAAAACAACTAAAAGAGGGGGAATTAAGAAGTGAAGAGGAACGCAGCAAGAACTCTTGTTTTTCTTTAAAATTCCAGCAGTATTTAGTCTTCAAACTATGTCATGTGTTTTTCCAAAAAAAAAAATTAAAATTAAAAAAATAGAAGATCAGATCTCAGGTGTTCAGGAAAAGGAAAAACAAATGAAAGAAATGGGAGGAATCAAAGGTAAACGCCTCCAATTTCAGGTGTCTACTCGGGCCTGCTCAGCCGGGTGTTTCCGAAGCCTGAGCAGGTCACTGTCCCAGCACGCTGGGGGCTGGGGTCCGTGATCACTCCCCTTTGCGGGGACAGCAGACAGCACCGCCAGGGCTTTTCCCACAAAGAAGGACTGATAAAGCTGGTCTTTTTTCTGATGACCCCACTAGCTTTAAGCAGCGGAACAATCAGCTTTGTGAAATGTATTTTTAAAAGAAGTAGTAGTAGGACTGAGAAGACAGAATTCGCCTTGTCCCCATTTGGCTTGAAAAGGGACAATCCTGGGTGAATCCCCAGGACTCTAAGCCACAGGTTTTGGGGGCTGCGTGAAGGGAGGAGGAACATTTCTAAAAGAAGAGTTTGCATATCCGTTACTGCTCAGGAATTTAGTTTCCTTGTCCGCTGACCCATAGTGCAGAGAAAGTGCACAACAGATAGGCCTGGCCTTCCTGTGATTCCTGTCCTGGTGACCACATGAAGGGGGTTCAGCTGGCCACGTGGAGTGGGTACTGCGGGGCTGATGTTCGGCTGGCAGGGCCACCTTCTGCCAGGGCCTCAGCAAGGACCCAGGCACAGCCCTTTCCCTTAGGGGTCTGGGGATGTGGCCTCCACCAGTGCCTACGCCATGGGCAAGCCAGGCTGGATGCTGGCAACCCAGCTCCCCCTTTTCCTGTGCAGTTTCCTTCTCTTCACTGCGCAGAACAGAAGCGTGTCAAACCCGGGAACCCGGCTGCTAGGATCTCTGGACTGTGACTCACACTCTGCCATCACTTGGTGGCATCGTACCCAACTTGCAGGCACAATGCCTGGGTGAAAAATGCATGGAAACACCGTGTATGGGCAAGCTTTGCAAAATGTATAAAATGAGAATAAAATGAGATTATGTAAAGCACTTAGTAAAGCCTTCCCCCATACAGTCAGCACTCGATATTAAAATAAGTAGTAAAATATTAGTAATTGCTATGATAGCAACCATTATCACCTGCTTTGGTCAGGAAGTGTGCTAGGAGCTGTGATAAATTTCCATTGTGTTTTCTTACCAAAATACAAAGCTTTCATTTTTTTAATTAATTGGAAAGTAATTTAATAAATCCGTGGTTGGATGATAAACAAATCTCTGGATTCCTGAGCTTCTAGCTTCGTAATATTGTATGGAAAACAAAGTGGGGTATAAAGGAGATTTGCTAACTTTCTACAAGCGTCTCAATCTTTGTCCTACAGCTAATTAGCCGTGCTCACTGCCAGGACTTGAAGACAATGTAATATTGTACTGAGTGAACCCGTTACACTTTTTATAACCATTCCCCCAAGTGCTGGGTATTTAGGTGGTTTCTAACTTTTCATATTATTTAGGATACTGGGTGAGCATATTTGTTCAAAAGACATTTTCTAAATTTAAGATTATTTCCTTCTTTTAGAGTCACAATAGAGAAATATTAAAGGGGAATGAAGATTTTTAAAGATTCTTCAATTTTATCCCCTAGGAGTTATGCTAATTTATATTCTCACTAGGAGCATTTGAAAGTTCCCATTTTATTGAACTCTTGCTAGCATCACCATTTAAAAAACAATTTTAAATTATTTAAAAAACAAATGTGCCATTTTCTTTTTGCTTGTACTTCCTGGATTACTAGTGAGATCGAACATTTTCTTATTTGCTTGCTAATTAGTTTTATTTCTGTTTGTGACTTTTCTGTTCATAGTCTTAAGGCAATTGTGCCTATTTAGGGCTAAATATGATAATTATAAATGTTGATTATAATTATAATGTAGATCCTAAAAAATCACACTTGGGAGTTTTTGTGATTTTTTGGCTCCTGAGGGAAGGTAGTAAATTGTAGACTAAAATCTAGCAACATGGATGAAGCTCATAGACAATATATTGGATTAAAGAAGCCAGACACAGAAAAGCACATACCATATGATTCCATTCAAATGAATTTCAAGAACAGGCAAAACTAATCTCTAGTGATAGAGCTCCAAGTAGTAGTTCCTTGATGGGGGCAAAAGGAAGCAATTTGGGAGGCTGAAAATATTTTATATCTTGATCTGCATTGTGTATATATATTTATATACACACACATACATGTTTTAAAATTCCTCTAAGATTAGTACATTTTACTGTGTCTATATTGTGTGTGTGTATAAAATAAAGTAAGTGTCCCCATTAACTTACTTTTATAGCTTATAGTAGGCATCCTAGTGTGAAAACTCTGAGGATCCAACAGTAGCCCAGGGGGTTGGCAGTTCCACCTCGGAGTTTGGGGAAGAGGCAGCAGACTGCTTCTAGGGTTTGCCCCTGTATGGGAAACTAAGAGAACAAAAGTCTGTTGTGAACACAGAGAGGAAAAAAACTAGCTTTTCACGAGGCTCCGAACTGGGAATTATTATGAGGTCCACAAGATTCTAGTGCTTGAAGACCACAGACAATGTGGCACGAAGTCTGGAGCTAATGTTAAGTCAGAAGAGACTAGAAGCCAGGCACAGTGGCTCATGCCTGTAATCCTGGCACTCTGGGAGGCTGAGGCGGGAGGATGGCTTGAGACCAGGAGTTTGAGGTTGCAGTGAGCTATGATGATGCCACTACTCTCCAGCCTGGGAAACAGAGCAAGACCCTGTCTCAAAAAAAAAAAAAAAAAAAAAAACAAAAAAGAAATATAGAAGTTCTAGCCATAGCAATTAGGCAAGAAAAAGAAATAAAAGTCATTTAAATTGGAAAGGATGAAGTAAAATTGTCTGTTATTTCAGATGACATGATCTTGATGTAGAAAACCCTAAAATTCCACATACAAAAAAAAAAAACCTGTTAGAACTGACTAGTGAATTTAGCAAAGTTGCAGGATGTAAACTCAAAGGAAAAAATCAGTTGCATTTCTATGTACTAGCAATAAATAATTCAAAAATAAAGTTTAAAAATTAATTCCAGTGGCAATAGCATCAAAAAGAATAAAATACTTAGGAATAAATTTAACCAAGAAAACGAAAGACTTGTACACTGAATACTACAAAACATTGCTGCAAGAAATTGAAGAAGATGTTAAGTAAATGGAAACACATCTCATGTTCGTGGATTGGAAGATGTAATATTGTTAAGATGACAATATTACTCAAAGCAATCTACACATTCAGTGCAATCTTTATCAAAAGCCCAATGGCATTTTTTTCAGAAATGGAAAAGCCCATCCTAAAATTCATAGAGAATCTCAAGGGACCCTTGAATAGCCAAAGTAATCATGAGAAAGAAGAACAAAGTTGGAGGACTCAGATTTTCTGATTTCAAATCTTACTGCAAAGCTATAGCAATCAAATTGTGTGGCACTGGTATAAGAACAAACATATAGACCAATGGAATAGTGTAGAAATCCCAGAAATAAACCCTCATATCTATAGACAATTGATTTTTGACAGGAATGCTAAGAGCATTTAATGGGGAAATGACATTCAATAAATGGTGTTAGAAAAACTGGATATTCACATCCAAAAGAATGAAATTGGTCCCTACCTTATACTATGTACAAAAAATAACTTAAAATGAATCAAAGACCTAAACATAAGAGCTAAAACTATAAAACTCTTATAAGAAAATATAGGGGGAAATCTTTGTGACATTGGATTTGGCAATGATTTCTTGAATACAACACCAACAGCACAGGCAATAAAAGAAAAAATAGAAAGAAATTAGCTGGGCAACTAAAAATAGAAAAAATTAGCCAGGTGTGGTGATACACACCTGTAGTCCCAGCTACTTGGGAGGCTGAGGCAGGAGGATTGCTTGAGCCCAGGAGTTTGAGGTTGCTGTGATGATGCCACTGCCCTCCAGCCTCGGTGACAAAGTGAGACTGTGCCTCACACACACACAAATGCAATAGTCATGACATCATTGAGTAAGCAGCATCCAGAATGGGTTTGGCTCCCAAGACAGAGCCAAGGAGTGGGTTGGTTGAGGCCACACATGTGCCTTCCTTCTTCTTTTTTTTTTTTTTTGAGACAGAGTCTCACTGTGTTGCCCGGGCTGGAGTGCTGTGGCGTCAGCCTAGCTCACAGCAACCTCAAGCTCCTGGGCTCAAGCGATCCTTCTGCCTCAGCCTCCCGAGTAGCTGGGACTACAGGCAT
>NW_012148664.1:2662012-2663403 GCF_000956105.1 Propithecus coquereli | reverse complement strand
TCAGCATTTTCAGTAACCAACGTAATATAAACTCTGACTAGGTCCTTGTTTTTGTGCACCTGACAACCATTCGCTTCTTGCCCAATACCCCTTCTTCTCACCGTGATCATTAACTGCTGGCGTACTGGGGTTTTTTTTTTTTTTTTCTTTTTTCTTTTTGGTCAAATAAGAGGAGACAACTGCAGGGTCACAAGCAAAAATTTATGAGTTTGTTTTACAGAAGGAATAAATACCTTTAAAGAAGTTAGCTGCTGTTGCTCAGAAGTCTGGTCGCTCAAGACGTTATCTGAGACTAAAGAAACACACTCCCTCCCGAAACCCCCTTCCTCACCTGCTTAGCCGCATAAAACCTCCCCACTTCATCTCTTTGGGAAGACGGATCTGAGAGATTTTGCTCTCCCGCTTCTCGCTTTGGCCAAATGGAATAAACCTTTGTCTGTCTCCAAGTACCAGTGACAAGAGTTTGGCTTCAACTGTATCGGTTACATGAGCCTGAATTTGGGGCTATTCAACATAGGCAGGTCTTTGCTTGCTAAAAAGTATAAGTGATTTTCTTCTAGTTTCCATGTATTTCTCTCCATGCTATGCTTTCTCTTCCAGAACCTTCTTGGTTTTAGGCATTTGGTTTCTATTTGCAATAAGTTAAGGTGTCAAACTGGCTTGCTGTCCTACTTGGGGCTCTAGTCCGACAGAGTGACAACATCCCCGTACTTAGGCATACTATCTCCATAGCACATGGCCGGAGATTCCCTTCCCCAAGAAATCATAGGCTGTTCTTATAAACACCTAATTCGAAAGACGTCTGCTTTTCTTCCTCCACAATCTTAAAAGAAAGGAGCAGATTTTTAAAATGTGGTTTATTTCCTTGCTCAAACACATATTGAGGACTCACTGGCTTCTTGCTGGACTCATTTTTTGTGTGTGTAGTACAAGTTTCCCTGATAAGGTGTTATGCTGGCATCTTTCCTTCTGCATAGCTCATGCTCTGACTGATTCATTTCATCCCCTTAGGCCGGTGGTCCCCAACCTTTTTGGCCCCAGGGACTGGTTTCATGGAAGACGATTTTTCCACAGACCTGCGCCGGAAGGGAGAGGGGCAGTGTTTCAGGATGATTCAAGTGCATTACATTTATTGTGCACTTTATTTCTATTATTATTACATTGGAATATATAATGAAATAATTATACAACTCATCATAATGCAGAAGCTAATGCCACCGCTGATCTGACAGGAGGTGGAGCTCAGGCGGTGATGCAGGTGATGGGGAGGAGCTGTCAATACAGATGAAGCTTCACTCGCTCTCCCACCACTCACCTCCTGCTGTGCGGCCCGGTTCCTAACAGGCCACGGACCAGTACTGGTCTGTGGCCCAGGTATTGGGGACAGCAGC
>NW_012148664.1:2659636-2661962 GCF_000956105.1 Propithecus coquereli | reverse complement strand
ACTTCTGTCAACTCCTGGATTTGCACAGTTCCTCTGTTCATTCCCAAAACTTCTGAGGATTTGAGGCGTCTCTCCTCAAACTCCACTCCACCATTGCTAATTCATTCTCCCAGCACGTGACTGCCATCTCCTTGAGGGGGAAGCTCTGTGGTTCCCTTTGCTCTCCTGCCTTTCCTGGGCCCTTGGGCCCCTTCAATTTGTGACCTCACTGTGTAGAGTCCCGGCCAGCGCTTGGGGCTCCAAATTCCCCACCGTCAGCGTGGGCAGCTCAAGCTGCTCTGTAAGTTTCCTGTTATTGGTGCTTCCTCCAATCCCAAAGCCCTTAAAGCTGTGTGTGCTTGCACCTAAGCAAGGTTTAGGATGCCTTGGCAAACTGTATAAGATTTTTAAAAACTGGAATAAAGCTTTGCCAATAATAATATAGAAATCCCATAGGCATAGGGTGGGAATCTCACAATAATAGAAACAGCATGAGGCTGACAGCAAAAGGCCCACTGGAGCAGCCCCCTGCTGTGCCCTGCTGCTTATAAGAAGTGGTCCAAGCCCTAAAAGCTTCATGTCCTCGAGCAGAATGCAAAATTTTCTGCACCTCTAAAATTGTATTGTGCACCAGACTAACATTGACCCAGTTTACTTTCTCTTCTACGGTGACTTTTTTTTTTTTTAATTTAAATAGGGATGGGGGATCACAGATCTGAAATAAGGATACTCTAGGACATTTTCTATTCAATTACATGCTGTTTTTTACTAAACATTTCAAGTTACTTTTTAACAATTCAGAGATTATCTCAGGCATAAATAAATTTAAGATTAAATTGAAGTTATACAAAGACTTTTTAAAAACTCTGTATGACTCAAACAAAGGCAGTATTAGAAGTTAGAGGTGAGATTCTGGCAGTGTTTGATTGTATCATAGCCAAAAACACAGAACATCCTCCATCCTGTGGCTACACCTCCAAAGGGCTTCTATGCAGAGAAAGACAGTCAAATGGGAAACAAAGTATGACTGCATGAATAGTTGGCCAAGCCCTCCATGTGTGTCACCTTGGTGGAAGTGGGTTGGAGAATGTGGCTTAGCCCAGGAAGACACAGTTGGGCTTTCTGTTCTCTGTCCTCTTGAATCCCAGGTGGCCATCTGCAGCGTCACCTCAAGCGAACTGACCTGCCCCATTGTAGGCAGAGAGGAACAGGAACAGAGAGACATGGCCAGGCTTGACTGCCCTTGGGAACTGACCTTGAGCTTTTCTGCTAATTATCTCAGGATGCAGGCGGCAGAAAGGGTGTGAGGCTGAGGGGTTCTTGCCATGATGCTACTGATCGTTAGTGCAAATGACAGCTTCTACAACGTTTCATACTGAATTGACAATTTTTCCTCTCTTTGTGTAAAGCAGAGGTGGGGAGAGGGCACGGAGCGGGGACGGGGGAGTGGATGTGTGAGTTAGGCGGGATGCTCCTCTCTGAAAGGTAACACGGAGCCTAGAACTTCATACCTAGTAGTACCAGCAGGTATTTGCTATTTGCTTGACTATTGCCACGGAATGAGCACCTTTATCCTTATTATTATGGAGTTAGCAAGTTATATGTTCACTTACTGCTTTCTTGAGTATTTGCAATGTTAAACCTACAATATATAGCTCCTCCCTTCAAAGATCTTGTAATCTAATTATGGAGATGATACATAAACACACAGAGGAAATGAATCAGTAAAGATTTACATAAGTGTTGAAGACAAAGTGAAAGCTACAAAGCTATTGATATAAAGCGGCCATTGGTTGATTGTCCAATAAATTATAAGGACACTACTTAACTAAAGGCTTTCCAGAGAAGGGTGGCCCACTCTCAGCTGGGCTGGCCAGGGAAAGACCAGAGGAGACAAGATTTCGATTGGATCTCACAAGACAGTTATAAGTTAGGAGACGAGAAGAGAGAGAGGATGTTCCAAGAAGGTGTGGGCAAACATTGAAAAGATCACGACAGATTTCAGTAAATAAAATGGTTTCACCAGAGCACAGAGTTCATTAGGGGAATTGTGGAAGGTAAGATTGACTGGTTAGGTTGGCATCAGATTTTGAAGATTGAGGCTGGGAGTGGTGGCTCACGCCTGTAATCCTAGCACTCTAGGAGGCCGAGGTGAGACGATGGCTTGAGGTCAGGAGTTCGAGATCAGCCTCAGCAAGAGCAAGACCCCATCTCTACTCAAAATAGAAAGAAATTAGCCAGGCAACTAAAAACAGAAAAAATTAGCTGGGTGTGGTGGTGCGTGGTGGCACACACCTGGAGTCCCAGCTACTTGGGAGGCTGAGGCAGGAGGATCGCTTGAGTCCAG
>NW_012148664.1:2642659-2658376 GCF_000956105.1 Propithecus coquereli | reverse complement strand
TTCTTCCTCCACAATCTTAAAAGAAAGGAGCAGATTTTTAAAATGTGGTTTATTTCCTTGCTCAAACACATATTGAGGACTCACTGGCTTCTTGCTGGACTCATTTTTTGTGTGTGTAGTACAAGTTTCCCTGATAAGGTGTTATGCTGGCATCTTTCCTTCCGCATAGCTCATGCTCTGACTGATTCATTTCATCCCCTTAGGCCGGTGGTCCCCAACCTTTTTGGCCCCAGGGACTGGTTTCATGGAAGACGATTTTTCCACGGACCTGCGCCGGAAGGGAGAGGGGCAGTGTTTCAGGATGATTCAAGTGCATTACATTTATTGTGCACTTTATTTCTATTATTATTACATTGGAATATATAATGAAATAATTATACAACTCATCATAATGCAGAAGCTAATGCCACCGCTGATCTGACAGGAGGTGGAGCTCAGGCGGTGATGCAGGTGATGGGGAGGAGCTGTCAATACAGATGAAGCTTCACTCGCTCTCCCACCACTCACCTCCTGCTGTGCGGCCCGGTTCCTAACAGGCCACGGACCAGTACTGGTCTGTGGCCCAGGTATTGGGGACAGCAGCTCTAGGCTAATGGGAAAACAGAAACAAACTGGCTTGGCCAATATATGTGTTGAAAGAAGGAGGGGGCGGAGGGTTCATGGAGCCATCCAATATGTAATTTTTTTTAACTGCGTATTTTAAAAATCGTGGTCAAATATATATAGCATAACATTTACCACTTTCACCATGTTTAAGTGTACAGTTCGGTGGCATTAAGCGCATTCACGTTGTTGTGCAACATTTACCACCATCCAACATCTATCACCATCCGTCTCCAGAACTTTTTCATCATCCCAAACTGAAACTCCGTACCCATTAAACAGTAACTCCCCAACAATGCGTCCTCTTGAAGTCTGCAGGTTGCTACATCCGTCTTTCGTGGAGGAAGCGAGACGTAGTAGAAAGCGCACTCCCTTTCCCGTGCACTGGGGTGGAAGGCCGGCTCTTTCGTACATGGCTGTGTGATGCTAGGACGCTGCTTAACTTTTCTGAGTTTCAGTTTCTTCACCTTTGCCTGGGACTAAGACTTTCTGCCATGAGTAGTTGTGAGCACAAAGGCAGGCAATGCATGAGCCACGTAGGGGCTCAGCGATAATTGTTTCCCTCCGTCTGTCCGTGGTCCTGTCTCTGCCTTCTAGCAACTGGATGCCCGAATGATTCCAGTCATGTCAGCGAAGACCTCAAACAGCTCCTTTCTTTTCTTTACCCCCCTTTCAGTGTCTCTGCTTTAGACACCCAGTTCTCTTTATGCCACTGCTTTGGAGATGACAGACGTTGGGGGAATGGCTGGGTTTTACAGTAAACTCATCTACCTTCCTGTGCATCTCCTTCCCAGTTAAAAAGCACATCTCCAAAAGATCCCTGGTTGTTGCTGCTAACCGTGGGAGTTATGGGGTCTGGGAAGCTCCAAGGGAGAAGTAGGAAATGGGATGTTAAGTAGGACATTTCCCATCAGACTGGGATTGTGGCTAAGGCTGAAGGCTGAGGACAAGAGTTGCTATTACTGTGAGAAGTTGCCAATAACTGGAACCGGGCACGTTCCCCAGAGCTTACCGAGAAGGGGAAGAATGGACTCTGCTACCATCATCCTCCCTACTGTGGGTTCTATCAGAGAAAACCGGAGGCTCTGAGACGGAGGAGGGCTGGGACGTGGATTCCAGTGAGAGACAGACGTAGGTCCAGTTGGCCTACCTCTCCCACTTTGTGTTCATCTTTCCTTCCGCCACCTGTCCTGTGACTTGGGGCTTGGCACCAGAAACAGCAGGAACAGCTGGACTGAGACAGTTTCACGGCTCTCTCAAGCGAGTTAAATTCCCACAATCAATCCCTTGTTCTATCTACATCATACCTACTGGTTTTCCTTCTCTGACCCAGCGCTAATTGCTGCTTCGAGACCATATGGAGAAAGTTGGGACAGTACAAAGAGCACAGTTCTGGGAGTCAGAAACATGTCCCAATTTCACTTGTTCATTTTTTTTTTTTTTTGAGACAGAGTCTCACTGTGTTGCCCTGGCTAGAGTGCCGTGGTGTCAGCCTAGCTCACAGCAACCTCAAACTCCTGGGCTCAAGCAATCCTTCTGCCTCAGCCTCCCGAGTAGCTGGGACTACAGGCATGCGCCACCATGCCCAGCTAATTTTTTCTATATTTTTAGTTGTCCGATTAATTTCTTTCTAATTATAGTAGAGACGGGGTCTCGCTCTTGCTCAGGCTGGTTTCGAACTCCTGAGCTCAAGCAATCCGCCCGCCTCGGCCTCCCAGAGTGCTAGGATTACAGGCGTGAGCCACCGCACCCGGCCTCACTTGTTCATTTTTTTCAGCCAACTCACTGTGTGCCTTTGTGCATGTCCCTTCAGCCACCTGATTGCAATATCATCACTGATTTAAATAAACGTTTGGGTTAGGTGGTCTCCAAAGATGTTCCCAGATTTAAACATATAAATAAACACACGATATTAACATTTATATTTAAGAGTTTCTGAACTCTCCAAAAGCAGTTGTGAAGGTTAAATCCCAACAAGACTATTACCTACTGGCTAATTCCAAACTTTATGACAATTTTCCTGTTACTTAGTTATGGTAAACACTTTGGGGGCATGTGCAAAACTCATAAGTCCTCATTCTCTGGGAACTGCCCCTTGGCGCACTAGGATAGGCCCCTGTCACTAGGCTAATATTATAGGACACCCTCGGCCCTTGGTGGTTGCTGATTGGATCAGAGGTAGACACCTGCCCCAAGGAATTCTCTCCCCTGGGAATTGAGAATTCAGACCAGGAAGCTACTTGTTAGTCCCTGCTGGCCCCTCGGTCTCTGGAAATAGTGGGAATGGCCATATTCCCATATTCCTTCATAGGGCCAGAGACACAGAGAAAGTGTGTCTGAATTGAGAATGCGAGAAGAAAGAAGCACATGTTCAGAGAAAAGCCGAGAAAAGAGCTAGAGAGAAAAAAAAATCCTGTCGATTTGTGGTCCTAACCCGACTGCATTCCTGTCCCGTGTTTCCTGGAGACAACCTGTAATTTTATTTATTCTTCCTTTCTGTTTACGCTAGCCCAGGTTCATCTTTATTACTTGTCTCCAAAGAACTTTGACAAATCAGCGGGAAGATCTATTTTTCTTGATCAAAACTAGTTAAAAATGGATTACTTATGGATTCTTTATCATGAAGCTTCTTCACCCAAAACAGAAATTTTGGCTTTGAAAGATTACCTAGCTCTGTTAGAAAATGGACGTTCTTGAACTGCCAATAATATCATATTTGTTTGATAGCAATAGTGAAAACTACTTCCACTGTCTGTTAACCTCAGTCTCTCTCTCTATGAGAAACAAGCATTAACCCTCCAACTAAACACCTTCATGCAAAAATGTGATTAGTTGCCTGTGGTCTCATATTGGAGGGCTGGGCTTGGTTTATAAAGGTTCTGCCATTTACGATGTGTGTGTCCTTGGATAAGTGCGCAAACTCTCTGACCCTCAAACATGTCACCTATTAAGTAGGAACAATTCCTTCTGCACAAAGCTCTTGTGACATTTACATGAACTGCTGCATGCAAAAGGGCATTTTATAAACCATACATCTCTTTACAAACATGAATGTTGAATACTGAATATTTGAGTGTCTGTGTTGAAATATAGTTTAAAAAAAAACACAAACAATAGAAGGAAGAGAAAGGGAATATTGACAGACAATGGGCTTGCAAAGGGAGGGCCAAAACCTCAATGGAAAATTCCTTTTCTCCCCCAATTAATCTAAGATTGGAGTAATTGTAATAACACAGAAATGAACCCTTTTTTCATGTTTACACTAAGGTGGAACTTCTCCACTAAAAATGTTGTCATCTATAAGAATGCTGTTTTTTTCCCATGACTCAATCATGCGAACATGGGCTTGAACAGAAACTCTATCAAACAGACTCAAAAACATGTTTCCATAATATAATTTTAGCTCAATGACACACGGCGTGTCATCTGTACATACAAACATGTCTATGGACATACACAATTCCCTATATATGGTATAGACATATTTATACAGACCATGAGGGTTCCAGAGTGGGACCCTCCCCAGGGTATCCACTGGGAATTCAGACATTGTCAGGCATGGCTGCAGAGCCAGGATGGGAGAGCACCCAGGGTCTGTTTACATGAGGGCCTGAGACACCCCATGCATGGGACAGTGTTGGGACATTCTGGGACAGAGAGTGGACGGCCCAAGAATAAGATCACCTGCCTTTGGGAGAACAGGGAGATCTGCTACCTGCTCCTTGCCCCAGACAAGTATACCCGAGAAGAGGAGGGTTCCTGGGTCTGGAACAGTAGTTTAGGGTGCAGGGAGGGCCCATTCCCCGCAACACCAACATGCTGCATTCTCTTGTGACCAAGAACGAACAAGACAGAGTGAGTTAGCCACATAAGAGAATGTAAGAAAATACTGGGGGATGTCACTTCCTCCCCACTTCAATATGGTGCCTGTCCACTGAAAGCCAATAAGGCCGATGAATATAAGAGATGTCTTTTGGGCAGCGCCTGCCACTGTGACATGATCCTGCTGACCTCTCCAGCCCACGTCCCCAACTGCCCCTCACTGTTTATCTGTCCCGTGCTCATGGCAACTTTCTCTCCATCCAAAGGTGAAGCCGTTTGCACCTCCTAAAAACTCCCTGTGACTCAACCCAAATGCACATGTTTGTGCTCTCTGGGCCATAGCGCCCTGGTGTACCATGAACCTCTCACAGAGGTGATGGGGTCTTAATAGGACAGACAATGATCCTATAAAACGGATCATGTTAGGTCACTTCTCTGCCCAGAACACCCTACTGGCTTCCTGTCCCACTCAGAGAAACCCCAGCCACTTCCCTGTCCTCATCTCCTTCTGCTTCTCCTACCTCCAGCATGGCATCCAGGTTTTGTGGGGCCTGAAGCTTATACAAATGGGAGGGCCTTTTAAGAGACATCCAAAATGATGTATGAACTGGAATGTTTCTTTACAATGAGAAAATAAATGACGACATGTGAAAAATCTACCTGTATAGTCAAGATTCTCCAGAGGGACAGAACCAACAGGATACATATACAATACAGATATACGAGGGGCTGTGTTAGGGGGATTATTAGAACAATTGTGGAAGCTGAGAAATCAGTCCCATGCCAGGCCATCTGCAACTGGAGACCCTGCCATGCTGGTAGCGTGACTCAGTGACAACGCAAAGACCTGAGAACCCGGAAGGCTGCTGGTATAAGTCCTGGAGTCCAAGGGCAGGAGAGGAAGAGTGTGTCCCAGCTCCAGGACAGATAGCAACCAATTTGCCTTTCCTGTGTTTTCGTTCTACCTGGGCCTGTAGCAGACTGGCTCGTGCCAGTTCACACTGAGGGTGGGTCTCCTCCGCTCAGTTCACTCAGACTCACATGCCCAGATCCTCTGGAAACACCCTCACGGACACACCCGGAAACAATGCTTTGCCAGTTCCCGAGGTATTCCCTAATCCAGTTGACACCCCAAATTAACCGTCACGCTCCCCAAGGCGACTTCCCCCGGGAGCCTGAAAAATGCCCAGTTCCACACATTGAATGTCTAATACCATCGACCTCAGGGGGACACGTCACAGAGGGGAAGTAGGAGGAAGGAGGCAGCAGTTCCAATCTGTTGAACTTGAAATATCTTATTTCTGCAAATGTTGTGAAGCGTATGACCATGTGAGCAAGTTGCTGGCCTCTCTTGGGGCTTGGAGGGGCCCTGTCCATGCAGGTGAGGTGCCCTGAGGCACTGTGACAATTCCACCTCTGCCCACGTGCTTCCCTGCCTTGGCTCCGGCTGTGTAGGCCGTCTTTGTATGAACCACCAAGCCAGTTCCCTTCTCCAGGCTTTGCCTCTGCTGGTCTCCGAGCCTGGAATTCTTTGCCCTGAGATATCCAAATGGTTTCCTGCCTCATTTCCTTCGGGTCTTGGCTCAAATATCTCCGTGTCGGGGAGTCCTCCCCCGAAAATCCTACATGAAAAATAACCTCCGCCTCTCTCCATTCCTCTTGCCTTGACCTCCCCCTCGCATATGTCAGCACCTGATATGACTTCTAGCTGTTTGCTCTCTGTCTGCCCCTGCTAGGATGTGAGACAGAAACTTATCTGTTCGGCTTGCTACACTTTATCCCCAGAACCTACAACAGATGATCTGTAAATACTTGCTGAATCAATAAATGTAAATATTTCAATAACTGCAAGTATTACTTTGCCAATACTTATTGACAGGTCTCTACTTGGTGGTATGATTCTTGGGAGCAGGGAATTTATTCATTTATTAATTCAACAAGAGTCTCTGAGCACCCCGTGTTAGACAGGGGAAAGGCGATGATGACAAAAACGGTCCTGATCCCAGCCTCGGGGAATCTGCAGCGTGTACTATTACACAAAAGGAAATTTTGACAAAATTGTTCATGAGTGAGGAGTGTGCTGAAGACAGAGTCAGAAAGCGCCGTGGAAAGCTGGGGATATTAGCAAGAACAACAATAATAATAACTAACATTTATTTTGCGTTTCCTACGTGCCAGGCTCTGGTGCAAGCAAGTAACTCCACTATGAGGTATTATTATGTTATCCTCATTTTACAGATGAGGGAAGGAGACACAGAGAGGTCACACACCTTGCCCAAGGTGATGTAAGCAGTGCGTGGCAGAAACAGATGTGAACGCAGGCGCCTGCTTCCAGAGCTATGCTCTCAGCACCAGGCTATAGAAGGTTTGAGAACCACCCCACCCCTCCCCTTACAGATGAAGACCACATCTTTCTTTTTTCCATCTCCAGTGTCCAGCACACGTGTCAGGGGAGTCGAGGGGACACCCCCATGCTGTGCAGAGCCCACAAGTTCAGGTACTGCCCCTCTTGTACCGTTTTGTTACCCACAGCCTTAATATTCATAATAACTGATATTAGCTCAGGACTTAGCCAGTTCACAAAGCATTTTCACATGCCTTTTCGCACTTAATCCCCATAATCATACTAATTGGTAGGTGTCCCGATGCCCATTTTATATGAGAAGAGATTGAGAGTGAGGACGGGACCGGACGTTGCCAGGAAGCAGTGTTTTTCCCTAGAATGGGTGGGACCCTTGGAATAGCTCATCAGACGCCCTGATCTCAGGCTTGGACTCCACCAGCTGTGAAGTCTTGAGCAAGCTGTTCTGCTGCAGGGTGGAGGGGACGGAGGGGTGTTTTTCTAAGCCCGATCTGTTACCTTGAAGCAGGTCTCTCAACCTCAGCACTGCTGACATTTGTGGGGGGCTGTCCTGTGCATTGTAGGACATATGGCAGCAGCACCCCTGGCTTCTACCCACTAGATGCCAATAGCACCCCCTCCCCTTGTTGTGACAACCAAAAATGTCTCCAGACATTGGCAAATGTCCCCTGGGGATCAAATCGCCCCTGATTGAGAACCACTGCCTTAAAAACAGGATAGGGGAACCCCAGAGTCATTGAAGCTCATCTCCCAAAACGTGGCTATTTATAGAGATGGATCCGCGGGTCCTCCCGGCCCTACAGTCCCATTAAAGGCCTCCTGATCTCCAAAACAGGAATCCACACTCTGTGCTCAGCACTGTGTCTTATTATGCAACATTATAAATATTTGTACTTGGTTCTACCACAGTCCCCTGCATCGGGGTGTTGCCAGCGGCAGGCAGTGATGAGCCTCTTGCTGCAGCTGGGAGGGAGGTGAGGCCCAGGCCCAGGTATGGGCTGAGGGCCCACCTGGGCTCATAGGCTGGTCTGAGGCCCCAGCAAACCCAGTGTGCCTCTTGGACATTTACATTGAAGACCTGGGTTCAAGCCCTGTTTTTGCCATCTGCCTCTGGTGTGGCCTTCATAATGTCCTAGTTTGCTCTTTCCAAACTTAGGGTTGATTATACCTGCACTACCAGCTCAGTTGAGATGAAGCAGGTAGAGGTTCTTTGCAACTGTGTTGCCTGCCAGTTATCAGTATGAAAAGTATCTGCCCTTCTCCTACAGGCCTCCTGACTGTTGCCAGAAACTGTACCATGGGGACATTCTTTTGGGTTCAGGCACGGTCTGGAACTAATCTGAAATCCGTGCCAGCTTCCTGGAGCTCTGGCCCAGCCTCCCTGCATTTGTCCCCATTCAGCCCCGCCTGTGTCAGCTGGCTGGTCTACCTGCCTACAGGTTTCCTGGGGACACAGTCCACAGGAACTGCAGACCATCTGGAAGATGGGCAGTGAAATCTGGAAATAGGACTAGGACTCCTGGAGCCCCCTGCCAGCCACAGTGTGCCCAGGTGATCAGAAGACTGTGGGTCGCCCTTACTGGCTTTGTTTTGAACAACTGGGGAGATTAGGGAAATAACACTGTCCATTTGTGAATTAGTGTGCATGGCATGAACCTTATAGTATTGCCTGTGATTTCTGTAACACTGAATTAATAAGAAACGGTTTGAAACGCACTTCTCATCTTTTTATATTTATATGGATGTTAAATTACCCTTTTAAATCTGTGTTCTTTTTATGAATAGTCAACAACAACAAAAAATCTGCCCCTCCTTTCTGTTGGAGGCTCATTTTTCTTTATGTAGAAAACTTCAAAACTGCTTAAATATACCATTTGCAAGTGGCTGGACATATCGCGTTCAGTGCACAGATTTCTGCTTATTTTTTATTATTTTTTTTTTTTGAGACACAGTCTCTCTCTGTCATCCGATCTACAGTGCAAGTGGCATCATCATAGCTCACGGCAGCCTTGAACTCCTGGGCTGAAATGATCCTCCTGCCTCAGCCTCCCAAGTAGCTTGGACTACAGGCATGCGCCACTATACCCAGCTAATTTTTCTATTCACACTGAGTGAGCTCCCACTCGGGTAAAATAAAGATGAGCCTTGCATTTGGTGGTTTCCAGGGAGCTGCCAGACAAGTTGAATAAAGGTACTTCTCTAGGAATGGAGCTTTTAGGACACCTCCAAACCCATTCTTCACCCTTTATTTGCTGCTATACGGCTGGTTTTCACAGCTACAATAGTTACAAGGATCTCAGTTTTCAAGGCTACTGCAGTGCTGGGAAGAAGGGGATGGGACTAGGGCAAGTTAAAACGCCACAAAGCTCACTTTATGAATCACCAAGATTCAGCTTTTTTTGAATAAATGCTCTTTGGGTTGTCATAAGATTTTGTTTGATTTATGAAGTTGTGACAAAGTTGATTTTGATCATTTTTTTTCCCAGTCTTCTCATTGCTTTTATGGAGAAGTGACTTGTTGGAGGTCCTTACTCCACCATTCCAGAAGCTGACTCCCACTATATCACTGTTTATGACCCAGTCTCGTAAATCAAGTGGCATCCCTTTGTTGAGGCAGACCCAGAGGCCCACTCAGTTTCAAGTGGGGGGCAATAAATCCATCATTGGATAGAGAAATGTCACGGAAGAGCATGTGGGACCAGAAATGTCTCTGCGACCCATTTTGGAAAATATAATCTGCCACATTTACTGTCTTGGAAAATCAAGTCCCTAATGGCCACACTGCTTCTGGTATGCGAGTCACCGTCCGGTTCAACACATTTGTCTCAGTTCGCATTTGTACCTATCACATTGATGGAGATGATTTTTCTAGATGTAAGCCTTAAACTACTTCATTAGGTCTTCTGGAGTTACAGCATCTAAGTATTTTTATATTACTTTTCATAAATTATTTTCATTTTATTTCCTTTTTATATGACAATGAGGGCATTGCGTTTATTTTCTGCATTAAATCGATCGTTAAATTTTACAACTTTTTATTGAAGTATAACTTCTATATGGTAAAGTTCCCAAATCTTCAGTGTATAGCTCAAGGACTTTTTCTTAAAGCAATAATACTCATCTATTATCTCACAGTTTCTATTGGTCAGGAATTTGGGAGCAGCTGGGTTCGGTGGTTCTGGCTCAGAGTTGCTCATAAGGTTGCAGTCAGATGTCTTCTGAGGACTGCAGTTATCCGCAGGCTTGCCTGCGGCTGGAGGATTCGCTTTCAATGTGGCAAGCTGGAGTCGGCTGGTGGCTGGGGGCCTCAGTTCCGCTCTCCATGGGCCTCTCCCTGGGCCGGTTTGAGTGTCCTGACAACGTAGTGGATGCATTCCCACAGAGCACGTGATCCAAGAGACCAAGGTGGAATCTGCAAAATGCCACTTGTGATCTAGCCTTGAAAGCCACATGCCATCATTTCTACCACATTCTATTAGCCACACAGGGCCAGCTCTGATTCAGTGCAGGAGGGGGCCACACGTGGGCATGAATCCCAGGAGGCTCGTGGGTACCCCATTGCCCCATGGATGGATTCTACTCCTGGGTCCGCAATCACGTCAGTGGGTCACATCACCTCTCAACTTCCTGTGTCGTGAATGTTGCACTGGTATTTCCAGCAGTCGTCACTGGCTCCTCAAGGCTGTGCCCTCCTTCGGGTTCTAAGAACACTGTTTATGATTAGCCACGCACTAATCCCCACTGCCAAGGCTCCAAGCCTCATCTGCTTATTCCTCTGGAGGCTTTCAAATAGACAGGGATGTGTTAATGACAGCACGCTATCCGTTAAGTTTTGGCAGACAGCATGGAAATACGACCTTTTTAAAGAAAAAATGAAATTTTTATTTTATTCTTAAATAGCCACAATTACTAATGGTATGTGTGCCTGTTGGGTATTGCACAGTTTCTGAAACCACAGAATCCAATTAGACATCGCCATTTACGTTTCCTTTTTCATGTTGAATTTTGCACAGTGCTCACTTTTTATTTTTTAAATCAAAGGAAAAACTGATGAACATTTTGTTTGTTTTCAATTTTGTACCATTACTAACAATATTCCACAGAATGTCTTATGTATATATCCTTGTTCGTGTGTGGGCGTGTTACTCAACATCATGTTAGAACTGGAATTTCTGCCTCATGGGGGATTCACATTTCCAATCTTACTAGGTAGTTCTGTGTGGTTCTCCATGGTGATTGTACTAATTTATGCTCCTACCAGTGTTTAAAAATTTCCCTTTTCAGCCTGAGCAACATAGTGAGACCCTGTCTCTACAAAAAATAGAAAAATTAGCCAGGCGTGGTGGCATGTACCTGTAGTCCCAGCTACTTGGGAGGCTGAGGCAGGAGGATCGCTTAAGCCTGGGAGTTTGAGGTTGCAGTGAGCTATGATGACACCATTGCGCTCTACCCAGGGTGACGGAAAGAGACGGTGTCTCAAAAAAAAAGAATTTCCCTTTTCTCCGCATCCTTGCCAAGTTGAATATTATTAAACTTCTTAATTTCTGCCAATCTGATGGGTGTGAAATGCATCTCATTTTTTAAAAATTATGGTAAAATACACATAATATAAAACGTACCTGCATCTCCTTTTTAATTGAAATTTTTATGAAGATAATTATAAATTCACAATTCACTTTATTATGGAGATACATGTCAATTCACGTGTAACTACAGAAACCAATTCAGAGAGACCCCTTGTTCTGTGAATTTTTGTGTAAGACGATAGCCACATAACCACCACCCGCATCAACATGCAGACATTGTCAGCACCTCAGAAGGCTCCTTTGTGTCCCTGCCTAGTCAGTACCCGATCAGAGGTAAATTACATTGATTTTAAATTTTTATTCCAAGGCTAATAATAAATACAGTGTATCTATTACATTTTTAAAACATAGAAATATATTTATATATTTGAGGGAGTTGGGTCTGGTGAGGTTGAGAACCATTGTGTCTGATAAGACTTCTTAAGGTTTGAGGCATTAGGACACGTTGTTTTTCCACTCTCTAGTTACTCTCATTGCGTGTCCCCAACTGTAGTCTCTGCCTTACCTGGTTAGGCACCCCATAAAAACGGAATGATAAAGTACGTATATTTTTAAAGTAATTGATGATGGTCTTAGAACTCCTGTCTTTCTCGATGAGGTCCTAGGGGAGCAGAGGCCCTGGCCTCCCTGCCCACAGAGAGATAAACTATCTTGTTTGAGCTACATTTGAGGGTCTTTTTGGCAGCACAGTAGCTTAGCCCGTGCCATAAATAATTTATTATTCAAGCTATTGCTAAGGAAAAAGAAGAGGCAATGACAGGGGTATTTTGGAAACCAAGTAGTGGAAAATGCAGCCCAGCCCCAGGAAGGAACTAGAACTAGGAATTGGAGACTGGGGAGAAATCCAAACACACCTTTACTGACTCTGCACCGGGCTTCAGCCTTTTGTCCTCTGTAGACCAGCTTTGATCAATTCTGCACTCGTATGGCCCTTAGGGCTGCCCCACGGTTTCCAGTGTATTTGCTATAGTTCTAGACACAGGTAAGCAGGCGCCAACAGTTTCAATCCCACTTTCAAATTCCTGAGAGGAAGATTCCGATTGGCCTATCCTGGGTTAGGTGTTTATCCCTGGCGCTGCCAGCGAATCGTGAGCAACACAGTGAGGGTTAAATGATATCAACTGGCTCCCTAGAGCCCACCCACAAGCAGTGACTGAGAGTTTTTGGACGTGGACATGGCTCTTGGACTGGGAAGTTGCCCCCCAAACATCTATTCTGCAGGGTAAAGTCTAAGTTCCCTAGTGTGGTGTATAAGGCCTGGTACAATCTGACTCCACTCCATTTTCTCTGGTTTCTCTTCCTCCTTCCTTCCCCACACACATCCCCATTCCCCATCACGAACATACCTTGCCTCCACCATGACCGCAGGCCTCTGCACACGCTGCTCACACTCTGGAATCTTCTTCCTCCTTTTCCAGCTGGCTTCTATACATGCCTTCAAGAGCCATCTGAAATGTCCCATTCTCTGGAGCAGACAATAATTTGATTCTAAGTTTCATTTTACTGGAATTTTATCCACTCAGTTGTCACTGTGATAATACTTGTCATCCCGAAAGGGCAGTAATAGATGTCTCATCAATATGAAATGTGCATAGTAAACTGCTACAGGCCATCCTGTTCACCAGAAATTTCTATGAACCGGCATTTCTAAACTGTGACAGTACAATTACAATTGATGGCAATGCTAGAAGATACAAAATTGCTTCACAAATTAATGAAAAATAAAGTGGGGTTGTGTGGGGGGAAAACAAACAAACAAACAAACAAAAGATGCTTTCTGACCGCACTGCTAGTTGCCCCATATTTCTAACTAGGTACGTTGCTGCCTAGCAAAAGACTACATTTCCCAGCCTTCCTTGCGGCCAGATGTGGCCACATGACTAGGCCCAGGCCCCAGGACATGAATAGAAGTGACGGGTGTGACTTCTGCGTTTCTTGCTTGAAAGGAAATTGCTCACCCTCCACTTTTTCTCTTTCCCTCCTCCAGGCAGAAGCGTAGGTGTGGTCATGACCCAGCTTGGACCATGCAGCCAAGGACAACATCCTAGGAATTGTGATGCAACGAGATGGGAGGAAGCCACGTCCCCGACTGACCTGATGGAGCTGGGCAGCTCAACCAAGTCTGGACCACTCACCTCCGGTCTTTTGTTTGAGAAATACATTAATTGTATCTTCTTTAAACCTCTGTGTGTATCTCTGTGTGTGTGTGTGTGAGAGAGAGGTACAGAGACTGCAATATCCATATCCATTGCATTAGCTAAGCTACTAGAACAAATATATATATACACACACACACACATATGTATTTGCCATGGCATATACATGTATGTATATATACATATATATATACACGCATAATATGCAGGTGTGTACATACGCACACATGCACACACATATATATATTTGTCACAGCAGCTAAGTCCTTCCCTAGGCAGAGCGGGCAGTGAAATTTCCCAGAGCAGAGATGAAATCTCTGTCATCTTGTCATTTCCATCCCCGGCATAGCCCCTTATAAACAACACCTGTTCAGTAACCCTCTGCTGATTAAATGGGCGCCTGAACTGGTAAGAATTAAGACCGTAAAAATTGAGCTGGGTCAAATCTGAAGGGCTTGAGATGTCCTAGTTAGGAATTTGGACGTGGCATCGCCCACCTTTAGGTTCCCTCAAAGGTTTTCAAGTAGGAAAAAAGGAACCTCACGTTTTTTTTTAGGCTTCTCGGAATCGTATTGGCTGGTGACACCTGCTGGCAGGTTGAAGTACTGCAGCCTCCATTGGTCTCGAACTCCGACGAGTGAAGGCGAGACCAAGGAAGCGATTGTTAAATATTGTTAAGTTATTATACAAATAGGACGTGCCGAAGGAAAGGTGATGGATTGCAATAATTTGGAAGTATCCTGGCCCAATCACTGTGATAGATGCTGTAATGTGGTTGCAGAAAACTTTTGACTTGGTTCTACAATGTGGGAGTTTTAGGGTTTTATTTTATTTTATTTTTTAATAGTTTCTGTCCTCTGATCTTCATAAGCCTTAAAATGGCTCTCCCACCCTTTCCCTCTTCCTGTGACTCTTCCTTATCTCTTTGCATCTGCTTATGATTGTCTCATTTTGACCAGAGGAGTTAGTTACCATGGCGATGTTAAGTTATTTGAGTCAACTTGTAAATCGGACTAAAAAAAAAAAAAAAAAGGAACCACTTACTCAAAAACCAACAAACAAAAATCCCCACAAACTATCATAAAAAATTAGCCATTTTCTTGGGTGAGATGGCACAGCAGAGCTTTTTGGTGGGACCCACCGGGGAGATTTCCCCCAGTTCTCACTTTTGAGAGCCAACCAGAAGTTCTATTCCTACACCCCAGTCTGGTCACCCCTGCGGCCCCGCACAGCCCCTGCAATGATCGTTTGCCCTTTTGCTTTGGCCTCCAGGAGACTTGGAGAATTTCTAGCCCCCTCCACCAACTGCATAAGACGCTGTGCTTTTCTCAGTACTAATAGTATCCCTGGCTTCTTAAACTTTTCTTTCCTTATTTTGCCCAATTCATTTTGTATTTTCATAAGCCACCCCCAATCCCTGATACAACGTAGGACTAAACATTGGCATGAGTGACCCAAATAAAAGGTGTCTTGGCTGCAGGGATGGGGAGTTGTGGAAGGGAGAGGGGAGAAATGTGAACGATGGAGAGACGTCAGGGAAGGGCCCACACCTGGAGAAGGGGGGCTTGATGGAGCCTTGAGGAAAATACTGACCTTAAAGAATGGGAGATGGGGGAGTCCTCGTTCCCATCAACTCTGGCACCCTTTCCTGATAACTCTTCTCCTGGCCTCTATAAATGACAAAAGGCCTGTTCCTTGAGTCTATATTCAAAACACCTGGTAAACTTCCTGGTCACCGGCCACCTGCCTCCCTGAGTTGGTCTAACACAGCACCGGCCTTCCTAACCGCAGCAGGCAAGCCGTCCAGAAGTCCACCGAGTGACTGTCTGAAATAAAGGCACTCAGCACCGCTAGAAGCAAGAGGGTGGCCTTTGCTCCCGGCTTGGGCAGAGCTTTTTGAGGGGGGTTCCTGCAGTGAATGAAGTTCCAAGTAGCAGGCAGGTGCTGCCAGAAGGTGCTGGACGCCTCTGCCAGTGTTGAAATGTTTGAAAGCCGCAGGTCTCTGTGCGCTGAAGAGGTACCTGGCATTTGCCGGTTCCTCGGTTCCAGCCGCTGGACAAAGCCAGGCTTTCAGACACAGACAGCGACGAGGGCTGGAATGAAGTCTTCAGACTAAACGTCCAGCTCCTTTGCACGGTTCCTGATTGCTTCTGGGCAGGCAGTGGGCAGGGGTCGCTGGGGTCCCACG
>NW_012148664.1:2615877-2641444 GCF_000956105.1 Propithecus coquereli | reverse complement strand
AAAAAAAAAATGGGGGGAAATGTTGAGTTAGAGTAGAATGTGGTGGTTTGTCTCACCTCCTCGGAGTAATCCTTGGAACCTCTGCCAGGGCGTATTTTGAATGTTTCACTCTGAGGATTCAGAAAGAATATATTGTTGCTCAGCTTTTGGAAGTTCCCCGCCCCACAGTTGGTTTCCCCGTGTTGGGCCCCAGCCATGGATCCAATGACGGAGGCTCTCCGTGGGTTAGCCCTGTGGGGAGAATGGCCGCCGCTGCCAAGATGGCGCCCAGGGAGCCCACCTCCTGAGTGTGTGTGTGTGAGAGACCCCCCCCCAATCCCCACCGAATAGGACCCACCTGTGTCTTCCCCACCGAACAGGACCCACCTGTGTCTTCCCCACCGAACAGGGCCCACCTGTGTCTTCCCCACCGAATAGGGCCCACCTGTGTGACCACTGGGCTACTGTGGAAATGACACTTTCTGTAACATACGTGTATGTGTGATTTCTGAGGTAATAAAAGGCATTGCGGCGTCCACCTTGCCCGCTCTTGGATAACTGCTCTGGGGGAAGCCAACCCCATGGAAGCGTCTACCCGGCCAGGAACTGAGGCCTCCGGCCGACAGCCAGCTCGTCTGCCCGCCGTGTGAGTGAGCCGCCTTGCACATAGCTCCTCCGGCCCCCGTCAACGCTTCACACGGCTGCAGCCTCAGCTGACGTCGTGACCGAAACCTCATGGGAGACGCCAAAGTAGAATTCTCCGGCTAATTCACTCCCGAATTCCATACCCATAGAAGCTCTGAGATAACAAATGTGTATTGGGTTAAACCGCTAAATTTTGAGGTTACACACCGACAGGTAACAAACGTGGACAGTGACTTTGGCACTTCCGGAGGACCCTCCTCCCGGTTTTCATTCATAGCAGCCCAAGGGACGCCTGGGAAGTATCTTCAGTTGCCACGCTGACCCCGTAGTTGCACTAACGGTCACTAAACTCCTTCAAGACTCTGTTCTCTGGCAGCGCCCACCCCCAGCCCGCCTCCCCCACAAGGGGGCCTTCACCCCCCGGCGCCTCACGGGACCTTGGAAACCATTACTCCTCGGACCTGAGACGTCTCGCACATCGCAAAGTCATGGCCGACATCCCACCTGCATTTTCCCGCCAACCTGAGCCTCCCCCCCTCCCCCCAGGGAATCTCTCCACCCGCCGTCAGGGTTTGTGGCAGACACAGCACCTTCCTATGGAGGAAACCATAAAAATGTTTTTATTGTAAAAGTAACGCATGCTCATTGTAGCATTTCCCTTAATGAGAAAATACATACAGCAATCACCGTTAAGGTTGCGTGTGTGTGTGTGTGTGTGTGTGTGTGTGTGTGTGTGTGTGTCTCTGTGTGTGTTTTTTCCCAAAGCAAGTCCACTATAAATAATTTAGGACTAAACGAACTGCTGAAGTAATTTATTTTGTCATAGCCAAAACTCCGAAGTTAACGTATTGTCCACCTGGAGGCTTTGTGTGTGAAAGGCATATTCTGGCAAACAACAATTTAAATATTCTAGAAAGAATATGGACATGGTTAAAAGTGAGGGGAAAGTGATTTTTGGGGTCATTTTCTGTCTGACCAGGAAGAAATGACCACCGAGTAGGAAGTATCAAGAAGGGACGTGACATCAAACACCCATACTGTGGCTTTTTGCTCGCCGCTCCGCATGTGGCTTTGGGAGTCCCCTCAGGTGTCTTCTGACCCTGGCAGGCAGGACCACCGCCCTTCCCCATGGAAGTGCCAGAGCTCTGCCCAGGCCCACGTCCCTTGGAGGCCACAGCCCATCGTATCAGTTTGCAAGGGCCGCCATAATAGCATATCACAAACTGAGTGGCTTAAAACAATAGAAATTTATCTTCCCCCAATTCTAGAGTTGAAAGTTAAAAGTCAAGGTGTCAGCAGGGTTGGTCCCTTCTTAGGGGCTCTGAGGCGCAGTGTGTTCCGTGCCTCTCTCCTGGCTTCTGGTGGCGGCAGGTAATCCTTGGCGTCCCTTGGCTTGCAGACACGTCACTCCAATCTCCGTCTCCGCATTCGCATGGTGTTCCCCCTGTGTGTCTCTGTGTCCTCACACGGCCTTCTTGTAGGGACACGAGTCACTGGATTTATGGCCCACCCTAATCAAGTGTGACCTGATTTTACTGAATTACACCTGCTAAGACCCTATTTTGAAATAAGGTCGCATTCTACAGTTCTGGGTGGATGTGACATTGGGGCAGGGGGACACTGTCCTATCTAGTCCGTCAATGTACAAACAATCCACATTCTAGCCATCAGCAAGGATGGCACCTGTGTTATCCCTACGGGATTATAAATCCCTTTACAGCGAGAAATAAAGACAAGGGAAGAAAGTCAAGAAAAGAAAGGTCTTGAACTTCAACTCTGCCTAAATACATTTGACTAAAATTCTGTGGAGGGCCCCGGAGAGCATGGATGAAGATGTTGCTGACTTCACTGTTGCAAAGAACACCTTCTTTCCAGGAGGAAACAGTTCTAAGACATGAGTAATGAAAGCAAACCTCATGAAAACATAAGGGCTGGATCACAGCCTAATTTAGGCAAGCAAACAGTATACTGACTATTACGCTATCTATAAAATTGTCTTTAAGAAGGGCTCTTAAGGACATGGGGAAATGCTTATGCTGTAATATTAAACAAAAAAAGCCAGGATTTAGATTTGTATTAGCAACATGAGCTCAACTATGCAACAAAGAGGAAACACTCCCAGAAAGTCAGGCTGGTGCCAACTTCGAGGGGGGGAGATGGAAGCAGAGAACTATTGCCTTTTATTTTCCAAGCTTCGGTATTGCTTGAATTTTTCCCCCCAATGATAAGGTAGTACATTTAAAAAATAAACTTTTTGTTTGAGAATAGATTTACATTAAAGTTGCAGAGATAATAGGATGCCCAGAAACCTGTACCTAGTTTTTCCTAGAGTTAACATCTCATATTGTCACAACTAATGAAACAACACTGATACATTATTGCTAACGAATGTCCATACTTTAACGGGATTTTTAAAGTTTTTACCTAATGTCCTTTTTATGTTCCAGAATTTGATCCAGGACATCACATAACGTTTAGCCGCCACGTCTCCCTTAGGCTCCTGTCGACTGTGACACTTCGCAGACTTTCCTTGTATTTGATGACCTTGACAGTTTCGAGGAGCACTGGCCAGGTATTTTGTGGAATGTCCCTCAATTTGGCTTCATCTGTTGTTTGTCTCATAATTAGACTGGGGTTATGAGTTTTAGGGGAAAAGACCATAGAAGTTAAGTGCCATTCTTCTCACATCGTATCAAAGGATATATTATTAATACTCTTGTAATGAAACCTATAATGAAATATATTTTTAAATAGGATTACAAATGTAGAAAAAAAAAAAACCAGAGACTACTAACAGCATCTGACTCTGGGTGGTAGCTAAAGGGAGTTTTCTAAATATTTTTCTGTATAGTTTTCTACAAAACGCAGACAGTACGTTTTATAATTTAAAAAATTAATCCAAAAAATCCTACTGGAAATACCCAGGAAGGGCTGCCTGGCCGTGAGGACAGGGAAGGAGGGAGGAGCCCGCAGGGCCCCCCGGGCTGGCCTGTGCGGGGGCAGAAAGTGTCAGAGTGATGGGGAACACGCCAGGGCCTGGTGCACGCTGGGAACAGTCAAGATTACTTATGGCAGAACAGAAAGTAACGGCAACAACGGGCCAACGAGGGCTGGGGCTGGGAAGGCAGCTCTAATGAGAACACTGAAATGCATTCCAGGCGAAAGGGTAACCCAAAAATGTAAGCAAGCCTGGAGCTGAGATTAGTTATAGCCAAATAAGTCGAGCAGGATTCAGAGGGCGCAGGCAGCTGCGGGGAAACACAGGGCACCTCTGCGTGACGTTTTGTGTAAATACTGGCTTTTTAGGGAAGACAGAGGAGCCTCTCTCTTTTTCCACTGGAGGGATTAAGACAAGTTTATTGATTTTTTAAACAGGCTGATTCCAATCAGGGCTTATTTTAGATCTAATAAGGCTCTTATTTTTTTTTTAATTGGGTGCAGAAAAGGGAATTTGATGTCAGTCTGTGCATAAAGTATTTTTAATCGCTTTAGAAGACGTTATGCTGAAACTAAATGGCGGGGCACATGTGACTCCCAGGACACCAGTCTTACAAGGGTATTCTACTAAAACAAGGGGAGCCTTGCTCCGTATTTCTCCCAGCTCTTGGTCCAGCGCTGAAATGGGTGAGTGGAGAGGTTGGCTCCCATACAGTGGAAAAAGCAATCTTTTAGCTATCACTGGCAAACTTCTACACATCCTTCAATACCCAAATCATATAGTCTGCGAAGTCTTCTCCAACTCTCTCAGGCATCATAGTAGCCCTGACCTCTGCTTCCACCATGGAATGGTGCAGTTATCTGAATTATTGCATTTATCACATTGTGCTAGAACCACTCATTCACGGTTCGGCTCCCCCAGTAGATTATGAGTCTTAGAGAACAGAGGCTGTAACTTATTTTCATTTTGTATTCTTTTCTCCTTCAAAGTAGCTCAGTTGTTAGAATATAGCAGCGGGCACTCACATAAACAAATGCTTTTTCCTGAATAATAAACTAACTATCCTTCTCTAGATCTGGCTCGTCTAGGTGGACCTTTGCGCGTGTGTGCAGTCAATTCTTGATCTGCTAACTTTCTGAGGTTTAGTTGTTGAGCTCATCTTATGGGCTTAAGTTCTGTGCACAATATGAAAGTTCTGTGCATGGGTAGGTAATCTCGCTGCTGTGTAGCCTTAAGCTTTAAAGAGATTCAATAGAGGAAGATGTGAAACGATTAGGGAAAAATAGGACAGTATGTAATTATAATAAAATAATTCTAAGTCAAGCATCCCGTGCATGGTGAAGGTGGCACTTCGTATGGGGCTGAGGAAGGAGAAGGGGTGTCGGTTGGTGTCATCAGGGAGGGCTTTCTGGAGAAGGGGGATGTGGACAGAGGCAGGGAATATGGGGCCAGGTGGTCGGGTGGGGGAGGGGGTTCCAGCCCTGCAGAGCAGCCTTCAAGGTGGGGCGGAGCATGGCCGGGAGGGGACAGTGAAAAGTCCAGACTGGGAGTCCTCATTGCAGTTTTGAGTCTCTGGGGTCCACGCATAAGCTGTCGTGCAATTGTAGGGTGACATGGAAGACACTCTCATCCGACCGAGAGACCAGGCGCTCAGTGGGCAGAGCTGAAACCAGAGCTGGCAATGACCCGAGGCAAAGTGGGGCAGGTTGGGGGGCGTTGGAAACAGGGTCTGGATAAACAAAGGGGATGGATCCAGGGACCATGGGAATTGGGGAGGACCGGGCGACATAGGTACCAGGGCCCCAGGACCCCTGACTGATGTGTCCCCACCCAGCGGGCCTGCTGTCCCTTTCCTATCTCCAAGAGAGGTCTCTCTCCCTGACATGCTTCAAGGCCCCAAGGCCGTTCCTGAAGATGAGGAAGGGGCAGCAGGAAAAGAAGGATGGAGGAGCAGACACCGAGAAGAAGGAGGATTCTAAATGGGGGGATTAAGGCAGCTGTGTGGCACTTGGAAAAAGGCTCCGATGGACATTGTGACAAGGCGCAGCCAGCACTGGGCCCTTTGACAAGTGGCCTGACCTCTCTGAGCCTTAGTCTCATTTGTAAGACCCAATGCTCAACTTTATTTATTTTTTTAAATTGGCAAGTAAAAATGGTATATACTCAAAAAAAAAAAAATGGTATATACTCATGTGTAAAACACGGTATTTTGATATATAAATACATCGTGGAATGGCTAAAGCAAGCTGTTTAACATGTAATACTTTGCATATTTGTTATATTTTTATGATGAGAACACTTAAAACCTACCTTTGTCATTTTCGAGGGTATGGTACGTTGTTATTCACTGTGCCGTTGCACCATGATGTGTAGTCAGTCTCTTGAGCTTTCTCTTCCTGCCCAGCCGAAATTTTGTGTGCTTTGACCAACATCTCCCTGGTCCTCCGCCACCAGGCTTATCTTGCAGTTGTGAGGACGTAAAGCAAACGGGGCACTTCGGGTTACAAGAGACTCCCTGGAATCACCTCCAGCACTCGGTGTTCACAATCGCCAGTTGTGAACATTGGTCTCGTGACGGGAAGACTGGAGCCTCGGTGTGGCCCTCTGCAGCCCTGTGGTGACAGAGGGCAGACACAGAGCCCAGCTGGGACTCACTCTGAGCGGGGTGCAGCGCAGACCGGGAGGCCAGCCTGGGCTCCGGCGTGGCTCCGGTAACAGGTGCCCATCGGTTGCCTCTGTGCTGTGGATTAATCCCTGTTGAGTGCCTACTGTGTGCCAGACCCTGTGCGCATGCTGGGGACACTGCTTGGTCTCTGTCTGTCTGTGTACTTTTCGGCTCCTGTTCCCTGTACCTAACCGCTCAGCTATCCGTGCAGACATAAGTCAGTTGTGTGCAAGTGTCTGCCAGAAACCTCAGGCACACTGGCTTACGTGGAGACAGCCGTTCGGGGCTCTGAGTGCAACGATGCACAGAAAAGCAGGGGTGAGTGGGAAGGTGTGGGGAGGCAGGGGCAGGAGGAGGATGGCCTCGGGGTTGACTGGACCTCGCTCACCAGAGAGCAGGCTGGGATTTAAAAATAGCTGCAAGTATCCTGCAAAGCGAAACAGCTTAGCCTGGAGTTGCTACGCAGGCACAAGGATTCCTTTTCCACTCCCAGATCTGCCCTTATTAACTGCGTGACAGCATTTACAATAGCATCCCTAAGGCCTCAGCAGGGACATGGACATAAAAGTCCCCTCCCTTTCTACCTCACGGAGTTATTTGAGGAACAAGTGAGTCAGTGTTTATGGAGGTGTTTTGGAGACTGCCAAGTACCATAGAAATGCCCGCTGATGTTATTACAAAAGTATCTGCAAGTATCTGCGTGTGCCCACCTGCGTGCGACACGGCCAGCCGTCTGCGCGAAGACCTCTCTAGGAGGGACGAGGAGCACAACACCGACAGTGGGTCATTTGCTGTGTCTGGATTCAGCAGGATGTGCGGCTTCCAGCCCATGTCCTCGACTGTTTCCACCAACCGCTCAAAGCTGGGGCCACTGACACCCTCACCCCCAAAACTGCAGGTTCCCGTGCCAGTGCTGAGACAGGAAGGAATTGAATGGTTGAAGTCTCCCATCGTGTGGGGTTTAGGGACGCTGGGTTCCCCAGCTGACCCCTGGATTCCTGCCACAGCCCCAGCTGCCAATCCCATGGGGTGGGGTGGGGTGGGGGTGCCCGAACCTCAGGGAGAAGCTCAGGGGTTCCTTGTGACACACGGAGCTTCCATCTTGCTCTTGCCAATCTCTCTTCCCGGGAGCTGGAATTCTGGACCAGCCATCCAAGTGCCACACTCTGATGATCACCTGTCGCCTGGGTTTCCGGGGCTGCTTCCCCGTCTCCAGGTGGGACCTTGCTGGCATATGGAACCTGAGTTCGGTTTGACAGCTGACCCTCCTGTCGGTGACCAGACACATCTCCCAGCTCCTGCCTGGACCCGACCCTCCCACTTGCCCTGTTTGGCCCAGAAACCATCCCGCCTCTGCTCCAGTCTCGAGTTTTAACAAGTTGCTTTAAAAAATTTGTGGTTTTTTGGTGTCTACTTACAGTCAGAAGAGGTTCTTCCCATCATATACATCTCCAAATTCCCAAACCCACCACTATTTTAAGAGCATTCTGCTCTGATTGAGAATCGCTGCTCTCCTTTCAAATTCACGGAGGAGCCATCCGTGTAACAATGACTTTAACAAATAGCAACTGTTGACAGACCACGTCCTATTTTTCCAGCACTCGCCAAGGGTTTTACAGCGTCCCTGTGAGGCCGACATTACTTTCCTCCTTTACAGATGAGGCCACAGAGGCTCAAGGGACTAACGCAGGGTGGCCCAGCCCGTGTGTGACAGAACTGCCACATGACGCAGGTGACGGCACACAGGATGCCGACTGCCGTGGAACAGACAGAGATACAGCCGAGTTCCTGCAATTTACATGGCCGGTCTCGTGCCCATTTGAAGGTTTTATTAAATTTCCAAGTTACATGTTATTTTTTCCTCTGGGACACCCGGAGAGTGCGTGTCCCATTCTCTTCCATCGTCTTCTCCGACACTGTGCCATTCCTGCCAAAACGTCCCTCCGGGAGCTGTGGGACCATGGAGAATAATCAGACACAGCTCCTGCCTTCAGAGAGTTTTAAGCTAGGAGATAAACGGGGGAGGAAGCAAGCGCTGAATGAAGCTCTAAGCAAGTTGCTTTGCTGTTTCCTTTGGCTGCGTAGAAACGGCGTTGTCTCTGTCTATTCCGCGGAGTGTCTCAAGCTGGGGAAAGGCCTCGGAGCCAACAGCTGAGTTAGGAGCACAGACGTTTTGTTTCTAAGGAGCAAGATAAGACTGGAAGGGAGGGGTGACGCTGTCGCTGTCCTTTCACCATCGCAGCAACCTGCCCCTGCTCAGAGATTGGGAGAGGAGGGTATGTTTTAGATTTGGTGGAATCCCAAGTCCTTCCGGCCTGCCTTGGAGCAATCGTTTGGCTCAGTTTTGCAAACCTGGATTGACTGAACTCCACAGGGTGTGTGTAGGGCAGGTTGTGTAGGGTTGCGAAGGGCGTGGTGTCTGACCTGGAAGGATTTAGCATCGAGACAGAGGACAAAGTGTCAGGAAAAGCTGGTCAGGGCAGTGACAGAGGTCTGGACAAGGTGGTATAGGAGCCCAGAGAAGGGGCTTTAGCCTAGTCCTGGAGTGTGGGGTAGGGAAGTGTGTGTGTGTGCGTATATGTGTGTCTGAGTGTCTGTCTGTGTGTGTCTTCCTTGAGGACAAGATGCCTGACTTAAACCGTGAAAGGAGATTCCAAGCAACGAGAAGAGCAGGAACAAGAGCACTGCGGCAGCTAATGACCCGCAGAGACCCACACACTGGGGCGAGAGGCGGGGAGGTCAGGAGACAAGGCCGAAGGGGCAGGCAGGGCTCAGGACTGGGAGGCCCATGGGTGCTGGGCTGCAGAACTTGTACTTATCCCAGAACACAGTGGGCCCCTGGGAAGCAGGGGAAAGATGTGACTAGATGAGCCCAGGGGGGACACTGCTCTGGCTGCAGCCTGGAGGCTGCAGTGCTGGTGGGAAGAGGTGGCAGAGGGACACAGTAGTTAGCCAACAGCAGGAACAACCCAGGAGAGAATTCAGCAAGGCCTGAGTTCCAGCAGGAGAGACAGTGACAGAGAGAAGGCTCCATGCCACCCCACCAGCCCAGCGCCCGGAGATGGCATGTCCATCTCCGACTCCCTCCTCCTCACCTCTTGCCAGCCTTTCCCTGGCAGCTGCCCAGCCTTCCAGATAGCTCGGCCTTCGGAAAGGCTGTCCCTACGTGGGGAAGGGCGGCACCAGGGAGAGGTGGGGAGACCCTCTCAGGGGGCTTGGCAGAAGGGGAAGTGTGACACTGGCCAGCCCTTCCCCGGAGTCTGCATCTGACCCGATGTAGCTTCATCCACCCTGCAGTGCGTTGTGTCGGGAAGTGGGTGCCCACCACGCACTGTGCCGGGGCGTCTGAGGAGGGGTCGGGTCATCAGAGGTTCTCAACTATGAATGAAGCAAGACAGGGTAGTTATTAGCCTGAGATAAATCCAAGAAAGTTACATCCATGTGGTGGATTGGGAACAAATGCAGATTTTTCAAGAAAAAGTAAAGAGTGCATTTAACCCTCTTTTCTTTTAAAAAAAAATCAGTATTTTCCACTGGATGAATACAATATTAGAAACTGATCATTACACACTGCCTCCTGGTATCATCTTAGGTGAATCAAAGAATGGAATCACCTAGGGGTTTGGAGGCAAAAAAGAAAAGCTACGAGACAGCGCATGAAAGGGGACTTGGCCTGTGGGCCCAGATGGAACCACTGGTGTTTTTCTAAGGTCCACAACTGATGCCAACCACCGTCCGGTCACCAGGCTGGGGAGCCTGCCGCCTTCTGAATTCGAGATTGTTCTTTTTTAAGCACCAAAGGAGGCAAGAAAAGCTTCATCGTTCTCTGCTGCACCCCTTTGAATGAAAGGATTTGTTCTGCGAAATTTGGATTCAGTCAAAAGGACGCATTCAAGCATCCAGAAGGTCACATGAAGCCCCGCGGCCACAGGTTCCCCACCCCTGGCTCTCTCTCCACAATCCCCACAGGGGCATTTCTGGGAGACTCACTGAACAAAAGCACACGTCGAATGAGATGTGGGAGGACGTCAGGGTGGACGGTCTCAAAGGCAGCCAGACACGTAGGCTCTGATGTCAGGAGACAGCAGGGCTGGAAATCCAGGCTGTACGTAATCAGAACATGCTAGGGGGATGGGGGCCAGGGGTGTGGGGGAAATCACCCAAGGAGCACCCAGGACAGAAATCCAGGAACACCAGCACTTAGTGGGCAGGGGAGGAAGGTGGCAGAGGAAACTGAGGCACACAAACAACAAAGAGAGAGCGGAGGCTGGGAAACTGCCCGCCTCTGGTTACGGGCTGGTTAAGGGGACAAGGAAGGCCGAGTGGCACTTCCAGAGGGGAGACCAGGCGTGGTGGGGCAAAGGGAATGCGTGGGGCAGGGAGGAGGGCAGGAGGGGGCGAGTTGGCACAAGCGATGCTGGGGCCGGTGAGTCACACCTGAGACTGTTCTGCCTCCATGTACTGACTCTGCAATCTGGGCCCGGCCTAGTTTGCTATTGGCACAAAATTCACGGCCCTAAGGGAAGCCACAGTCTGGACCTTTTGAGGTTCAAGCCTCTGGGACCAGCAGGCAAAGCATGAAGGGTATAATAACCTCCCTTCACTCACCTCTGGGACAAGAGCTTCTGACCACTGGGCCAACGCTGCTCTTTCTTGTTTTGTACTGAGAAAAAAATTCCAGCAAAGATACCACGCAGAGATTTTTCTGAGCGTGGCTTTGATCTTGTGGTAGGAACATTCCAAGAGAAAAACAAGAAAAAACGCTTCTTAAGGATCTGCTGTTCCTTTGGCTGAAGGATCGGGTGTTGGGCTGATTGATGAAGGTCAGGGCCGCAGCAGTTAGGGAAGAAAGCTCTCTTCTCCCGATCAGAAGAGCCGCAGGGTATGTTGAGCCAGTGGCTGTCCTGCCGCCTTGCAAGGTTAAGCACTTCTAAAAACTACCACGTGCCAGCTGGAAATCTTACTCAACCAAAGAAATAAGCCATGATGTGTAATAGGACCATAAGGAGTTTCTGTACCAATGTTCACACCGTTTGCAGAATCATGTGTTACAGTTCTATGCTACGTGCAAACATAGGCTTTTTTTCTTTTTTTGAGACAGGGTCTTGCTCTGTTGCCTGGGCTAGAGTGCCGTGGCGTCATCACAGCTCACTGCAACCTCAAACTCCCAGGCTCAAGTGATCCTCCTGCCTCAGCCTCCCAAGAAGCTGGGACACAGGCATGCACCACCATGCCTGGCTAATTTTTCTATTTTTTGTATGGATGGGGTCTTACTCTGTTGCCCAGGCTGATCTCGAACTCCTGTCCTCTAGCGATCTTCCTCCCGCCTTAGCCTCCTAAAGTGCTAGGCTTACAGGTGAGAGCCACTGTGCCTGGATGAAACATAAATTTTTTAAGGCATATATCAAGTATTATTGTCACCTCTGAAGATTTTTTTTTTTTTTTTGAGACAGAGTCTCACTCTGTTGCCCGGAGTAGAGTGCCGTGGCGTCAGCCTAGCTCACAGCAACCTCAAACTCCTGGGCTCGAGCAAGTCCTACTGCCTCAGCCTCCCGAGTAGCTGGGACTACAGACATGCGCCACCATGTCCGGCTAATTTTTTCTATATAGATTTTCAGTTGTCCAAATAATTTCTTTCTATTTTTAGTAGAGACGGGGTCTCGCTCTTGCTCAGGCTGGTCTCGAACTCCTGACCTTGAGGGATCCACCCGCCTCGGCCTCCCAGAGTGCTAGGATTACAGGCGTGAGCCACCGCGCCCCGCCCACCTCTGAAGATTTTTAATGTGGGGAAAATGGGGCTTGGGCTGGAGAATTTAATGATGATGTAACAGCTCTCCAAGTCAAGTCATTTTTCTCACTTTTTCTACTTTTCATAATCATTGTGTGATTATGAATATATATATATTAATACATATATTACCATTAATAATTATTTCTTTGGTTACATAACAATTGCAATGGACACAAAGTGGATTGTGAAAGTTCTTCACCATGAATGAAGCAAGACATGGTCGTTAGCAGCCTGAGATGAGTCCAAGAAAGTGACATTCATTTGGTGGATTGGGACCAAATGCAGATTGTTCAAGAAAAAATAAAGAGGGCATTTAACCCACAAGTTTCCTTTTAAAAAATTAGTATTTTCCACTTGATTAATGATGAAATTGATCATGTCCACATTCCCTTCTATCGATTCATAAGATAGAATATATGCCACCCGTTGTTCCTCCCCTCCTCCCCAAATTAAGGCAGCGTTGCTAAATAATAATATTTGACGTAGTTTCTGGTAAGATGAAGAGAACTGGATAATCATAGAGATTGAGAGGACAGCCAAAGGATGAGGCCATGTATATGGGGAAATTAGGAGGGTCTCATTCAGACAATTTTATCTTGACAACTCATTCCCCTTTTTGAAGAAAAATATTTTCTGGACTGAACTTGCAGCATTGGGGTCACTTTTGTTCTGAACGCTTTTCGGTTTTAATTGATTTAGTTCCTGAGCGCCTGCCATGCACGTTCCAGGACCCCTGAGGAGGGGTCATGCTTTTCCACACTGCCTTTCGGTAGCGTCTTAGGTGAAGCAGGGAATGGAATCGCCTAAGGATTTGGAGGCAGGAGGAGCTGCAGGAGGGTGTACGAAGAGACCCTTGGCCTTTGGGCCCAGATGGAATCCCACTGGTTTTTCCTAAAGTCAACAATTGTTTGCTGCAGCAAATGGGACTCTCTCTCCAGACTCTACACTTGGGCACTGCTGGAGACTCTGGGTCTGCCCTGGGGCCTTCGGGCTGTTCCAGTAGGTTCTTGAGGGCAGCAAGCTCAGATCCAGGTGAGGGATAAGAGGAAAATCCTGCTCGGTTGGTTTCTGTAGTCTCTCTGAACTGCACTGGAAATGTTTTTGAGGGCCTTCCAGTTGAAAACTTCCATTACGTGTGATGAGAACAATGTTTGTTCTTACTCTTTTTTCTTGTTTGTCGTTGGCAACCAAGAATCACAAGGATGTTTTTCAGACCAACATATTGGGGACCTTAACGTCTCCAAATTTTCCAGGCAGAAATGACAGAGCTGAGCATATGGCAAAAGCACATTCTTTTTTATTTCCTGAAACACAAGGCTCAAAGGATCGCAGGTGAGAAGAAGAGTGGACCCTGCCCAGTAGAGCTTGGTGCTGGCCTGGGGTGGCGGGGCCACCCAAGGGTGTCTCGTTCCAGAATTATTTTAAAGCCTTAAGAATGGATGTAGCTGTAGCTTCATTTGGTGATATAACATAGGTATCTGAGAAAAGAAAGGTAATATTGGGTATGAATTATAATGATATTAGCTACCATTTATTAGCACCTACCGTGTTCCAGGATTTCTATTAACTGCTTTGTACACCTGTTCTCAAAGCCAAGTTGTCTTATGATCAATCGCAGTGGTTAGTTACCCCTCAGGATTGGCACACCTGCTTCTCCACATTTCCCTGATGCTATGTTCACTTCTACTTTATTAGTTTTTTGTTTTTTTTTTTTGAGACAGGGTCTTGCTCAGTTGCCCCGGCTAGAGTGCAGTGGCGTCATCACAGCTCACTGCAGCCTCAAACTCCTGGGCTCAAGCGATCCTCCTGCCTCAGCCTCCCAAAGAGCTGGGACTACAGGTGCGTGCCACCATGCCCAGCTAATTCTTTTCTATTTTTTATAGAGACGGGATCTCACTCTGGCTCAGGTTGGTCTTTTACTTTATTGACCTTGATGTATATACATTCTTTATCTTGGCCCACTTCCAATTACTTTTAGCAAGAGATGACATACAGATGAATGAAATAAATTTTTAAATGATTTTCTAAAGAGTCATCAATTGTGAAGGTTTTATTTTGTTCTTAAATTCTAAAGAATAGAAGGGTTATTTGTACTTTTTACTGGGAACAAAGACAGTAACTATTCTAGTTAAATTATTTCTGCTAATGTTTTCTTTGTTAAAACAGTGGAAATTTTATGCAAACAATTGAAAAGTCTTGACTTGGGCTCTGCATGGGGCAAAGGCCTGTCCTGTATTACTAAGTACAGGTCGAGTACCCCTAATTTGAAAACTGGAAATTCAAAATGCTCCAATCATTTAAGCGTCATGTCAACGCTCAAAAAGTTTTGGACTTTTGAGCATTTTGGATTTTGGATTTTGAGATTAGGGATGCTCCACTGGTAAGTGAATAATGCAAATATTTCAAAATCCAAAAAATTCTGAAATTCAAAACACTTCTGGTGCCAAGCATTTTCGATAAAGGAATCTCAACCCGTATTAGGGTGGGAGGCTTTCTCATTTCCACACCTGCCCGTGGGTTGGTTGATTCTGCGGGGTGGCAAGTCTTCTAGAATGAAACCCAACTCACTCTTCTTTTCAATATCAATAATATGTAGTGACAGACATATAATCTTTACATTTGTACTCATGAAAAATTCATGTCTGTGTGTGCATATAAATATATGCGTGATCACTTTTTTAAGCTGTTTCATTTCTCCCTGAGCAGCCCTCCATAATTATGCAAAATAATTATGCCCAATAACTTAATTAAGATATAAACTGTTCAAAGAGAATTTAGATTACCAGAGTGGAGGACAGCTGCCCACTGACAAGAAGTCCTGCCATTTGCAAGCTGTCTTTGAGGGGGCCGTCGGAAATCTGTCTGAGAGGGACAAGTGACACCTTCACTTGAAGGGCAGGAACAGCCACTGCTAGCTGGCTCCTGTCACTTGGGGGAAGTGTTCCCTCTGGGGCTGAGATCCCATCTCCTATCCCAGTCACACACCTTTGTCAGAGGCTTTGGGAAGGCAGGGAAGGGACACCAGGTCCGGCTGTTCCTCAGAAATCAGGGTTGTTGAGTCAAAGACTCGCTCAGGAATTTCCAGGTGCGTCCAAGCAAGGTTTAAAAGAAACCACACAACAAAGTAAGTGGGTCCTTAGAATCTGAAGAGGAAGGCAGCTCAGTGTCACGAAATGGAAGCTGTGTCATTAAAAGAGCCCTTCTCTGGTAAGGCTCTGAGGTAAAATTAAGAAGCCTGGACTTGCTGTTTTTGTGTTTTAATGTTGTGCTCGAGTCCTAGTGGGACAAGAGTGGGTGGGGGATGGGCTCTGAGAGGCGGTGAAGGTTTTTACTTATTATTGATTGGTAATCATACTGCCTGCCTCGCCTGGAAAACGCTTCTGTTGCAGTGTCAAGCAGTGCAAAGCAAAACCATCTTAGGTATGTAAAACTATGGACGGGAAACCATTAGTAGAAAATCAGATAAAATGGTACGAGCGGTTGTCTCTTTATGTTGGGGCTGTGAATGTGTTTCCTCTTTTTTTTTTTCTTCCAGATTTTATGTACTGAATGTGATATTTATTTATTTATTTTAAAAGGAAAACATTTCTATGTGTCTCATATTTATGATTAAAGTAAAATCTGAAAATGTCTAGCCTTGTTTTGCAATTTATGCCACATATTTTGTCCTAAAATTCCGTCATATGTAATTGTCTTCAACCTTGGGCGTATGTGCCACTTGGGAAGCTTTTAAATTTTTTAAAGAGGTGTGGCGTGGGGTGCTAGCGCACAGCCAAGGTGGAGCTGTGATGAGCCGAGAGCTTCCACAGGCTTCCGCACAATCTGAGTGTAACCCTTCTGTGAGGCCCCCCTGTGGCAAACAGGACTCTAGACTAGAATCGCTATGATGATGCCACTGCACTCTAGCAAGGGTGACAGGGTCAGACTCAATGTCAAAAAAAACCCCAAAAAACAAAAAAAAAGCGCCGATCTCACAGCACCCTTGGACATGGGAGAGGGATTGTGAAATAAATACATACGGGATCCTACAGGTTGGGATTCACCTCTTCAGATGGTTGATAGCTGTTGATATTAATCAGTAGATCAACAGTGATAACTTTGGTGGGGGAAAAAAAAAGATAAAAAGAAACTGTTTATCTGAAAAATGTGAGCCCTTTTACATTATCAGGCCCAGAGAAGCACTGGAATGAAGGAGTGGGCATGCCGCTCCCCCTTGAGCTAAATAATTACCTCCTGAAGCCACTTGCTATTCGGGCTTTAGACTAACTGAGGCCAGGTAGCCATGACATGCCACACACGGTGTAGTTCAACAGTGTATAGCTGATCACTAACCGACCTTAGTTCTGCAAACCAGTGAGCATTCCTGAGGAACAGCTTTTATAATTGCTGCCTCACCTAATTCATCTTTTTTTCTTTAAAAACTTGAGCCTCTCTTTTGTTCTCCAAAGCACTCCCCAAGGCTACTTGGAAGTGTGACCCTGGGCTGTAGTCCTCACCCTTGCCCCAAATAAATTCTCTGAAATAATTAATTCAGCTTTTTCCTTTTAGGTCGACACTTTTAAGCTAAATATTGATGGCGGGATCTGTCTTTTTAGGAACGTGTATGTGGAGGTGGCGAGGATCAGATGAGAAGTGATACAAATCCTTCAAGGCTTGGTTTGCAATAAAGGGAAAAGCCCTGGATCAACATACTGGAGATTTTGATCTAAAAGATCATTGTTTCAGTAAAATCTTCTCTCTTAATTACCATCTCCGTAGGAAAGGAGAGTCTTTTCAGATTTTAGAGATTCTCGTGTAAATGACAATGTCCTGAAATGCAGGGATACCGAGTTAGACAAGCAAATTCCTTTTCAAAAGAGTGGAGTAGGAGACACCGATGGTGTGTCTCTCAGCTCCTTGTCCCTCTCTCCTGAGAGTTGTCCCTGAGCAGCCCGAGGAGCAGCTGTCGTGCTTGCAAACCCAGACCTCACCTCCTCCACTGTGAGATGGGACTGTGAGATGCTACTTAGTCATTCCTGCAGGGCGAGGAGCACAGCACATGTAAACAGGGAGCTGGGGGCAGCCGCCTCGGTCTTCTGTGTTTGCATAAGCAGTGATCTCTGCTGCGCTGGGAGACCAATGGAGCAGACACATTCGAGAGAGAACGAAAGCAGTGACAGCTGGCTGCTGGCGTCCGGGTCCAGCCCTCTGTGGGGCCAGCTACACTCCGTGCCTTTGGAGTCCATTAGCTATCTCGAGAGCCTCCCAGAAAAGGCATTTTCGCTTAAGTTAGTTTGAAGTAGTGTTTATACTTCTTGACCTAAAAAGCCTTAAACTAGGAAGATTGGTAACCAAGGCAAATGCATAACTTAACCAGGAATTAACACTGAGAAAGAAATGTACATGGAAGCAAACATTATGAATGTATTAGTCATTTTTCCTGTTGAAAATTTTAGAGCTGTCATTCATAGCTGTTTGAGGGTGGTGGTGGTTAGAATTCTTGAGAAGTTGCCTGGGGCAGTGGCTCACGCCTGTAATCTTAGCACTTTGGGAGGATCGCTTGAGGTCAGGAGTTCAAGACCAGCCTGAGCAAGAGAGACCCCCTATCTGTACAACAAAAATAGAAAAATTAGGCGGGCGTGGTGGCGTACATGTGTAGTCCTGACTACTTGGGGCAGGAGTTCAAGGCTGCAGTGAGCTATGATGCCACTGCACTCTAGCCTGGGCGACACAGCAAGACCCTGTCTCAAAAAAAAAAAAAAAAAAAAGCTGATGGAAATCACGGACTCTCTCATCAAGAAAAAAAAACCCACATTTGTGTATAATCCATGGAATACAGGATAAGTATTTAGGTAATTAGTGTTTTGATTTGAGCCTCGGTATGTGCACGTGTGTGCCTGTTAGTCTTATTCTGTCTCCCATTTGGATTATAAGCTTCTTTCTAAAGGATAAGATCACTGTTACTCTGTAAATTTACTTTAGTTCCTCCACCTGATGGCTCAATTAGAACAATTAATGAAGTTATTATCATTTGTTAAATTATAGGGTATACTTTTTTTATATTTCTACCATTAAAATATAGCATTGTGTAGAATTAGTTGACATTAATAACATGTCATCCACAATTAGTTCACCGTAATGATTGGGTTTAACCTTGTGAACATTATTAAAATACTTTTAAACATTTTAAAATTTTTTTTCTTCTTTTTTTTTCAATTTTTTTTTTTTAATTACTCACTCTCCTTAGAATACTTCTTGAATGCAAACCATGATCTGTACCCCAAATTTTATAAATGTCCTGTGAAGGTGAATTAAGGATATTTCACATTGAAATTGAATAACCTATTCTGTAGGTTGCCCTTGTGTTGCCTTTATTGAACTTGTAATTTATTAAAGGAGGGCCAAGTAGATATCAGACTGTCTGTATTTGAATCCAGGCTCTACGACTTACCATATAACCTTGGGCATGTATTTAATCCCCTGAGGTATTAAAGTCTCCAATTATTATTGTAGAACTTTCTATTTCTCCCTTCTTTTCTGGCATTTTTCTCTGTATATTTTGGGGCTCTGTTGTTGGGTGTGTATATGTTTATAAGTGTTATATATTTTTTGGTGGATTGAACTATTTATCAATATATAATGCCTCTCTTTGTTTCTTGTAATCATTTTTAATTTAACACATTAATTGCCACGTGAGTTGTATTTAACTCACGATAATTTTGAGCCCGGGGCCTTGTGAAGCATATGTAACTCACATGTCTCTTCACCTTGGGAGCCAAAAGAACTATTTTTCAAGTTGCATATAACTCACATACAGAAAACAGTAAAAAAATAACAAAATTTTCATTAAGTTAGAAAGGATGGTTTTGTTTTTGAAGTTTTTATTCTATTAATATTTTCATAATAAAACACTGTGGCTCCAAGGAAAATTTTTGTTTTTCTAGGGTACCAGTCAATGTGTTAAAGTCTGTTCTATCATACAGCCATCTTAGCTTTCTCTGAGTTACTATTTGCATAGAATATCTTTTCCCATCCTTTTACTTTCAACTTCTTGGTGTCTTTGTATCTGCAGTATAGATAGCATACTCATGGATCAATTTTAAAATCCATTCTGCCATTGTCTGCCTTTTAATTGGAGAGTTTAATCCATTTATTAATACATTTGAAGTAATTACTGATAAGAAAGAGCTGACATCTGCCATTTAGCTATTTGTTTTCTGTATGTCTTATATATTTTTTATTCCTCCATTACTTCTTTTTTTAATTTAGTTGATTTTTTGGTATGGTGCCATTTTGATTAACTTTTTTTCTCTCTCTCTCTTTTTTTACTAGTTGTCTTGGACACTACAATTAACATCTTAAACTTATTACAACCTAGACTGATTAATACTTAGTTTCAATAGTATACAAACACTCTGCTCCTATTCATTTTTATTCCTTTCCTTATATTGTTGTTGTCACAGATTACATCTTTATACATTGTGTGTCCATTAATATAGAGTTGTAATTATTATTTTATTCATGTGCCTTTTAAATCATATAGGAAAAAAAAGGAGTTACAAACCAAAACACAATAATATTGGCTTTTATCTTTACTTATGTAGTTACTCTTAAGAGTATTTTCTTTCCTTTTTTTTTTTTTTTTAAGAGACAGGGTCTTGCTCTGTCACCTAGGCTGAAGTGTAGTGATGCAATCATAGCTTGTTGTCAACTTGAATTCCTGTGCTCAAGCAATCCTCCTACCTCAGCCTCTGAAGCAGCTAGGTACACATGTGTGCACCACCATGCCTAGCTAATTTTTAAATTGTTTGTAGAGATGGGGGTCTCTCTATGTTGCCCAGGCTGGTTTTGAACTCCTGGCCTCAAGCCATCCTCTTGCCCCGGATGCTAGGATTACAAGCCTGACTGTGTCTAGCCCTTCACCAATGTTCTTTTTTTCTTCTTATGGATTTTGAGTTACTGACTAATGTCCTTTTATTTTAGCCAGAAGGATTTCCTTTAGCATCTCTTGTAGGGCAGGTCTACTAGCAACAAACTCCTTCAACTTTTTTGTTTTTATTTTTTACATCTGGAAGTGTCTTAATTTCTCCTTCATTCTTGAAGAATAGTTTTGTCAGATTCTTGGTTGGCAAGTTTTTTGTTTTGTTTTGCTTTGTTTTTGTTTTGTCAAAACTAAGTGTGTCATCTTATTGCCTTCTTGTCTCCATGGTTTCTGATGAGAAATCAGTTGTTAATCTTACTGAGGCTTCATCATACATGATGAATCTCTTCTTTCTTGCTGCTTTCAGCACTCTATATATGTTTTCAGGTTTTGACAATTTGACTAATGTGTCTTGGTGTGGATCCCTTTGAGCTTATCCTGCTTGAACTTCTTGGAGATGTATATTCATATCTTTCATGTCAAATTTGGGAAGCTGTTATTTCTTCAAATATTTTTCTGCTTTTTCTCCCTCTCTATTCCTCTGGGACTCCTACGATGTGTATGTATGTTGATATTCTTGATGGTGTCCCACAGGTCCCTCGGGCATTTTTCTTTCTTCTTCTGTGTTTTTTGTTCCTCAGATTGGTTAATTTCAATGGCTTTGTCTTTTAAGTTTGCTGATTCTTTCTTTTGCCTCAAATCTGCCACTAAACTTTTCTAATGAATTTTTCATTTCAGCTATTCAATGTTCAGCTCCAAAATTTTTTGTTTCCTTTTTACTATTTCTTTGTTGGCATTCCCTATTTGTTCATACATTGTTCTCCTGATTTCCTTCATTCTTTTTCACGGTTTCCTTTAGCTCATTGAATATATTTAAGAGAGTTAATGTAATATCTTTGACTATTAATTCCAGTAAGCAGGCTTCCTCAGGAATGGCTTCTGTCAAATTCTTTTTTTTTCCCCCTGTGAATGGGCCATACTTTTCTGTTTCCTTGTATGCTTTGTAATTTTTTGTTAAGAACTGGACATTTTGAGTATTATAATGTGGTAATTCTGAACCTCAGTTTCTCTTCCTCCTCAGTGATTGCTGATTTTTGCTTTTTGGAGGCCATAGTTATTTATTTGTTTAGTGACTTTCCCAAACTACTTTTTGCCAAGTATGTATTCCTGGTTGTGTGTAGTCACTGAAGTTTCTGTTCTGTTATCTATGTGGTCAGCCAGGGACCTGACAAAGATTTCCTTAAATGTTTGGTTCCAAAATGGGGGAAGAAAAGGCATTTTGTCACTTTAAATCTTCTAATAGATGCCACCATGGGAAGCCACTGTAGGCCACAAAGATGGATTCTAAGGCTGGTATTAGAGACAGATAGTGTAGCCTACTACACACCTAGGCCATATGGTATAGCCTATTGCTCCTCGGCTATAAACTTGTACAGCATGTTACTGTGCGGAATACTGTTGGCACTTGTAACAGAATGGTAGGTACTGTACTTGTATACAACTGGCAGCACAGTAGGTTTGTTTGTGTAACAAACACAAATGCATCATCACAAACATGTGAGTGATTCACTGCACTATGACATTACAGTGGCTCTGCCGTCACTAGGCAATAGGAATTTTTCAGCTTCATTATAATTTTATGGGACCACCATCATACATGCAGGCCACTGTTGACTGAAATGTTATGCGGCACATGACCGCACACACATACCCTTGCTCCCCTTCCATTCACCATCCCTGCAGCAGCCACTAGTACTGGGACCAGGCTAGTGCTTACTACATCAGCGACATTTTAGGCACAGTTACAGGATGACTTGAAAAACTTGAAACCTTTCTTTCAACTAATAGGCATAGACACATTAAAGGTGATTAAGTTCTTAAAAATCTGTTCTACTAAAATAAAGCCCAGAGCCCAGAGATGAGGGACTCTGAAGTATAATCTTCACGAAAATGTGGCTAATCTTTTGAAAGCATGAATAAGTCTCTGAGGAAGTGCGGAGGCCCAGGCAATTTCTTTTCCCCGTAACTTTGCTTGGCAGCTCCTGGAACCGGACTGTAGGAAGCCTCGTTCCTCTGTGCAGTCAGAATCTGTAGTCGGTCAGTTAAAGGGCAAAGTCAGCTAAAATGTGGATTCATAAAATTATATATCATCAAAATTTTATTTTTAATTTCAAAACATAAGTCAATTCATCCATCATTCTCTGGATGTCAGGCTAAGTAAGACCTTTTCTCTTTGAGCATGGGCCTGTTGCCTGGGCCTGCGCATGAGACATTCACACAGCAAGTAACATTATCAATTTCAGTTTCAGTAGAACAAGGACTTAAGACACTTGTGAAGCAAGATGAGGACAAAATTGTTCTGTATTTTGATACTTCCCTCTCCCACCCAAACATTCACGGCTGTTTTGCCCACACCTAATTCCACAGCATTCTTTCATAACATGTCTTTATCAGGTCTTTCCCAAGTATTCAATTTATTTTCATAGAGATTACAATTCTCTTCACATTCATAATTGTTTGATTTTGGTAATATTGAATTAAATTACGTAATGACTAAGTACAACATGCTTGCATAAACATGTATGGAAATAAATAAAACTGACTTTTGGAAAGCATGCAACCCCGTTAGGAAGAGAAGTCATTAGCTCACCAGGGAGTAGGCTACTTACTGGTTGTGAAAAGTTGGCCCTTGAGTGTCAGGCATTGTTTTTTGCAGACAGCAGAGACTGGCTCAGAGGTCTGAATGACATGGGTAGGCAAAGAAAGGTGAGTTGATTTAGAAACGGAAAAATCTAAATTCAGGAACTCAGCACCACTCAAACTCATACGAAGGTAACAAGTGCTAGAACCCTTTGGAAAGGAATGATACCGATGAAGATTTGACCAAACCATTCTTGGCCAGGTCTCTAGGGGCCTAACAATGCTTCTCTATGGGAGGGCAAAATGCCTGAGTCTCCATGTGGATGGGTTTTGTGTCATAAATCTAGTTCCACCTAACTGCTCTAAAATATTTAAATAGAACACCCTTTGAAAAAGACAGGAAAGGAACTGCTCCTAGTTTATGTTTAATAAATTATCAAAGTCCAAAGTATCCTTAAAATAGGTCTGATTACTAAGGGTAATAAAACTTTCCGAGAGCCCCCACGTGCTAGCCAGTGGGGGAAAACTATCCTGTCTACTGGCGCCCTCTTGTGATAAAACAGCAGGTCCACAGTGGGGATTATAAAGCTTTGAGGTGAAAATATTTGAAAGAGATCTTCATTCACCTTCCCCAATGGCTGGATTGCCCACTAAGAATTAGCCACCAAAGTGATAAAACTGGTGGTGCTCGAGGGTGGGCTATGGAATCAGAAGTGTTTCCTCCCCATCTCTTAAATGGCTGGAAATGAAATTACAGTACTTTCACCAGCAAAAAACAAAACCAGAACAGAACACCACCACAAATTACCACCACAGTTAATTAGTAATAACAAGCAGACCCAGTTTAAAGTTTTGTACAGAGTGACCTCGCTCATGCATAACGATCCCTCTTTAGGTGATTCTTATTGAATTCAGTGAGAGATAAAAAAAATATATATATATCACCAGAATGGAACTTCTCAAACCAGTGACGTACTGTGTGTTGATTAGCCACATCCTTTGCAAACCCTTTGTTGATATTTCGAGCTGTCTGCACTGCATGGGTTCCACAATGGAACTCATATTAGAAAATAACATGAATTTTTGACTTATCCATGGTTTCACAAAAATTGTTCTTAAAAAAAATTTGAAAGATAATCACAAGCCAAACTGTGCATTTTAAAGAATGAGGCTGTACCTTCACAACAAAAATAAAACAAAAAATGTCAAACTGAAATGTCAGAGATATCAACTGTCATATTTAGTACTTAAGGAAATCGGATATTTCCTACTTAATAACCTTAATAATAAACAGCAGTCCTTCCCAAAGTCATCTTCCTCAGTGTCAAGACTCCCTAAGAGACTCTGACTGTGCCCTGGGAGAAACCCGGCTGTAAACAGACGTGTGTGTACATGCTGACGGTTAACAAATATGAACATTAATTCTTTGATGTTCTTCCCTTCAAAAGATAGGGCCCAATTCCCCTCCCCTTGACTGCAAAATAGACTTAGTGACTCACTTCCAACAAATCAAATTAAGTGGAAGGGCTGCTGTGTAACTTCAGAGACTGAGTCATAAAAGGCACTGTGGTTTCTGTACTCTTTCTTGGATCACTCATTCTGGAGGAAACGAGTTGCCACGTCTTGAGAACCCTCGGGTAGCCTTGTGAAGAGGCTCGTGTGATAAGGAACTGAGGCCTTCTGCCAACAACCATGTGAGTGCACCATCTTGGAAGTGGATCCTACAGCCCCAGTGTCAGCAGAGTCACTCAGATTCTTGATCCTCAGAAACCATGTGAGATAATAAAATGTTTGTTGTTTTAAGCTGCTATGTTTGGGGATAATTTGTTATACAGCATCGATAACTATTACAGTGTTTGTTAATGGACGACATTTAAGCACCTTTTCTAGACCTGACACTATCTAACTGGTGAAAATCCATCATCTTGACCCAAGAGCTAGTGACAAGTTGCTATACAATGCTGTGATAAAATGGTTTCTTTCTTTTCCCTGCCCAGTTGCTACCTCACGTCACAAGCATGTGAGGGTTGTCCTACCATTTAGCTTATTTGTCTAGAATATTTGTGATGAAGTTTGAGTGCAATCTCAGTGAGACAAAGTGCCACTAGAAGGCTGGTAGCCTGGCTATGGAGAAGACCCAAAGAGTGATGCTTTCAATAATCTGCCCAAGCTTTGGTTCTCTGCCCTGAAGGGTCAGAAACTATGTTTATCAGAGCATTCAGAAACTCAGATAGAAGTGACAAACATGGGGACAGAACCACACAAACTAAATTCACATGAGACTGATGTATAAACCATTGAGCTTCTCTAAATTTATTATGTGCAGAATGGAATTCTGGTGCCCTCACAGTTCCTCCTTTTCCTAAATGATCACGGCTTCAAGGGCCATATTAGCAATCAGAAGGTGGTTCAGTTAAGCTTGCAATTAGTGCCAAAACAAGTGGCAAGTCTTGAGGAAAGTTCTCCCCAAGTCACAGTGGGTCTTGATAAACTGGTCCTACCTGAAGCAGAGGACATTTCTGTTCACTGAATTATTAACATCTCCTGGTTTAGGACTTCCCTTTCATGGATAACACTGTATATACACCGTCATATTTTGTTTCTCCAAAGTTTCGATAAATTAACTATTTCTGTTCATATTTTCTTTCCTCAAATGAGTTAATATCATTTAATAACCTATCCCTAGGAAACACTGAGACTGTCCTCACAACATGTTGAACTGGCAAAGTTAACTCTCTGGGGGTTTCTTATCAGCAGGTCTTTAGACCATCTCACTGTTGCCCTCACATATATTACCTGTACAGTGTAGCGAGGCCATGTATTAACATATCAGAACTTGTCCAGAGAAAACATTCTGGAGTGAGTATAGAATTTCAAAGGCAGTTTTCTAATTTCTGATCTTTAGAAAATTTCCATGATCAACAAAATTCTAAATTGATCATTAAGAGTTGAAAAATGAATAAATTAGCAGTTAACAAAAATAGGGCATTTATGTAATGTTCTTTTTCA
>NW_012148664.1:2610784-2615498 GCF_000956105.1 Propithecus coquereli | reverse complement strand
GATATTATAACATAGTTCTCAATATTTTGCCCACTATGTAATTAAACAGAATTATAACGAGTTCAATAATTACTGACTAGTAGTACACCAAAATGATTTCACAAGTTTATAAATATTTCAAAATCTCTTTTAGTTTCATTGTCCTCAGAAAACCAGAAATATCACTAAATTAAATGGTTGCTTACTTGTCATTTAGTCAGACATCATATTTTTAATTTGTATATTACCAAAGACATCTTTCCCTGATTACTTTTGGTTTATTAAAAAGAAAAATTTATTCTTCTTAAATACAAAGTGAAGTCTAAATTAATTAAATAGCTACTGAAATTTCACCTGAAATTTTAAACAGCTAGAAATCTACAAGAGGAAAAGGTAAACACATTAGGTTTTTTTTTTTTTTTTTGAGATAGGGTCTTGCTCTGTTGCCTTGGCTAGAGAGCAGTGGTGGTATCATCCTAGCTCACTGCAACCTCAGACTCCTGGGCTCAAGCCATCCTCTTGCCTCAGCCTTCCAGGTAGCTAGGACTATAGGTGTACTCCATCATGCCCAGCTAATTTTTCTATTTTTGTAGACACCAGGTCTCCTCTTGCTCAGGCTGGTCTCAAACTCCTAGGCTGAAGCGAACCTCCCACCTTGACCCCACAAAGTGCTCGGATTACAGGTGTGAGCTACCGTGCCCAGCCTACATTAGCTTTAATACAGCTAGTATATAATAAAAACTTCCAAAGTCATTTTGGGAAGATTAAGGCAAGAGGAAAAGTTGATTAAAGTATGCTCACTAAAAGTCCTGTCATCAACATTTTTATTTAGTTTAGAATATGCTAGAATATAAATACAAAACAATATGCCCTTTCCTATCACAGGTAGTCTTTTACACAACTAAAGTTTGTGGCTAACAGTATATATATAGCAAAAGAAAACCTAAATTTGTAAGTTATCAGAAAAGAAGCAAGGATATAGGAAAATAATAACATTTTATATAAATTATAGAGGATTGTTACAATGAAAATCCATGACTTTCCTCTCTAACTCAACTTTACAAAATAAAGTCAACATGTACTGTTCCGTGAGCTGCGAAGAGTACACAAACACTGTGGCCCTTTCAAAAGACAGTGGTCAAAGACGAAATATTATCTTGACATCATACATCGTTCTCAGTTCTTAACTGGAGTTGAGCTTCCTTTCATAGTCTTCTTTAGGTGGTGGTAATTTGGCAAGATTTTCATCAAGAAATCCAGCTGTAGTGTCTGGGGCTAAAAAGGTAAGACAATTAAGACTGACTGGCAGAAGGCAAAGTGAAGGGTAACAGGTAGAAATGGTTATTACTAGGACATGGAATTACAGGTGATTTTCATTGACTTATCTATTTTTTAAAATTTACAATGGACATTTCTTAAGTTCGGTTATAAGAAAAAGCCAAAAGATTATATATATAAAAATATGCGGAAATCAGTTTTCCAACTCATTTTTGTAGATTTCATCCTGGCTTCCAAAAAGTTAAAAGGTTCCAATTATAGAAGACCATGTACATAAAACACCCAGAGTATATCACTTTGCACATGACCTACAGAGCCACAAGGCTGAGATACACTGATCTGATCATCACTCTTCACGGACCAGCATTGCCCAAATTTTCCTGATTGTGAAACTCACTATGGGTACTTGTGAAAAATACGGATTTTTAGACCCCTACCCTGCGATTCAATAAGTCTGGGGAATCTTTATTTTAAATAAAGACCTCTACAGAATCCTTATGATCCGTGAAATCTGGAAGACAGTATTGCAGACCACTAAATACTAAACTTCAGATATTCTTGCTCACTTAATTCTAATCTCCCTTCCCCAACTCCAGCTTTGTTTCTCCCTCTTCAGTCACTTTTGTTGCTGTGCAGAAAGTCAGTAAAAAAAAAAATTACTGGATTTGTTTTTATTTCCTTTTTAGTCTATAGAAGTAATACTTGCTTATAATAATAATAAAGCCAAACATTACAGAAATAGAGTAACGTAGAAAGAACTGGAGTTTTAATATCTGATAAAATATGGCTAAGAATCAGAGGCAAAGTGATAAATGTCTCGAAAATATTTTCCTTTGGGGGAGGGACAGGGGACTGGGTAACTAAAGAAATACATATTGAATATGCGAAGCAATGAGACTCAAAACTTCAGTCTGAATGTCTCGTGTGCAAAGGGAGTCCCAAATGCCCTAACTTCTTCATCTCCTACTTGAACACTAAACTCCAAATATGTACTCGTCATTATCCTTGATCTTGGTTATTGGAGGGGGATAATTTCTTATAAGCCAGGAAAATATCCAAACACATTTGCTTACTCATAATCTGTGTTTACTATCAAGCTATGATAATAAGCTAACAGACCAAGTTAGAGGCCCTGCATAAATCTGGTAGGGCATTTCTTACCCTTGCAGATCGGTATTTTAGAAGTGAATAGACATGGTAAGGTCTGGTGACGCATCTTCAGAGAAAACACGTAAGACCAGGAATAACGTCTCTGGATTTTCTTTTCTCATAACCAACCTGTCATTGTCATCGTTGTATATATTACTTTTGATATTAACCTAAAGACTAAATTGAACTGCAAATAAATCCTGGTTTTAGTAATATTTCTCTGATGTTTTATTTTAATCATTTTCCTTTTAAATAGTGTACTTGCTGCCTCATTAAGACAATTACATAGTATTTTGGGAAAATCAGCAGCCCTAGATAGAACTCTTTTTAAAGAGAGGTCCTTGTACCTGTGGTCGTTCAGTCTGCACCCGACGAAGGCAGTCTGCACCATAGATCACCGTATTCTCGGGGATGACTTCAAAAGTATTTAAGTTGCAACAAGCCCCAATGATGCAACCACTTGTCAATATCACATTTCTGCCTACATATGCTGCAGTAAACTTAAGACATCACGTGATTGCAATACTGTTTTTCTAAGATGATTTAGGTTTAAAAATGTAAACTGGGCCAGGTGCGGTGGCTCATGTTGGTAATATCAGCACTTTGGGAGGCCAAGGTGGGAGGATCGCTTGAGGTCAGGAGTTTGAGACCAGCCTTGGTAACATGGCAAGATCTGTCTTTACAAAAAAAATTTTAAAAATTTAGCTGGGAATGGTGGCACACGTCTGTAGCCCTAGCTACTTGGGAGGCTGAGGCAGGAGGATCACTTGAGCCCAGGAATTCGAGGTTAAAGTGAGCTGTGATGACACCACTGCACTCTAGCCAGGGCAACAGAGATCCTATCTCAAAAAAAAAAGAAACTAGCTTTAAGAAAAAAATTAAAATTAAAGAAAATGCTTCAGTTCAGAGTTTGTAAAGAGAGCACAGAGGCGGGCAGTACATACCAGTGTCAGGTGGATTCAAAACAGAGCTCTGCTGCTAACTATTTGTGCGACCTTGGGCAAGTCACTGTAAAGTCTGTAAGCTCAAGTTTATCTACCGAATGGAGAGATCAGCCTACTTCACAGTTTACTTTAAGGAATAAATGAGATAATAAACGTAAATACCGAGCACAGGTTTGACACACAGTAAGCATGTAATAGAAAATGCCAATGATAATAACTGATAATCCAAATTAAAATAAAACCCATTAAGTAGATTAACAAAAAGTAAAATTTTATTATTTAAAAGAAGCATTTTCTTTCATGCCAGTTAGGACCAAGAAAGATAAGCCACTACTGTACAGAAGTGTGATCATTCGGGTTCCTTCTGGACCTTAACAAGACAAGCTCTTAGAGCTGCTTCCAAGTAGTCATGGTGACTTCATGTGACCCCCGCTGCCTGGTCGCATTCGTGGTAGGTAGAAACATTTGTTTCTGACTGGCTGGGGTAAAGTAGTCCCGAAACTAAGGAAAGCAAACCGTTAGAGAAACTGATTTTTTTCTTTTAATTCTACAATAACACTAATCAATTAAAAATATCATAGACACTAGTATTTAGTAGAATTCTTTTTTGAATCTTTCATTTAAACTTTATGGTTTTGCCTGGCACGGTGGCTCATGCCTTTAGTCCTAGCTACTTGGGAGGGTGAGGTGGAGGATTGCTTGTGGCCAGGAGTTTGAGGCCAGCCTGGGCAACATAGTGAGACCCCCATCTCAAAAATAAATAAATAAATAAATAAAATAAGCGTAATGGTTTAATTTAATCCTGACTTAAATGTACATAGTTGACTTTTTATTTACTATATTTAACCATATTACCAGATAACCACATAACCAGACTAGGTTCCTTAGAGGCAAAGAATTAGTTTGATAGCTATTTTAGTCCCTTTCCAAGTATATTATCTTACCACAATTTGTACTTAGGTTGTTTCCCAGGACACCACAAAGAGAAAAGAGGTAATCAATTTGACAACAGAACTCTGAATATAGCTTACCTTTTGATTCAATGACATTATTATCTCCCATCTTCATGGCTTGGGAATCTGTAAGCCGGAGTTAAGTAAATAGTGTAAATATGTTCATCTTCTTTCTCTACTAATATAGTAGGTCCCAATTCTGCACTGGGGCACAGAACAGAGGTGTGAGAAGGGCTGTGCAGGCCCCCCTTTGCCAGAACTCTTTGTTCAGCGCAATCTGTAGCAAGGTTTCAATCTTTAAACATAAATTATCTCCAGGTATAAATAAACGATTTCTACGTTTTTTAAAGAAATAAATACCTTATACACTGATTTTATGAGTAATATATTTTCATAATTATTTTAAGAAAG
>NW_012148664.1:2609753-2610734 GCF_000956105.1 Propithecus coquereli | reverse complement strand
TGTACATTCAAACTATTTAACAACCAGGAAAGTAATATAGAAAATTAAAATTTACAAATACTCCTATTTATTCTCTAACTATATACATGTATAACTGTTTACCAAGTGATATAAATTGTAGTACAAATTGTTCAAGACTAATAACTTCTATATAACTTATTGATGCTTTTTGATATCCTGCTGTGATCTTTTATTTGATCTGTACCTACCTAAAAGCTGCCCCTAGCTGAGCCAGGGGCTGACATGAGGACCTGCATCAATGACAACCCCATTAAAGCAACAGTTACTGGAAAACTTGTTTTCATTAAGAAAAGAATTTTTCCTAATAGCAGTGGTATTCATGGTGTTATATGTGATCTCAGCTTCTATGAAATAACATTTTAGATATTTTGTCTTTATAATTCTCTCTGAATTTTTCAAAATTTTGATTTGTAGCTGTTCATTGCTAATATACAGAAATATAACAATTTTGTATATTGACCTTATAGCTTGAGACCATGCTAAACGCACTTAGTTCAAGTAGCTTTTTTGTAGATTCTTTAGAATTTTCCACATAAACAATTATGTAAATAGAGACAGTTTTATTTCTTCTATTCCAATCTGTATGCTTATTATTTTTTTCTTGCCTTACTGCTTTGGTTTAGAATTCTAATACAGTATTAAATAGGAGTCACGAGAGCAGACATCCTTGCTTTGTCCCCAATATTAGCAGAAAGCATTCTAGTCCCATAAGATCAATAAAATCCTGGAAACTATCTTTTAAGCCATGAATTTTACATTTTAAGTAAATTATTAAAACCTGGTATGTGAAACAGTTGAAGTTTTGTTGATCAAAATATTGCTGTCTTGATTTAGAATTTTTCCAAAAAGTTGTTTTCTCATTTGAGTAAATATGTTCTGCAACCAGCAAGGACTGGAAATCTAGATTGTAATGATTTGCTCTTATCAATTAATTTTTTCTAAGGTTCTATCATGTGCATG
>NW_012148664.1:2607481-2609703 GCF_000956105.1 Propithecus coquereli | reverse complement strand
TCAGCCTCCCAAAGTGCTGGGATTACAGATACCAGCTGGAAAGTAGATTTAAAACTGTATTTCCTTATATAATTTCAACATGTTGGGAAGGCAGGAAGATTATAGGGATAAAGACTGGGGGAAAGCACAGAGCAGTAAAAGCCAGAGGGAGGGACAGGAAAGTGAGTGCTGACTCCTAATACCCTCAAACCCTAATCCTAGGCAGTGGTCCCCCATTACTGGGAGCTTCTCTCCTTTCATAGGATAAAGGCTTTACTGTGCAGAAAAGCTTCTATAAGTAACAGGAGTTATTCAAATCTGAAATACAGACACATGTATGCCTGTGTGTGTATTTATGTTTGTAGATATACCTATACTATCTACATACCTATTAAAGAGTAGATATTACATACTTATTGTTTAAAATGGGGAAGAAGTAGAAATGCCAGGGAAAATTTACATAATTAATTACATTATTTTAGTCTTACTTTCCTTCTAATTATAGAATGTCTTGTAAAGTACTATGAGGTATTATTCCTAAAATCATGGCACAAGCCGTAAATGTAATGCAGTAAAATGATGAGTTAAAAATAATGCAGAAAGAGCATTTTGATAAATATGTGGCCCTCATAATTTCTTCTTATAAATAGTTTGCACGTGGTTCAGGTCATACCAAAGACAAAGAGTTAACACAGCACCAAAGAGAAGCAGGGCCATTTTCTAAATTCCTAAATACTATCCATTTAAAATAATTAAATAAATCAACTGGGCAAATTCTTAATAATGTTCCATAATATTGCCTAATCTTCGCTGGTTATTTCCTTTATTTTTTTACCTATTATTTGCTATCCATTTTGGAGTGTCCTAACTTCACTAGTTTTATAAGACATTGTGCCTCAACTGGTTAGAGGCTCAACACTTATTAGGAAAAAAATGACATTACAGGTTTTTTCGATTAAAGAAACTATTAATAAAAGGAAACAGGGCATATTTTCTCTCTGAAGTGTAACAATTCACCGAAAGCTCTCCTCACGTAGCACGCAGGTGACCTGCAGCTGCTGGTAAGGGTGAGCTCACACCAGGGAAGCGGCAAGGGTACCATATCCAGGGAAAGCAAATGTGACTTTGGGAGACTTAGTCATGTTCAGATAAGTTGCCATGTGTTGAACTGTTCGTTTGATCTAAATGTCAGATGAGACCTCTGCCAAGGCTACATTGATAAGATGTAATAGTACTAAGAGCTAACATTACTGAGAGCTTATTACTCGCAATGTTCACATTCTCTCTCAACATACCTAGGAGGTAGGTGCACCTATTTTGCATGTGACAGAAACTGCTAACTGCCATTCATATCCATTCTCCTCTTTTTCTTCTTAACTGAACCCTTATTTCATTAGGGGCAGCAATGTGACCACCTAAGACTACATCTCCCAACCTCCCCTGCAGCTCAATGTGTCCGTGACACTAAGTCCTAGCCAGGAGACACACAGAGAAGGGTTGTGTAGAACTTTCAGGAAGTCTATTGAAAGAGAGCTGACTCACAACTGGGACGCATGCCGTTTTGTCTCCACTCCTCCTCTTTCTCATCCAAGATGACTCTGGTGCTCTAGCCATCACTTCCTAGCCTACATGTCTGGAGCTCCACGCCAGACAATCAACTGATCAGTCTTGAATTAATCTCTAAACTTTTTGTATGGAAGAATAAACCTTTGCATGTTTAAGCCACCACTACATGCAGCTGAACCTAATCCTACACACAGTTACAGAGATGGGAGAAATGAAAGCTATAGAGATTAAGTAATACGTCCAGGGTAACCCAGCAAGTAACCCAGTAAGGAGCAAGGAGCGAGCTAGCCCAGGTCTATTGACTCCATGGTCCACACTCTTAATGAAGCTCCACAAAGGCAGAGTCACTGTCTGCTGTGCCTACTGTTGTGTCCCTGGTGCTAGCAGAGCACCTGGCATGTCACAGGCACACAACAGATACCTCTCAAATAAATGAATGGCTTTGCCATCCTGCCTCATTAGTATTCCAGATAGGAGTTTAAACACAGCTTCCATTGCACTATGTTCTTTTGGAAATTTTAAACACATAGGAGAAAATGCATTATTTTGTCAATTAAATTAGGACATCAGTAAAATAAACATAGAAGTCCTAGCACTCTGGGAGGCCGAGGCGGGTGGATCGCTCAAGGTCAGGAGTTCAAGACCAGCCTGAGCAAGAGCGAGACCCCGTCTCTACT
>NW_012148664.1:2605354-2607431 GCF_000956105.1 Propithecus coquereli | reverse complement strand
CTGGTCTCCAACTCCTGGCCCTCAAGCGATCCTCCCACCTCAGCCTCCCAAAGTGATGGGATAACAGGCATAAGTCACTGCACATGGCCAAATTTTTAAAAATTAAAATAACTCCAAGTCCCATAAGATGTCTTACATAATATTTAAAAATAATGCATGAGCTATTTTAATCAGGTGTTTTATCTTTTTAAACATTATTTTTGAAATCATTACTAATAAGTTTTTTAATAAGTAACTAGAAAACTGGTTGGAAATTTTGAGGGCCTTGCTGGGTAGGAAAAACACAGCAGCACTCAGGTGAGACCTGTGATTTAGATACCATCTCCACCTGCTGGCAGCAGTGACAAACACCAGGTCCTGGTGTTTTGGGGCTGAAATAAGAGTTTGAGAAACTATCAACTTTGAGTTGATAGTTGACAGCAAATGTCACAGGCAGTAATACACTGAACAGTTCCCTCGACCTGTTGCAGGTCTTTTTTGGGATAGACTAGAGAGGTTTGCACATGTGTACTTCAGGATATGTGGCTGCTAATGTTTTGGCTTGGTGAACTTCTTAAAGGAATGTTGTGACTTCAGCCAATAACCTGGATAACCGGATAACCCGGCTTCATCTCTGCACGCTCTGCTGCTGGAGGCTGGGCAGCAGAAAGCCCCAATTCAGGCAGCATTAGAGACAGCGCACTGAAAGGTGGCCACGACGTGCTCCACGCTTTTCTGCATGCCATGAGCACTTTTACCTAGATGGGGTCTGAATTCAAACCAAGTTTATGGGTCTTGAGGTTAAAGTGCTTTAAAAATAAAAATCTGTCACCATGGAAAAAACAATTTTAAAAGCCCTGTTGTGAGCCTTGGAACTGTTTCTGGCAGGGCAGTTTGTGTATTTTCTTACCAAATGTGCTGAAACCCTATTTGGCTTATCTCCTTGTTTGGATAAATGTGTCTAGAGTTGGAGCTGCCTTACTGGCTGATGAATTATTTTTCTAAATGTTTGGCTGGGCTTGATGCAACATAGCCAGAAAGACATTCCTTGCATCAAATTTCCATTTCCCTCATTTGGTAAAGGACACTTTTCCTGTCGATCTTTGCCACAGAAAGCAATCTTTGTGTACCTTTCCATGTGTCCATAAATAATTCAAAAAGCTATAAGCTCGCTCTTTCGAAAAGTAAACAATTCCCTTTACCTGTAAGCTGAAGGACCTGGGAGAGTGCTTGACATGCGATGATTTCTCAAGTCAAAGCCACTATTCTGCCTCACTGAAAAAGGTTGCTGCAATCAAAGGGAAGCTTTGGATCTGTATTAAAACTCTATGAGGGAGAATGAATAAGCAAGACAAAGTGCTTCCAGCACAGAGCTTTTCCATCGTGCCAAGTTCTACTTTCACCTTATAAAGTGCCGACTACATCCTGTCCTAACGCCAGAAGGCTGCCTTTCACCCTTATAACGGACTACAGGACTGTTCTTCAAGGTACAGTTCTGAAATGTTCTTCAGTCCTCAAAGATTTACGGGAAATAATGCATGTCCTATGATTCAAGGCAACTTGATTTAAAACAGGCTTGATGCTATGAAACCTTATTTACAAAACCTTAATTACAAGTTATAATTAACAAGAGAGCTGTTACTTTTCCCAAAGTCTGTTTCTGAGTAGCCTCTAACGAGTAGGTCAGGTTCCAGCAGAGCTTCAAGTCTAGGGTTTCTGGTTAAGGACTATACTTCCAAGCTTCTGGCTAGTTTCTCTGATAAACCAAATACCTTATTTTCCAGGAAAACAGATCAGGCTTAAAGTTCCACTAACCTGAAGCATAGCAAAGGAAAACATTACTTTCTTCCCGAAATATTTCAGAATGGAATAATTTATAAAAGTATAAATGTCTAGAGGATGGAAAGTTACACAAAACATCCTGAAAAACCTATCAATTAAACTACATTTGAGTTTATTGTTATTAACCCAGAAAACAGAGTTTATTGAGTGCTCAAATCTCCATTTCCACAGCACAATGGAAAAAGACTTAAATCAATTATTCTGGTAACTAAGCAAAAACAACAATAAAAGCCCTAAAATGAAAAATAAAGCATGG
>NW_012148664.1:2604111-2605304 GCF_000956105.1 Propithecus coquereli | reverse complement strand
AGTACTTATTAGTCTGCAATGGGCTTCTTTCATGGTGATTTTTCCATGTAAGTATATCTAGATAGATATTCTTTTTAATGGCTGAAAAGTATCTCACGTCACATTAATATAGCATAATTTATTTCACTGATCCTTAATAATGGGCATTTGGAGAAGAGGTGCCAAATAATGCTGAAATGAGCATGGATTCCTTTGAAATGAGAAATTTCCACGTCTTCCAGCTGTGTGAACCACTTGAAATCTGTAGTTTGCACAATACCAGATTTACATTCTACTTCACAACATTCTGTGATAACGGGACACAATCTGCCTATTTTAGGTTCTTTGTAATTAAAGCCCCAGCTGGCCCCCTAGCTCTTGTCTAAAAAGTCTAGACTCTGTGCTCTATCACTCAAAGGTTACGTGCTTACTCTCTCCAAAGCCTGTTTTCTCATCTATAAAAAGAGGAGCTCTGTAACAACCTACCTCATTAGGTTGAAATGTGGATTATATGGAATAATGTTTGAAAGGAGATCATGGAGTCTGGCCCAAAGTTCTTAAAAATGGGACGTTCATCACTATTTGCCATTAAGAGCTAATAAATAACTTTTTCTTTTCTTTTAAGAGACAGGGTCTCGCTCCGTCACCCAGGCTGGAGTGCCGTGGTGTGACCACAGCTCACTGTAATCTCAAACTCCTGGTCTCAAGTGATCCTCCTACTTCGGCCTCCCAAAGTGCTAGGACTATAGGCATGAGCCAGCCACCGGGCCCAGCCAATTTATTCATAAGAAGCAGAATAGCTAATTCTGCTCTGAAAAAAAGAATAAAAGGAACTGCTTTCCTTCTCTACTTGGGTATCAGGGTAATACCTCCTTTTAACCCAAGGGGAAAATTCCACACCTTAGGATAGCACAGTAGAAAGATTAGAAGTATTTTCCCTAACTAGCTTTAAAAATCTTGGACAGGAGGAAGAGATCGTCATGGCTGTGACAGAAAGCAGATCCTTTCCCACTGCTACATAAGTAGCCAGAGGTGCTAGATATTCTGCTGGTCCTCAACCTGTAGCTTCTGACAACAAGCAAGACTTGTAAGAAGCTACCTGAGCTTGGATTAATAAGAGGAAGATACCACGGGGACCTCTGTGTTTCTCTAAAGCGTACTTTTGAAAACAATTGATATTTTCATTTTTCCCTCTCAAAAATGAGTAAATAATA
>NW_012148664.1:2601435-2604061 GCF_000956105.1 Propithecus coquereli | reverse complement strand
ATAAACAGATATTCACATAAAGTAATTATTTTACGTTATTAGTTAGCTGAAATATTTGGAAGAGAAAATGTTTGTGTTCTAGGAGGAGGAAGCCATTTTAAAATGGTGTTTTATCTCTGACAGTTGAGTTACTGCAGAATAGCTGTTGTTAATTGACTTACACAGAAGGTGCCAAATATATTTTAAATCCTAGGCATGCATTACGACGAATCAGTCTTTTTATGACAGTTAAATATTTTCCCAAGGTCTTTCTTACAAATTCCATACATTGTTGCTATAAATTAGGTATAAGCTTGCAATTCTTGCCAAAATTTTATCTAGAAAGACTTATAAATGCTTATGGAAATATTGTAGGTATTATAGTCTAGTTCACTAAGATCATGTACATGTTCTAATATTTTATTTTTTTTTAATCTTTAAAGTTTAAAAACTGCCTCTAGGACCCCACATTTTTCAACTATAATTCTGGGTGCTATCTGTGCAACACATGTGAAAACACGTATCAGAATTAAGTTCAGGTGTTTGGTAATAGTGGTAACATTTCAACCAGAACCAAGAAATCCAACCAAAAAACTCCCTTCAGGGTGGTCAGCACAGCACTTGGAGGTTGGAGGTGCTCAGGAAATGTCTGCTTAAGGGATGGGTGAGAAGTTGATATGTACGGGGGAGATACCAGAATCAGAGTCAGAGAATTCTAGTCAGCCGCCACCACGCTCTCTCTCCTTGGACAAGTCTTCTCCCCCATCTGGTTTTTGGTTTCCTCATTTACTTTTGTTGAAAAAGACCCTTAATTTTCTCTAGCTCTAAAATAGTGGGCCTTCCAGATGTCAGTTATGAAAGGTTCTTATGGACAGTTGAAATTAATGACAAACGTTACTTGTGGTGCTCAGTTCAGAGTATCTGTAGGAGTCTTACTCACGCATTTATGATAAGGGCCTGTTCTTCTATGAGGTTACCTTCACCGATCACTATTGGCCCAGCTTCCGCGATAATTCGTGCTTTAGGGTGGATCACTGTCCTGGGTCCTGTTAAGAACATTGATTGAGAAGACATTATTGGTGGAGGCTATGTTTCCAACAGGACGGTGGGAGGAGGAGGAGGGTGGGTGAGGCCGTTGGGAGGAACATTTTCTAAGTATGTGCCAGGCACCAAGCTAGGTGCTTTGCAAATATTATCTCCTTGGCTATTATCATCAGTGGTTAGTGCCAACTCTCAAACCAAGGTGAGTGCAAGAGCACAGGTGTTAGATCCAGACAGCTCTGGCCCAGCCTCCACGTGGAAGCTTCTGTGATCTCGGCGGTGAAATGGAGGTGCTGACACCAGTCCTAGAAGGTTACTGTTAGATGACATGATGTTGGACACGCAGTATGTGGCACATAATTGGCAATAAAAATGAATTCCCTTCTTCCTTCCCGTCAGAAAGGTAAAGCTCTCTGCTTACAACATGGTGCTTTCTAATGCTAGTGTACCACAGGATTAGCCTTTTTGTTAATGTGATTAAGAAAAAACACAGGCAGACGGAAGTAGGGATCTAACCTTAGCTTTGTTACTTTGTCACTATGCCTATCACAAGCACACCCACTGGAGGGAGGCAGAGCTTCTGCCATCTGGTCTAGAGATGATTTCAACCAGTTAAAGGCAAAACAGTTAAAGGGAGGCAGTGCAAGGAGCCCAAGCTGATCACTGGAGTCCTCAGACTGGTGTGGGCAGCCCTGAGGCGAGGGAGCAGCAAGCGGGGCAGTGGAGGTACCTCATTGCCCACCCGGTGCCCCCACCCTGGAATGCTAACACACTCCCTCCCCGGTTTATCGACCACAGGCCTAGCGTTTGGTGATGATGAAACTACTAATAAGAAGACGCATCCTCCCTTTGGCCTCTCTCCAACACCCAGGCCACTGTACCAGGGATACTTTTATTGGTAAGTAAGTGGAGAGGAAGTAATTGAAAATAAGGGAGGGCGGACAGAAGTATTGATAGGAGGGGAGGGGGATTAGGAAGGTGACATTGTCCATGAAATTCAGTATTCGACTATATAAATTGTTAATTCATTCAATAATCATTACCTGTCTGAGACAGGCAGGACGCAGTGCTGTACGTTATGCAGCAACAAGAATGAATTCATGCTATTTTTGTCCCTCTGAACTTGTTTTCTTGAAAACTGGGAATGCTTAATATACTCGCTCACAAGTGTAATAAAATAAATAAGAAGGTGTTCTGGTGCCCAGAGATTTGGAAAGAACCTCAGCGTAGCTTATTCTTTTCCCTCACAAGGAAGAGCTTGGGGCTGGTAAAGAGCGTGGGGCCTACAGCAGGATACACAGTCCAACATCCCAACATTCCTTAACAGGACACAAGGTCTAGTAAGAAAGACCACCACAGTGGCTTTGGTATTTCTCAGGCAACTCTGCTCCCCAAATCTTTAGCTGCTAAAGTAAAATTTCCCAAGCAAGTTCTTCTATTCAGGATAGAAGATTTCAGGATACAAGACGGGCTCTCTGAGATCCCTGGGAAGCTTTTCAAGCTGACCATGAGAGCAAACGTGTGTGTCTTTTTGCCTTTGTTTAAAACAATACATATGTATATATTTGCATATATATACACATACATATATACACAGATAAGCATA
>NW_012148664.1:2595855-2599025 GCF_000956105.1 Propithecus coquereli | reverse complement strand
TTTTTCTTTCCACCAACAGTCCCCAGCGATGAAGACTGCTGGACAAGAAGCCACAGTTCCTGACCTCACACCGGGCAGAACATGACAGTTCTAGGGTAGGCGCGGCCCCCTTTTGTGACGAACGACCTGCATCAGTTTACACACGTCGCCCACGAGAGATAAGAGGGGACCGCGGCGCGGCCAGCACTAGCGTGGGTGTCTCGCACAGCCAGCAGAGAATCCAGCGCAGGCCATCGCGCACAGCGCGCCAACAACTGCAGACCCAGGGCTAGAAGGGGCGCGGCCTCCCGGTGGGCCCCAGGAAGGGGCCGACGTCATTCTTCCCCCGCAGCCGCGCCCGGTGACCCCTTCTGCGCAGGCGTGTGCGGAGGAGGGATGGCGACAGGAAAGAACAAAAACCTTCCAGGCACCGATTCCGCGTCCCTTCTCAGCCCTCCCCACCCCCACTCCGTCGCCTCCTCCCTCAGCGGACTCCTGGTCTGGGCTTTAGGTACCATCAGCCCGAGAGCCCGGGATGAGACACCCTCCCAGTCCCCACCATTGGCGACCAGGAACCGGTTCCAGCCCTGTGGAGAATAGAGAACAGGCGTTTCTCAAGCAGCAGACCCACCTCTTCTGAGTCTTCTCCGCCATGGTACCGCCCGGTCTCCAATGGGAGCCGAGATCGACACCGCGGCCTGGATAGAGCGATGATTTCTATACGCGACTGGAAAGCCTGGCAGGGTTGGGGGCGGAGCCTCGGGTGGCCGGGCCCTTGGGGGCGTGGCCCGCGAGCGGAGGGGTGGGAGGCTCGCGGCCACTCCAGTTTATCTGTTCGTGGTGCGTGCGGGTTGCTTGCGTGACCACCCGCGGATTTCAGACCTATCCAGGGGTCCATAGACCCGAATTTAAAACAGCTGTTTGTCGCAAGCCAACGTGCATCATTATGACTTCCTTTTACCCTCTCTCTTCGGTACTCGTGATCCCGCCCTGCTAGAGTTCCTTCGACCTTCCAAATGTCCCTGAAAAGGGACATCCTCCCTCTATACGTCGGGGCTCCTCCTGCTAGGCCTTGTCCCTTTTATCCTGTATGGGCTCATCCTTCCCACAGGTTAAGTGCCCTCCACCTGTTCGCTTTCTCTCAAATTAATATCTCTAGTTCTGTCCTCTCTGCCGAGCTTCAAACTGATACTCGATTGACTACTTGATGTCTCCGCTTGGATGCCTCAAAGTCTTACCTAAACTGTCCAGAACAGAGCTTTCCATTAATGCTCAAGCCCTCCTTCTCACCAGGTGCTCCTTCGAGCCCCATTTCAGTAAAATAATCTACCATTTGCCCAGTCGCTCAAGCCGGGCACTCGGGAGTCATCCCTGGCACTCCTCACCGCTGCATGCAATAATTGACCTGCAAGTTTTGCCGGCTCTAGCTCTAGGGCCTCAGGCTGCCACTTTACACTGTTTGTAACTCCACCATGTCTCTAGCCTGATCCCAGCCAGCATGTCTCACTCCTGTCGCTGCTCCTTCTGTCTTTGACCTCTAAAATAATGCCCCCATCCTCCGGCCCAGAACCCCAATGCAAGTCATTCTCTTGTAGTCAGAATCATCCTTTAAAAGCCAAATCCAGTTATTTTATTTCCCATTCCTCTTAAAATCCAAAGTACTTCCATAACCTATTTCTGGGCTAGATCCAGTTGATTGAGTATATAGTGTGTTGTGTGCACGGCACTGTTCTATGTGCTGGGCATATAGCAGTAAACAAAGTCCTTCACTTATAGGGGTCACATCGTAGTAGGGGGCAGGCAATAAATGAATGGAGAAATAGATATATAAGGGGTGCTGATATGAAAAAAGAAAGCATAAGGAAGGGAGTGGTGGTGAGGAAGGGAAACCTTGGTTTTTGTTTTAAGAACTTTCCTCCCTCCTGTTCACATTCCTGTTCCCCCTCCCCAGTCCAGGGAGTTGTCCGTCCACAACTGGAAAATAAGATTTTTCATTAACTTAGTGAAGAAAATATGACAGTATGATGCCTGGAAAGGCAAATAATGTCCTATGTAAGCTAAACTTTTGAAAGCAATGTTTTTAGTAGATGTCATTATTAATATAACACCAAAATGTGTTTTGGTTTCCATAGTGCAGTTATCTTTATCAGAAAGCCAACTTTTATACCGCTTATCTCCTATGCTTTTGTTTGCCTTTTCCTCACCCAGGCCCTCTGAAACCAAATAAAAAGCCCAGAGAGAGTCTGGCTGAGATTTCTCCTGCAGGAAGGCAGCAGTTAAGGACTCTGGAAGGGACAGTATCTTTTGTTCTAGTTCCTCATGGATTGGCTTCAGCTGTTCTTCATCCATCCTCTGTCACTTTATCAGGGGGCTGCGTTTCCTTTTGCACTTCTGTTTAATTATCTCTGCAGGAAGGATTCATTTTCCACTTGTGCCAGGTAGGCTGGATGGCCAATTTTGCTCTTACATCTAGAAATACTACAGGAGGGCAAAAAGCACAGAGTGGATTACAGATGTGAAGGCCACATATTAACTGCACTTATTTTAAACTTAGTATCACTGCTGCTGATTATGGATTGCTTGCTAATGATTATGTATGATAGAATAAGACTGAACTGGAAATGGACATCATGTCTGCATGGACTCAAAGTTTGATAGGTTCACATTAAATGGCAAATGGGGGATTGCTTGAGGTCAGGAGTTTGAGACCAGCTGGGCAACATAGCAAGACTCCATCTCTACAAAAAATTAAAAAATTTGCTGGGTGTGGTGGTGCATGCCTGTAATCTCAGGTACTTGGGAAGCTGAGGCAGGAAGATCACTTGAGGCCAGGAGTTTGAGGCTGTAGTGAGCTATGATTGGGCCACTGCGCTGTAGCCTGGGTGACAGAGCAAGACCCGGCCTCTAAAAAAAACAAAAAAAAGGCAAAGAAAAAAAAAAAAGGCAAACTGATGAAAATAAACTCCAGGGAGAGATGATTGTTATAATGGTATAGGAATTCCCCAAGTGGGTATGTCTATGCCAACTATATATCCCATATATTCTCGAATAGTCCTGATTTCATGGAATTGTATCATTTTCAATAAAAAAATTAAGTTTTATATAAATTTACATCAATATGTTATATTTATAACTAAATGTGATTTTTAAAATCCCTTTGTATGATTTCTCAGAGAAATAAGTCAAATGAA
>NW_012148664.1:2543120-2595805 GCF_000956105.1 Propithecus coquereli | reverse complement strand
CCTGTCTCAAAAACAAACAAATAAAACGTATTAAACAGAAAAAATGAATAATTCCTAGGTCTATCTTCAAGAAATGGTTGCAAGATCAGACACAGCTACCTTATTTCCATCATTTTGACAGGAAATGACTTCTACAAGGCATAAATTAATGAAATCCTACCAATGACCCTTCTGGGTTACATGGCCCATCAAGAGTCATTCTGCTGAAGTCATGAAAATATGTAACCTTCATACTGAGTCAGAGAAGAAAGAAAAACTTTAGTAAAATGGAGCAGAATAACAAAGCAGAAAATCATTTGGTTCAACCCTCTCATTTTATAGATGAAGGAACCAAAATTCAGAGACTAGAAATTTCTTAAAGCAAAGTTCATTCCTGGGGCATCACTGTCCTGAAATCAATCATCTCTTCTGTTAGTTGAAAGTTTCCTGAAAACATCTCGTCACTCTAGATATTTTTCCTGTGATAACTGAATGATGCTATCCTTGAATGTACCACCATTTGTAAATGCCATTTCTCTGATACTTTTCATTTCAGTGGGTTTTTGTGTTAAAATAGGCAATTTTATTAAGCCTTGGTCAAATAAATTAGCCTCTCTAAAATGTCTCTTGTTTTAGACCTTATTTTTCATTGCAATTTTCCATTCCCTCAGGCTCCTCATTTTGAAAAGACCATCTCACATTTAATTTGTCCTGGGCAACAGACTGGGAAAGACTCACACGTGCCTCCTGCCGTCAGTTTTATGCCCAAGGGAGCGATCTCCCAGGTAGCGTCTGTGTCACAATCAGCACACTTCTCAGTGAGGCAGAGATCATTCCCAACTAGACCAACTAAACTGTGGTTCCAACATCTCCGCGTCGACTCCACTGCACCTCGAAGCAGGGAGCAAGACAGCTGGGAGAAGAGTTCACTTCTGACCTATTAAAATATTAACAATACCTTCATCTTCACTGTATGTTACTACGCATTGTACATAATGTTTATAATACATCTGTTCCTGTTTAGCTGATGAAAACAGATTACAGATTGCCTGCTTAAACAGAAAAAAAACCTACATTTTAATTTATGGCCTCATAAACGATGTTGGTTTTCTTTGTCAAACAGAGCCAGCACCGAGGCGGGAGGATTGCTTGAACCCTGGAGTTGGAGACCAGCCTGAGAGCGAGACCCCTGTCTCTACAAAAAAATGGATTAAAAAAATTAGCCAGGCACGGTGGTGCGCGCCTGTGATCCCAGCTACTCGGCTGAGGCATGGAGGATCGCTTGAGCCCAGGAGTGTGAGGTTGCGTAAGCTATGATCACACCACTGCACACTAGCCTAGGCGACAGAGCAAGACCGTCTCTTAGAGAAAAAGAAGAAAAAGAAAAGCCAGCACAGGGTGCTCAGCACCGCTTTACTTATGCATTTCTCTCATCCAAGCCTTTTTCTTTCCACCAACAGTCCCCAGCGATGAAGACTGCTGGACAAGAAGCCACAGTTCCTGACCTCACACCGGGCAGAACATGACAGTTCTAGGGTAGGCGCGGCCCCCTTTTGTGACGAACGACCTGCATCAGTTTGCACACGTCGCCCACGAGAGATAAGAGGGGACCGCGGCGCGGCCAGCACTAGCGTGGGTGTCTCGCACAGCCAGCAGAGAATCCAGCGCAGGCCATCGCGCACAGCGCGCCAACAACTGCAGACCCAGGGCTAGAAGGGGCGCGGCCTCCCGGTGGGCCCCAGGAAGGGGCCGACGTCATTCTTCCCCCGCAGCCGCGCCCGGTGACCCCTTCTGCGCAGGCGTGTGCGGAGGAAGGATGGCGACAGGAAAGAACAAAAACCTTCCAGGCACCGATTCCGCGTCCCTTCTCAGCCCTCCCCACCCCCACTCCGTCGCCTCCTCCCTCAGCGGACTCCTGGTCTGGGCTTTAGGTACCATCAGCCCGAGAGCCCGGGATGAGACACCCTCCCAGTCCCCACCATTGGCGACCAGGAACCGGTTCCAGCCCTGTGGAGAATAGAGAACAGGCGTTTCTCAAGCAGCAGACCCACCTCTTCTGAGTCTTCTCCGCCATGGTACCGCCCGGTCTCCAATGGGAGCCGAGATCGACACCGCGGCCTGGATAGAGCGATGATTTCTATACGCGACTGGAAAGCCTGGCAGGGTTGGGGGCGGAGCCTCGGGTGGCCGGGCCCTTGGGGGCGTGGCCCGCGAGCGGAGGGGTGGGAGGCTCGCGGCCACTCCAGTTTATCTGTTCGTGGTGCGTGCGGGTTGCTTGCGTGACCACCCGCGGATTTCAGACCTATCCAGGGGTCCATAGACCCGAATTTAAAACAGCTGTTTGTCGCAAGCCAACGTGCATCATTATGACTTCCTTTTACCCTCTCTCTTCGGTACTCGTGATCCCGCCCTGCTAGAGTTCCTTCGACCTTCCAAATGTCCCTGAAAAGGGACATCCTCCCTCTATACGTCGGGGCTCCTCCTGCTAGGCCTTGTCCCTTTTATCCTGTATGGGCTCATCCTTCCCACAGGTTAAGTGCCCTCCACCTGTTCGCTTTCTCTCAAATTAATATCTCTAGTTCTGTCCTCTCTGCCGAGCTTCAAACTGATACTCGATTGACTACTTGATGTCTCCGCTTGGATGCCTCAAAGTCTTACCTAAACTGTCCAGAACAGAGCTTTCCATTAATGCTCAAGCCCTCCTTCTCACCAGGTGCTCCTTCGAGCCCCATTTCAGTAAAATAATCTACCATTTGCCCAGTCGCTCAAGCCGGGCACTCGGGAGTCATCCCTGGCACTCCTCACCGCTGCATGCAATAATTGACCTGCAAGTTTTGCCGGCTCTAGCTCTAGGGCCTCAGGCTGCCACTTTACACTGTTTGTAACTCCACCATGTCTCTAGCCTGATCCCAGCCAGCATGTCTCACTCCTGTCGCTGCTCCTTCTGTCTTTGACCTCTAAAATAATGCCCCCATCCTCCGGCCCAGAACCCCAATGCAAGTCATTCTCTTGTAGTCAGAATCATCCTTTAAAAGCCAAATCCAGTTATTTTATTTCCCATTCCTCTTAAAATCCAGAGTACTTCCATAACCTATTTCTGGGCTAGATCCAGTTGATTGAGTATATAGTGTGTTGTGTGCACGGCACTGTTCTATGTGCTGGGCATATAGCAGTAAACAAAGTCCTTCACTTATAGGGGTCACATTGTAGTAGGGGGCAGGCAATAAATGAATGGAGAAATAGATATATAAGGGGTGCTGATATGAAAAAAGAAAGCATAAGGAAGGGAGTGGTGGTGAGGAAGGGAAACCTTGGTTTTTGTTTTAAGAACTTTCCTCCCTCCTGTTCACATTCCTGTTCCCCCTCCCCAGTCCAGGGAGTTGTCCGTCCACAACTGGAAAATAAGATTTTTCATTAACTTAGTGAAGAAAATATGACAGTATGATGCCTGGAAAGGCAAATAATGTCCTATGTAAGCTAAACTTTTGAAAGCAATGTTTTTAGTAGATGTCATTATTAATATAACACCAAAATGTGTTTTGGTTTCCATAGTGCAGTTATCTTTATCAGAAAGCCAACTTTTATACCGCTTATCTCCTATGCTTTTGTTTGCCTTTTCCTCACCCAGGCCCTCTGAAACCAAATAAAAAGCCCAGAGAGAGTCTGGCTGAGATTTCTCCTGCAGGAAGGCAGCAGTTAAGGACTCTGGAAGGGACAGTATCTTTTGTTCTAGTTCCTCATGGATTGGCTTCAGCTGTTCTTCATCCATCCTCTGTCACTTTATCAGGGGGCTGCGTTTCCTTTTGCACTTCTGTTTAATTATCTCTGCAGGAAGGATTCATTTTCCACTTGTGCCAGGTAGGCTGGATGGCCAATTTTGCTCTTACATCTAGAAATACTACAGGAGGGCAAAAAGCACAGAGTGGATTACAGATGTGAAGGCCACATATTAACTGCACTTATTTTAAACTTAGTATCACTGCTGCTGATTATGGATTGCTTGCTAATGATTATATATGATAGAATAAGACTGAACTGGAAATGGACATCATGTCTGCATGGACTCAAAGTTTGATAGGTTCACATTAAATGGCAAATGGGGGATTGCTTGAGGTCAGGAGTTTGAGACCAGCTGGGCAACATAGCAAGACTCCATCTCTACAAAAAATTAAAAAATTTGCTGGGTGTGGTGGTGCATGCCTGTAATCTCAGGTACTTGGGAAGCTGAGGCAGGAAGATCACTTGAGGCCAGGAGTTTGAGGCTGTAGTGAGCTATGATTGGGCCACTGCGCTGTAGCCTGGGTGACAGAGCAAGACCCGGCCTCTAAAAAAAACAAAAAAAAGGCAAAGAAAAAAAAAAAAGGCAAACTGATGAAAATAAACTCCAGGGAGAGATGATTGTTATAATGGTATAGGAATTCCCCAAGTGGGTATGTCTATGCCAACTATATATCCCATATATTCTCGAATAGTCCTGATTTCATGGAATTGTATCATTTTCAATAAAAAAATTAAGTTTTATATAAATTTACATCAATATGTTATATTTATAACTAAATGTGATTTTTAAAATCCCTTTGTATGATTTCTCAGAGAAATAAGTCAAATGAATCTTGTTAGATTAGCTATATCTCAGTTTGGGCTTCAAAAATTGTTGTTACTAGAAATTTGATAACTTGATTATAATTTTTTTTTAGCATCAAATAACCTCAATACATTAGAGACAGGCCCTATTTTTAAAAAGATTTTGCGGAATATCCTTTTGTAAAGTGAAAATCTGTTGCTAGAGGGCCACTTCCTCGTAATTCACTTATTTGGGGAATTAGGGTTTTTTATATATTGGGGCTTCTTAAATAAAATCTAGCTGTATCTAACAATCAGTTAGGATTGCTGAGTTTAATTAAACTGTGGCTTGTTATCACATGTTCACAATTGGCTGACTCCCTTACCTTCATTTATGGGAGATGGGGAATAGTTGTAAAGAAGTTTCCTATTGAGAAAGAATCACAAAACAAGTGGAAAAATAAGGGTTAATCCCCATAGAGTTACTATAGGGTTAAGATTGTTCACTTTGGATTCAGCCTGGTGAGTCCTAACTCCCTCGCTAAACAGAGTGTCCTTGTGTATGTGAATAAACTTCCTTTGAAGTTCCCTGTCTTGATCTGTAACATGGAGACAGTAATGCCTATCTTATGGGGTTATTTTAAGGATTAAATAAAGATATTTCTTGTAAAGGATCATTAGCACAATGCCTAGAATGAAGGAAGCAATCGATAAATCATACATCGTACATGGTACAGGTGTAGACATTTTAATGTTTATAGATCCTCTCTGGGTGGGAGGGTTGCTCAAGCTTCTATTTCCGCTGTGTGAGGACTTGAACACATGAGCTGCCATGTGAGTTGTATTTAACTCACGCTAGTTTTGAACCCGGGGCCTGGTGAAGCATGTATATCTCACACATCTTTACTTTGGGAGCTGTCTGAACTATTTTTCAAGTTGCATATAACTCATGCACAGAAAACAATAAAAAAATAACAAATTTTTCATTAAATTAGAAAGGACCATTTTGTTTTCAAAGTTTTTATTTCATTTTTGTAATAAAACACCGTGGCCCCAAGGCAAAAAATTTTCTGGTGTGGCAGTCAATGTGTTAAGTGTTCCCTTTTATTTTCCCATAGCAGGGAAGCGAAGGCTTGGACCGCAGTGTTCATTGGGGTGTTGTTGAGGGGAGTCACCCCAAACATAGGCTAAAAGAAAAGCGCAGGAATAGCCCAGGGCTTTTGGGTAGTAATAAAGCCACGCACACTGAAGTGCCTACTGCTGTCCCCCCAGAAAGAAAGTGATTCTTACCAACCTGTGCCTGGTACTGTGCCCTGGAGTCCTGATACACTTTCTCCCTATGATGGGGTTTCCAGGTTCTGAGTTGGTAGAGAAATCTAGGCCTCCCTGACTCACTTTCCCTGTCACTGACCAGTCAGTCCCTGTTTCACACTTTCTCTGACTGCTTCATTCAGCTTTATTAATTTGGCACCAATTAAAAAACCAAACAAACCTCCACGTAACGCAGAAAGAAGAATGTGAACTCTCCCAGGCCTCCCTCTGCAGATCCTCATGCTTCTGAGGGAGGCATGATCCACACACCACTTCATCCATGTGGGTGTTTTATAACAATAAAAAAAAGAAAAAAACACTGCTCTTTTCCTGCCTGTCTGTCTGAGGATCGACTACTATGGTGAAGCAGCTATCGGGACCGGGAAGTTCATAATCAATCATAATCAACCAGCTACCTCAGTGGGAACAAATGGTCATGGGCGTCCTTCGCCCTGGGAAGGCAACAGGACTAAGAAAGAAATTTGGGGAAAATCAGCCAAATGTACAAGACCACACCAGATGTCATCTTTGTATTTGGATTCTGACCCTGTCTTGGTGGTGGCAAGACAACTGGCAAGATTTATGATTCCTTGATTTAGACAAAGAAAAATGAACCCAAGCGTAGACGTGCAAGACGTGGCCTGTAGGAGAAGGAAAAGACCTTGAGAAAACGGGGGAAGGAACACAAAGACACGATGAAGAGAGTCAGGAGGCCCCCAAAGGCCAGTGTTGGCGCTGGCAAAAAGGGGTAAAGGTGCTGCAGTGACTTTATCTGCAGTGACTGTGCAGATTTTTCACAAGAGGATTAATAAACTGTAAACACTTTTTTTAAAAAAGCCATAACACTAACTCACAAGATCTTTTTTTTTTTTTTTTTTGAGACAGTCTCGCTTTGTTGCCTGGGCTAGAGTGAGTGCCATGGCATTAGCCTAGCTCACAGCAACCTCAAACTCCTGGGCTCAAGCGATCCTTCTGCCTCAGCCTCCCGAGTAGCTGGGACTACAGGCATGTGCCACCATGCCTGGCTAATTTTTTCTACATATAGATATTTTTAGTTGTCCAGATCATTTCTTTCTATTTTTAGTAGAGACGGGGTCTCACTCTTGCTCAGGCTGGTCTCGAACTCCTGACCTTGAGCCATCCACCCACCTCTGGCCTCCCAGAGTGCTAGGATTACAGGCGTGAGCCACCGCGCCCGGCCAACTCACAAGATCTTAAAATGTGCTCTCCAGGATGAAGGATGGATGGAAAGATTTTCTATTTGGGTTTTCAAACACTTGTGAAGGGGGCATTGAGTCTTTTTCTCCCTCACTCTCTGGAAGCTTCAGGGCAGGACAGCCTTGTGGAAAGGAAAGGCGCTCATCCGTTTCCACGAGAGGATGTCTGGAGAGCTCTACTAGATCCTTCACACTAGGCTCACATGACTGTCGGGCAAACAACACACCAGTCCATTTCAAAGACGTCCCTGCTACCAAGCCTTCCAGGCTCGCCAAGGGCGGGCGGTGTAATACCCTAGGCGGGAATCACCTGAATGGTGGGTGTCAAAGAGAGAGAGGTTCCCATGGTCACTAAGGCCAGAACCAAGATTTGTCTCCTGAGGTAAAGTTTACAAACTGACCCTGGCTCATTCTTCCACAATTCTTTTCTTCAGAAGAACAGCAAGAAAGTCTCAGAGAGCTGACAACATGGCGCCATTAGGTGTTCTGTGGGGCCTACCTCGAGTGGGTTCCTAGAATGACATCTGAAGTGATTCATTTGCCACACTATGCTAACTTAGTTTCACCAGGCTGTCCTTTCTCCTGCAGGTACCTCTTCCTCCTGGCTGGGGGAGGTGCCCTGGCCTTGGCTGCCATGGGTCCCTATGCGGCACTTGTCTTCATCCCTGCTCTCTGCGCCGTGGCTCTCCTCTGCTCCCTCGGCCCACAGGAAGTCCACAGGTGGGCTTTCTTCTTCCAGATGAGCTGGCAGACCCTGTGTCACCTGGGGCTGCACTACACGGAGTATTATCTGCAAGAGCCCCCTTCCATGAGGTAACGCGGCCTGTTTGCTTGGTTGTGCTGAGCCGACCAGGGGTTTGCTTCTACCATAGTGGCAGTGGAGAGAACCTGGGTGTTGAGTTTGAACCCTAATTCTTCCACATTTGAGCAGTGTGACCTTGAGCAAGTCCTTTCACCGCTCCCTGACTCAGTTTCTTTTTCTGGGAAAAAAATAAGGGGGTAACGATACCTATCTTGCCAGACTGTTGTGAATGTTGGAAAGAATATTAAATGCGACTCTGTGACTATTCATTGCTACCACGTGTTGCCTGCACAACAGTGTGTCTGGCACTTAGCTGGGATTGTCATTGTGCCTGAGTGGGAGGGTGAGGCAGGAGACCCTTGTGGCTGCCGCAGAGACGGGCAGCTGCTGTGTCAGAGTTTTATCTTCATTCAGACTCAGCTGTTCCTGTCCTTCTGGAACACTGGCAGTCACCCCAGCTAGAAAACAAAAATCGAGAGCTAATTACAGTCTAGGGAAGTGTTGTCATGAGTCACTGAGGTCACCAAGATTAGGGGGAAACACATCTTTATGATCTTGAGGCCTAATGTTCCTGGCATCTCTGGCTAGCACAGTTGGCATGGGTCCATGGTCACGCAGAGAACAAAGGCTGGGACCATGCTAGATGGGTCACCTGTCCGGTTCTAGCCTGCCATTGGCTCACCTGCTTTGCCATCCTGACCACACCCAGAGTCCTTTTCTTTTTTTATTATGACTGTTTTCACCAAAGGCTTCAGACTTGCTTCTCTGAGGAAGAGGCAAGATGGCAGGTGGGTGGGGCGTGGGAGGTACGGAACGGGATGCGGTGAATCAGGATTTCAGTAGGAACCGGGGCCTGATGCGGCTGGAAGGGCAAGTTGTGCAGGATCCGGCTGGATGGGAGGAAGGCTGAGCCAGGCCTGCCATGGGGAGGGTGTTACTCAGCGAGGGCTGCCACGGCATAGCACCACAGGCTGGGTGGCTTGAACGACAGAAACTCATTTCCTCACACTTCTGGAGGCTGGAAGTCCAAGATGAAGGGTGGAGTTCTGAGGCAGCCCTCCTTGGCTTGTAGCTGGCCATCTTCTCCCTGTGTCTTCACAGAGTCTTCCCTCCCTGCCTGTCTGTGCCCTAATCTCTTCGTATAAGACAGCAGTCATATCAGATTAGGGCCCACCCTATGGCCTCATTTTAATCACCTCTGTGAAGGCCCTATCTCCAAATACAGTCACATTCTGAGGGACCGGGTGTTAGATTTTTAACATACGAATTTTGGGGGGACACATTCAGCCCCTAACAGAAGATGAGTTAGCAGGGGTTGGTGGCATTTGGAGCCTGCCATGCTTTCTGTTAGGATAAGTCAAGCGAGGTGGTCAGTTTTCCTTACATCTTCAGACACGCAGACAGAAACAGCAGTGGCTGGGAAGCAGCGCTGTTTTCTCTCCACAGGACAGCGTTCCTGCTTGTAGAGTGTGTCACTGTGATTTTCATTCATTGTCCTCAGTAATCTTGCCAGCAGCATCTTCGATGGTGAAGCAGTAAGAGTTCAGGGGATTGGTTGAGAACACACCTCGAATTGCTAGTGACTCAGCATACACCCTCATCCGTTCCTCAGCACAAGCAGAATCTTGCAGGCAGGGTCTGGTTCCTATTTAAAATCTTCCACTCCCTATAATCTTTTCATTACTCAGTTTTTGTCTCCTCTGTGGCAAACTTCTCCCAAGTCCCTGATTCCAATCTTCATAAGCCACTCTTGGAAATATTAGGATCCAATATTTCTCCACAGTATTCCTTGTCATTCTCTTACTTGCATCTCTGACTAATGATTAACTTCCCCACCGGCTTGATGCTGTCTGGTGTCAAACTAAATGACAAACAGAAAGGCTCTCTAAAAGAAAATGACGTTTATTTGGGAATAAGGGATTGCTATGGGAATGACATGTGCCATAGTGAACTACGTCACGTATTCAGGGAGGTAAAGGAAGACAAAGGTTTTTAAAGGAAAAATGAGGAGGAATACATAATTGTTTTGCAATGATTATCCTTGGCTACCAAGATCATTAACAAGGGTAACAAGTCTGAGGTTGGACAGGCAGTTGCTGAGCAGATGTCCACGCAGAAATATATTTTGTGCAAGGTTGTAGTTTTTGGTCTTTCGTGATAGTTTTTGTTATCAGGCATATAAGAAATCTCTTTTCACGGCCTTCCTTTCCTGGCTGTATTTTTCAGGGTTTTTTTGGTTTGGTTTGGTTTGGTTTGGTTTTTTAACACAAGTGATTCCATATTGATTCTGACAACTTTCACTCCGGAATAGTGAGTGGTTCTGAATTAATCCAGGAGTCTTTGTGGGGCATTGCAGGCCATCAGATTGATCTTAACTCAACAGAGGAAGCTATTTCCTGTGGGGTCGTGTGTGACAGGCTGGAAAGGGAGAGAGAGAATAAATACGGAGTGTTTTTACATAAAAAAAAAAATTCTCTTTCAGGTTCTCCATCACTCTTTCTTCCGTCATGCTCTTGACCCAGAGGGTCACGTCCCTCTCACTGGACATTTGCGAGGGGAAAGTGGAGGCAACATCAGGAGGCATCGAGAGCAGGAGCTCTCTGTCTGAGCATCTGGGTAAGGCACTGCCCTATTTCAGCTACTTGCTCTTTTTCCCTGCTCTCCTGGGAGGCCCTTTGTGTTCCTTCCAGCGATTTCAGGCTCGTGTTCAAGGGTCCAGCTCTTTGTGTCCCAGGCACTCTTTCTGGGCTCTGACCTGGAGGGCTGTGCAGATTCTAGGACTAGAGTGCCTCAAGGCGGGCATGTGGAGGGTGGTGGGTGCAGGAGCGGGACTGACCGATTGCCGGCAGCTTGAGTGTGTCTATGTCATGTGGGCCACAGCCGGGCTCTTCAAACTCACCTACTACTCCCAGTGGATCCTGGATGACTCTGTCCTCCATGCAGCAGGCTTCGGGTCTGAGTCTGGTCAGAGCCCTGGGGAGGAGGGATATGTCCCCGATGCAGACATCTGGACACTGGAAACAACCCACAGGATATCCCTGTTCACGAGAAAGTGGAACCAAAGCACAGCCCGGTGGCTCCGACGGCTCGTGTTCCAGCACAGCAGGATCTGGCCACTGTTGCAGACATTTGCCTTCTCTGCCTGGTGGCATGGACTCCATCCAGGACAGGTGTTCGGTTTCCTTTGCTGGGCTGTGATGGTGAAAGCTGACTACCTGATTCATGCCTTTGCCAATTTGTTTATCAAATCCTGGCCAATGAGGCTGCTCTATAGGACCCTCACCTGGGCCCACACACAGCTGATCATTGCCTACATAATGCTGGCTGTGGAGGTCAGGAGCCCTTCTTCCCTCTGGCTGCTGTGGAACTCATACAACAGCATCTTTCCCATGACGTACTGTGTTCTGCTTTTTCTATTAGCAAAGAGAAAGCACGAATTTAACTGACATCTTTCCCCCAGCTTTCATCTTCTACAACGGTGAAATAGAGTTTAGAAAGTGCCAGATGGTGCGTTGATAACGTGTGTGTTTGAACTTTTCCATAATAAAGGATTGGATGGATATACCTGATGAATTGCCGTAGAAATCTGTGTGTCTGCTTTAACAAGCTATTTTGCTGGTACTGAAGATACAAAAAAGAAAAAGACATGGTTTCTTCCCTTAGGGTTTACAATCTAGGTGTGGAAGCAAGGATTAAATAAAGCAATAGATAAAAACATAAGGTACTGTGGACCAAATGGCAAACGGTGTATACATGAACACCCCAAAATTGAGTGTCCAGTTGGCCTACTTGATCCCAGAACGTGAACTTTAGCAACATAAAGACAAAAACGAAACAAAACCTAAATCATGTCATCAGATTGGTTTGTTACATGAACTGAAGACTCATCCCCAGTCCATAAGTTTGAAAAATTTGGCTCAAATTTGGAAATTTGAAAAATTTGGTCTAAAAATGGAAAGGCTGACATTATTCTCAGAGATACGTTAGCAAACTGAAAATCCACCTAAGACTTGATAACTACTTACATAATAGTTAAATACAAAACGGACTCATGAAATATGTCTTGCAAAGAGACCAATAACAGGAAGTAAACACTGTTTTGGTATAACTTCGAGGGTAGGTAGGATTCCTTTTTCTTGGCTTATCCTAAATAACTGCCTCTGTTTCTTCCTCTGTTAGGATTTAAAATACACCGAGAGAAAGGTATCAGGACCTCCAAGTTGTACTGAAGCAATGTCATTTAACTGGCACTTTGAAAGTTTTGCCACCTTTTCCGGTCACCTGTGCTATTTTATAATTACCATTTTTCTTTAATCAACTTTAATTCCGCTTACTTTTTAAAGCTTACCCTCCTTCGAAGCAATGGCATTGATACCCTTTGGTGTACTAATTATACTTTATTCTAGTACTAACTAAAAGAAACACACACTTATTCAAATTAAAAATGTTTATTTGCGTACTATTTAAAACCATATGCCGACTCACCACCGAAGCATCGTACAACAATCTAAGTTTGCTGAGTATTCCAAACCAATCCTTTCATCCTTTTCCAAATGTAAAATTGCAAATCAGCTTTTAATCTTTAAAACCTTACAAAGAGAATGCAAAGGTGAGAAGTTACAGATCACTTAGAAAATTGTAGGTCCATATCACTAACTGACATTAAGGCAAATAAACAAACCAACAAACAAGCCCAGTCTTAGCACACAGGAGGAAACACAGCCAGCAGCGAGGGCCCTGATGAACAGAGAGGACGTGAATTTGTGTGGCCTTAACCAGAATGGCTGTGTCCTTTCTCTCACCATTCTCAATAGCTCAGAGGAGACAGGGTGGACAGACGGGGTTTTCCAGAGTTGGGAATAGTAAAAAGAGGATGTTAAGGGACATCAAGGCCATTACAAACATGTCACTGAAATGACCATCCTTGACTACCAGAGAGGCCAGTGGGGTGGGGGTGGCGGAGGTATTGTACGTCGGCAGGAAATTTGGAGCTATAATCATGGCAGCATTATTTATTATAGGAAAAAGATGTTCAACAGTTAGGAAAATAGTTAAGCAAATTATGATCGACTATTACAGAGCTATTAGAAACGAGTGCTTTTTATAGAGGTGCTTCTGGGGAGCTATTTATATGGGTGTGTTCCATTTATGGAAATCCATCCAGATGTACACTGAAGATGTGTACAAGTTTCTGTATGTATGTTCCATGTCAATAATTTTTTAAGTGAGTACTTTTGATGATTAGGGAAATGCTTATGACGAAATGTTAAATTTTAAGAAGTTGGTTAATAAAGCCTTTTAAAATGCAATCTGGCCTCTAAATCTGTCTCCCCGTTGATGGCCGGGGGTAATTTCTACTCCTCTGACTGGTCAAAGCAGGAAGTCTGTTTCCTTCCCTTTCTGTTTGCATCCTATAGGGAGTGATTCATTCTGCTGGACAGTATAAACGACAGTGTGATTTGAGGGAATTGATCTAAGGGAAAATGGCAGAGCCAGAGATGTAGGCTGGGAGCCATCTTTCTACACAGAAGAGAGCTTGGATCTAAGATGGGTGGGACACGGAGAGGAGGTGTCTCCTGTCAGTCCCATTCCTTTTGTTAGGACTTAACCTTCCCCTGCCCCAGCTCCCTCTGCATTTGATAATGTTAGTTTCCCTGCGCTTTTGTCACTCCCAAGACCCTGCCCATTGCCTCCCGAATTTCCTTGCCACATGACGGGTAGCACCTGCTTATTAACTTCTCTTGTTAATTTGCTCTGATCTTGCTTGCAGAACTGGATTTGATGTTTTCCTTCTCTTGCTTGACCTAGAAGTGGTCCCCAGGTTACCCCTGCTTTCTGTCTGGTTCTGGCGCATTCGTTGGCCCAAGCAGAATAGTATTTCAACAAATCATGTCCATCCTGACAAATGCAAGGAAGAGGCCAGCAGCCTCTGTCCTGCAGGCAGCAGACCTACATAGTGAATTCGATTCTGTGGACCAAGCGCTAGATCTGAGTAGCCCGTGGAAACAGTACGCAGTGGACACACACCTCCTGGCCCCCGGCCTCCCACTTTAATCAACCAAATCATTCCGAAGGGTTTGGCAGCTCTTTCAGACCCCCAGGGGACTTAATCTGTTTGTTTGAAAATATTATCTGAGAGTCTAGTGATTAAGAAATCCCTGAGAGGGGAGTAAGCTAAGCCATGAAAACCAACAAGTTCAGAATGTTGGCAAAGTTTAATTAGAAAATGTTGGCCGGGTGCAGTGGTTCACATCTGTAGTCCCAGCACTTTAGGAGGCCAAGGCAGGAGGATCGCTTGAGGCCAGGGGTTCGAGACCACCCTAGGCAACATAGCAAGATCCCTGTCTCTACAAAAAAATAAGAAAAATTAGCTGGGCTTGGTGGTGTATGCCTGTAGTCCCAGCTACTCAGGAGGCTGAGGCAGGAGGATCGCTTGAGCCCAGGAGTTGAAAGTTGCAGTGAGCTATGATTGAGCCACTGCATTTCAGGCTGGACAACAGAGTAAGACCCTGTCTCTAAAAAATAAAAATTAAAAAAAAAAAAAGAAAATGTTTAACAGAAAGCTACATTTGCCTTACTAAGAGCAGCAAGGAACTGTAGATATCACAGCATTGCCTAGGAACTGCTTTGTGAAAACTTCAGGTCATCTATTGACCTGTTATTTTGGATAAGCTGCCCTCATAGCACAGCCCCATCCTTCTGACACACAGGCAGCGACTAAGTTGTACTGGCCTCCTTCTTAACCTGTTGGCAGCCGCCAAGACCAACAGGCAGCCAGTGGCTCTAATGGGCATCCCAGGTCTAGCTTCCACTCCTGTTGTTAGGCTTCTCCAAAGAAGACAATCCAGCCTTGGCTTTTTCTACCCACAAACCACAGGAAGACTTCACTGATACACATTCTGCCTGCGGATTCATCAATTCCATGAGAATTTGGAAAAGGAGGTTGCTATGGTTTGGGTGTGTCCCCCAAAGTTCATGTGTTAGAAACTTAATCCCCAATGCAGCAGTGTTGGGAGGTGGGGCCTAATGAGTGGTATAGTCATGTCTCACTTAACAATAGGGATATGTTCTGAGCAACGCATCGTAGGTGATTTTGTTGCTGGGCAAACATCATGGTGTGTGTACCTAGACAGTATAGCCTACTACGCACCTAGGCTATACGGTGTAGCAGAGCCTATTGATCCTAGGCTATGACAGCCCAAAATGAGTGATTGAGGAAAGGATCTCAGTCAATCGAGGTTTATTAAGCCAGCTTTAGGGCACATCTGGGAGAAGGACAAGCCACAGATGTATCTGTTACTGTTTTTTCCAAAGAAGTTTTTAGGAGGTTTCGTATTTATACATTTTCTTAAACAGGAGTTGGGGGAAGAGAATGTAGGAAGAGGAGCAAGTAGACAGTAAGACAAATTGTTACGTTCTTGTGAGACTGTAGTTAGTGCTCAGGAAATCTGCATTTTACATATGACAAGGTGAATGTTTGAAGAGAAAAGGAAGCAAAGGAAGAATCATTATGTAGATGTCCCCAGGTGGGTGGAAGAATGATTGATCTTGTCTCGTCTCTGTTCTGTACCTGGGAGGATAAGCTTGGAATTAACGTCATTAGTGTGTAGTTGAACAGACTTTAGTTTTAGGAGCTAGGCTTAGCCTGCAGATGCAAAGTTATAATTTGCATGTCCTTATTTATGGGAGGCCAGCAAAGAATTGCCTTATGAATGATCATGAGGCCTGAGGTCCTTTACTTTTCCGTAGGGCTCTGGCTAATCCATGTTAGGAAGAGCTATTCATTTGGGAGGGGGTGTTGCATGACTCAGCCTCAAGGCTGGATCTTTCGTTTTGCATAAGGAGTTGGGAGAGCGGGTCTTGAGATTTTATTTTCCTTAACAAGGCCACGTTCCACCTCTGCCCAGAGGATTCGACTCAGCTTGTATCATCTCCCTCCTGCAGGCAATGAGCCCTCCCTCTGGTCACCTGAAATGCCCTGTCAGCTAGCCTGCCAAGCCTGGGTGAAAGGGGAAGCAATGAGCAGCATGTTGATGACGAAGCAGTTTCAGTGGGTGTGCAAGAAGTGATTTGACCACTGTATTCACAGGAACACCGCAAAGACCAATAGATTATAGGCGTTGCAACGACCAACTGGAATCCCTAGTAATTATCCTGATTAAAATGCCAACTAGTAGATGGTACATTCGAATCACTTACAACAGAGGCTTCTTGACAGTTTTATAACATGGTAGATGGTGCAGGAAACTTGGTCCTCTGCAGTGTCAGAGTTCAGCACTGAGAGGTGAAGGGATAGTGATTATATTTTATGTGAATTTTTTTCTAAATGTCCAACTGCACCTATTTCCAAAGCATTTCAAAAAAAACGATAGGGCCGGGCGCGGTGGCTCACGCCTGTAATCCTAGCTCTCTGGGAGGCCGAGGTGGGTGGATTGTTTGAGCTCAGGAGTTCGAAACCAGCCTGAGCAAGAGCGAGATCCTGTCTCTACTAAAATTAGAAAGAAATTAATTGGACAACTGAAAATATATAGAAAAAATTAGCCGGGCATGGTGGCGCATGCCTGTAGTCCCAGTTACTCGGGAGGCTGAGGCAGGAGGATCGCTTGAGCCCTGGAGTTTGAGGTTGCTGTGAGCTAGGATGACGCCACGGCACTCTAGCCTGGGCAACACAGTGAGACTCTGTCTCAAAAAAAAAAAAAAAAAGGAATGATAGAGTAAAATGGCCATTGCTACTTTAGCATTTTCTTCCTAATAACTACGGATTCTGATGTTAACAAAGCTGCCCTGTGGGGAAGTAGTTGGAGCCCCCTTTGGGAGGCAGGTCTGGCTCAGTCCCAGCTGTAGCACTGAACAGCTGTGGGGCCCAGGAAATTCCCTCCTTGGGGCCCACGTTTCTTAGTGTGCCAAAATGAGGGTGGAAAAATATCCTTTCAGAGTATTTAATTTTAAAACTGAAGGCATTGTGATTGTATAAGTGCTTTATCAATTTTTCAACACATTAAATAGAGAAAGTAAAGCAGGTCTCCCAACCTGTCTCTATTCATCCGGCAAGAATTTTAGAGAAAGAAATGGAAGAAAATCTGCTCAGTGCTTAAAGTTCTTTATAAACAACTAGCATTTTCTATTATGTTTCTTCTACTTGTTTCCTATTGTATAAGAAGAACAAAGTGATATTTTTGTGGCTCATTACAAAACTGAGAGTAAACAGTAATTCTCTTGTACTAAGAAAACACTATTAACTTCTCTGACTCTTTCTTTCCTGAATAATAGGTTTAATTTCTTAGCCTATATTTGGCAGCTGATAACTGTCAACAGCTTATTAATCTGCCTTGGGCCTCATTTCCAGAAACGATTGATAACAATAGCTGGAGATGCCAGATTATTTCTAAGGAAGTGTCTTTGTCTCGCTTGACAAATAGGTCTTGCTGCATCTACTTTTTCAGAAACACCTTTTAAGCTACAACAATGGAGATAATTAAATATATATGTATGTTTTCTTTGCAGGGAATTTGTGCAATTCATATAATTCAGGTGTGACCTTGGTTTAGTTTCATGGTCAATCGGAGTGTGTTAAATCCAGTACCTTAGGTGGATCCACCAGCCGGAAGACATGTGGGGCGGTGTTTTCTGGCATCCTCATCTTACTAGTGGGATATTTTCCTTAACTTTGCTTCTAAATTGTCTCTTTAGAACTTAGATTGCATTTCCCCATAGAAAAAAACATTACGTTGACTCCTAACGGGTGACACTCATGGTAACGATTTGAATTCAAGGGAATGTGTTCAGGATGGAAGAAAAAAGCAAAGGTAATTTCCTTCCCATTTCTTTTTTTTTTGAGATAGGGTCTCCCTCTGTTGCCCGGGGCTAGAGTGCAGTGGTGTCATCACGTTCTGTGGTTGCCGCAGGTAGCAAGCATGGGGAGCAACATACACTGCTGCTCTGCAGCAATATGCTGAACACAGCCCTAGAGATGCACGTGCACCACCTAAACACCCCCTTCAGTCCATAGCTACAGAGCTCAGAATGCCCATCATGCCCAATTCTGCTCAGTCTCCCTCCTTTGAGGCTGCTGGTGGCCAGGGGCTTCAGGTCTAGGGGCACTAGAAGCCCTCCACCATGTCTGATTATTCCAAGGCTGAAAGGATCGATATTTCATATCACACTTTTAACCCCTTTGTAGCATACAGGTTGAGAAGCTGGGATGGTGAAATTTAAAAAATTGAGAGAAGTTAACCTTCCTTGGACAAGTACACAAGAACTCCCCTCTCTCCTCTCTACTGCATTCCTGCTGACTCCACCGCTGTCTTCCTCTCCATCCTCATGTTCAAAGGACCACCACCACCTCTGCCCTTCACCTTCTCATCTTTGAATCTGTGGCCCGGTAATGCGGAGAGTAGGAACGAGGGAAAAGACAGGACAGTGGGTCAGGAAATTTCATTCTGGCCTAGGCTTTCTCCACGACTCATCACTTCCAGGAGGGAATGGGGAGGAAACTCCATTCTCCTGCCCACTCTGCCCCATTTTCCTAACCTCTCCATTGTTCTCCTGGTCCTATTTATCTCACTTGTTAGAGGAAAGGGATTAGAAAGGAGGTTCCAGAAGAAAGAGAAAAGGAAATCTTTACCTCTCAGTCCTCTTCCACTCCAGATCCCTTCCTGTACAGATGCTCCTTGACTTATGATGGACTCACATCCTGATAAACCCATTGTAAATGGAAAATATCGTTAAGTTGAAAATCCATTTAATACACCTAACCTACTGAACATCATAGCTTAGCCTAGCCTACCTTAAATGTGCTTACATTAGCCTACAGTTGGGCAAAATCATCTAACGCAAAGTCTATTTTATAATAAAGTGTTGACTATCTCATGTTATTTATCGAATACTGTACTGAAAGTGAAAAACAGAATGTTTTTGTATGGGTACCCAAAGTATGGTTTCTCCTGAATGCAGATGGCTTTCACACCATTGTAAAGTTGAAAAATCATAAATGGAACCATCGTAAGTTGGGAATTGTCTGTATCTCCATTCTAATCCCTCGCCCCAAGAGCCCTCCTGTAGGTTTGGGTCTAGAGTATTACTAGCACACCATGGGTCAAATTAGTACTTGAGTACTGCTATGGTTTGAATGTCCCCCAAAATTCATGTGTTGAAACTTAATTGCCAATGTGCTATTTAATAGTATTAAGAGATGGGGCCGTTAGGAGTGATTAGACCATGAGGGTTCTGCCCTCATGGATGAGATTGGTTCCTTATAAAATGCCCTTTTATCACTCCTGCCATGTGAGGACACAGCATTTGTCCCCTCTGGAGGACACAGTGTTCAAGGCGCCATCTTGGAAGCAGAGAGCAGCCCTCAGCAGACACCAAACCTGCTGGCACCTCAATCTTGGACTTCCCAGCCTCCAGAACTGTAAGAAATAAGCTTCTATGGTTTATAAATTACCCAGTCTATGGCATTTTGTTATGGCAGCACCAATAGACTAAGACAGGTACCCACCACAGATAACATTGTTACTGTGAGCATTCTGCGTTCAGAACAGACCCTAAAAGTTTTGAAACCAGTATACATTCATGAGTTGGGGTGTTACACGAGTTGGATTTTCTCTTTTCGGGTATAGGCCTGTATATAAAATACTTTCAACAGTGTGCTTTAAAACTACTGACTTTTTGATACTAAATGAGAAAAGTAAGTTATAAGAAAAGGAAAGAAGACTTTAATACAAGAGGAAAATGTAATTCGCAATTATTCTTGAAACTAGCCATTTGCCTGTTTAATGGTGTGGATGGTAACTTTTATCAAGCAAATAATTTTTAAAAAGTAAACAATTTTTAAAAAAGATTTGATACTATTTTCCTCCACGTGACTGTGAGGGGGAGGATGGGACAGTAAGTCATCAGGCCACTGAGTGGTCACTCCCGGTTGATCCTAACTCAGCCTCAAGAATTGGCTCCTAACAGCGGAGGGGAACTAAGTCTTTCCTGGAGGTGGAAATGGAGTATAAAGCTGATGAGGAAACATCAAAGGAGAGGACTTAAAATGAGAAAGGAGAAAAATGAAGAGAAAGGAAGTACTAATGGCAAACACTAGCTCCAGAGTATTTAAGTCAGAAAAAAGTTAAGTACTGGACATGAGGTTTAGGAGCAGGAGAGAAACGGGGGAGAGTGGTAAACAGAAGGGTGGTAGGCTGTCCCGTTGAGTTTACTTCCCCCACATCTTGAGATGAGGCTTGGCCACATGACTTGCCAATGAAATGGGAGTAGAGATGGTGTGTGTTAGCCCCAGGCAGGAGTTCTAAGAGCCACCATGTGGGTCCCCACACTTGTTCCCAAGTCTCTGCCAAAATACTGACAATGTTCCTGACAGCCCAGGTTCCTGAGACAATATCCCAAGAGTAGAGTCATAGCCAATCTGTGATGGACATGCAGTGAGTGAGAAATAAACCTTAGTTGTTGTTAGCCCTGAGATTTGGGAATTGTTTCTACTGCTGCATAATTGAGCCCATCCTGACTCAATTAGAGGGTTTTCCAACATATTCTGGTACCACTTCTATCATCAACTGTCAGCATTGGAATTTAATCCTCTCCCACCCTCACTCCATACCACCAATGAATATTCCAATAGGTAAATTAATGCTATGGGGTGGGGATGTTTTGATATCAGACCCTGACATTTTTAATACCTTGATGGCTAGAAGGAGAAACCGCTGTTTAAAGTTATCAATAATTTTTGAATCAATCTTTAATAACAGTCTGCTCTTGTTCAGGGGTCAAACAAAAGAAAAACTTTGATGAGCTTCTTGGCTATGTAAAGCAAAATGTTCCTTCTAGATTAAATTAGTTGAAAAGATGATCTGCTTAATTATGAAGATTCCTGTCTTCTTTGTGCGCAGAATTGCATTTCTGTAGATTATGCTGCTTTGGTGGTGGGGCCTGGACTCACGCGAGGGACCTCATCTAAGAATCCCTCCTGTTTAGGGGAGGTGTAAAATGGTACCAGCAACCTGGTGCAGGTCAGAGCTGAGGAGGCCAACCTGGGGCAGCTGTCAAGCAGATGTGTGGCCAACAGACTGTATAAGCCAAGTGGGTCCAACACTTGGTTTTACATGTGGTTTTTTTTTTTTTTTTTGGGTTGGGGGGAGTTGCGTAGTAATTTCTGTCATTTTGCCTCAGGCCTTTAGTAAAATATTTGTTTAAAGTTGGTCTGATTTTAGATATGCTTTGCAGGATTAAAGGAGAGGGTCTTATTCATGGTTGGGGTGCAGGAAATATGATAAAAGTAACTTGGAAAAGCAGTTAGAAATGGTAAAAGGTGGCTGCAGAAAAGTGGAAGTCAGCCCCAGTGCCAGAGACTGGCTGAGGTGCAAGCAACTAGGATTAACCTACGTAACATGTAAACATTCCTGGGCTTCCCAGAAATCCTCTGGAAGAGGAACAGCATAAAAATCAAACATTAACTGTTACACAGGTTGGGGGCTCGAATGATTACTTATACTCATCCGAGACCAAGCTCAGAAATCATTTTGTGAAGCATTCCTCTCTCCTTTCTGTTATTGCCCACTTCCTCTACAATCACACATTAACTCTGTACATATGACGTAGTATTTAAGAGATACACTTTTGTTGGTTCCCACCCCACGTTCCTTTTTATTTACTTTGTAGTCCCCATGTCTGGTTCTAAAAAGTCTGTTGGAATGAATAAATGTCTACGATGGGCCATGCAGAATTCTAGGTAGGAATCCAAAACGTCACAGAAGACGTATAATTCTGGGTATAGCTTTTCCCTTCCTACCCAAGCAGATGGCAGGTTTGGGGGTCATTGTCTCAGGACCGGGTGTCATAGGAAGGAGAATACATTGTGGAATAAGGTTTATCCATATTAACATTATACTATGTGTCTAACTCAAATCCACTCTGATAGGATGAAGAGCCTCTAAGGAAAAACAAAATGAAGTGTTTGCCCAGGGTTTGGTTCTGGGGAATCCTAATTGGATTCGGGTGCAAAAAATATAAAATGTTCTCTAACTTTAAACTCATCCGCCTGATTTTGTATAACGCTTGGTATGGTCTTCCTGGGCCAGAGGATGGCTCCAATACTTAAAACTGCGAAACAGAGCTGTTTGTTCCATTAACTGTTTCCTCAGTTGTAAATTCTTGGAATTTGTTTTTTTCCATTCGGCATTCCTGAACTGTCTGGTGACCCCTGCCTGGGAACTCATCTTTGCACCAAGATGCCCTGGCTAGACCACCTGCTGCCCCTGCTTGTGTGGCCTCACTAAAGGAAGAGGCACAGTGTCTTCTGTGCATTAGGGACGAAAAAGACATGCTGCTGAGCTGGCTGGTCTTCTGGACTTACTCTTCTCATCCTTGTTATGGCAGGAACATGTTCTCCCCACCCCAGAATGGGGTGTGAGATGGGGAAGGGTGTGTACGTGGACTTGCACAAAGACCTGCTGGCTTGGCTACACCCCTGTGACACCCCAAGTCCTTCTCCTGGAAGTTGCCTCTATAAGACCCCTTCTGCTCCTGGATTTCACCACTTGCAGTGATAACAGACCTCCTAGGCACATGGCTCCTACCTTTGATGGTGGTATTCTCCCATGCTTGCCTTCTCCCAAGCATTTCAGGGTGCAGTTTCTCTCTTCAATGTGATCCTGTTTTCATTTTCTCAGAGATTTCTTAGTTTCAGACTCACCAAAGCTTCCCCTTCTTGTTTTAACTTTGCTGGAGTATTTCCCTTTTTCTTTTTAATGTGTATCATTTCTAAGGTTTCGTGCAGGAGTAGGGTAGGGAGGATCGTGTGCACTCGGTCCACTGGAAGCACATATCAGAGCAGTCAGGCAGTGATTACTGCATAACCAACAGGCCTTCTCGATTAACTTGAAGTATTGCAATAGACGACCAGGAACAAGGCATTTCCAAAAGATAATGCAAGGCTCACAGAGTGACCCGCTGTCTGCATGATATTCTATACAGACTGGATTGTCAAAATGTGTTTTTAAAGGATTTAAAATAAGAACCCATTTATGAGAAAAGGGAACTCCTTAGCAATACAAACTGGTAAGAAACATTGAGAGTAATAGTTAATATCTAACAATCACTGCCTCTGTAAGTGCTCTGCATATTACACTCAAACCTCACAACCACTTTATGAGGTAGGTACTATTATTATCTTCACTTTACAGACATGGACATGTGACACAGAGGTTTAACAACTCATCTAAGTTTACACAGCTAGCATAAGAAAGAGCTAGAAGTCAGCTGGTCTGATTCCACAGCCCATCATGTAACTACCATAATACAATGTGTGCTACAATGCAAACAAACCCCCAAGGAATTTATAAAATAGTTATAAGGGTGAAGCGTCCCAAGCCTCAATAGTATTGCTTTGTTTGGTAAAAGTCTGAAATAATGCAAATCATGATATTTCTAGGTAACACATGGATATGATGAACCAATAGTTTGGACATGTGGTCTAGAACTTAATTTTTTTTTAAACTCTTCCTACTTCTTCACTCCTACCCAGCTGACATGGATGATCAAAACTTGACAGTTGCCATTGACTCTACTCTGTCTCCCATATAACTCATCAGCAGATCTACTTGGCTATTCCTTTAACACAGAGCCTGGATCTCACCACTTTTCACATCTCCATGGTATCTGGGATCGAGAGACGGGGCTGTCAGAATCAAGAAGCTTCCACCACCATTGCTGCTGCCCCAACTGCTTCTTAAATCCCAGGAAGCTGAAGGACACACCAGAATGCTGCAATGCTCACATCCCCAGGACCCTGTTTGTCAGCACAAGACCTGACAAAGTAGAACACAAAATCACCCTCCACCTCACTTTTGCTTCCCAAAGCTTTCTGTCCTGTGAGTGTCCTCGCCTCTCTCTTGGCATTGATAAGAATTGGCTTCCTTTGAAATGTTTTTGTGTCTTTGTCTTATCTCATCTCCCTAGATTGCTAGTTCAGAGAGGAACCATGTGTTCTAATTTTTTCCTATCCCCCAACAGTACCTAGAGTGCTGTCAAGCAGTATACAACTGCCACTGGGAGCAAGGCAGTTTTCTAGATAAAAAGCTGGAACCAGATGTAGAATTTCTGCATAAACTATCTTAGTGGCATAGCCGAGGTGAAATACACAGGTGTAAACCAAATAGTTTCTACCTAATTAGTTGGACATTTCTCAACATCTGAAAGAGTTTTTTTTTTTTAAATAATATGTTCTAAACCACTGTATTAAGCACTGGACTGTGAAAATAATTACTAGGCCATTTACAATGGTAAATGACAAACATAACTTGTAGTATGGAGTATGGCTGAAAACCATCTTTTTCTTAATTGTTAGGGACTAACATGTTTGTCTTCATTGCTATACTCATAATTAGATTTTAGAGCCAATTTTTACATATGTTTTGGAAGCTGATGATTTAGAACATGACGAAAATAAATTAAACACATCTCTTTTTAATTGTTAGGGACTAACACCTTTGTCTTCACTGCTATACTCATAATTAGATTTTAGAGCCAATTTTTACATATGTTTTGGGAGTTGATGATTTAGATCATGACAAATTAAATCCATCTCTCTTAGTTTAATTCTAGAAAGTTGTTTCGGTTGTAAACCGTTTCAGAAACAATCCTCAAATGTTTGATGTAATTAAGCCAGCTTTCAGGAAAACATCTGTCCTATTTCGAGGAGGCTCCAAAAACTAAAACAAGTTTGCTTACTTTTACATTATTTATATGATATATAATAAAAAATAAATTGATCGGCCAAGAGAAAAAGATGCTTCTGATATTAAATGCCAGACATACTACAAATCAAGATAACTTAATTATTAAATAGTAATGCTCTTACAAATAGATATGGGAATACTCACGTTTATTCTTTAATATTTTATTCTATTTGATGGTTTCTATGGTTGTAAATTGCTACAATTCTTCTCTTTCATATTATGTGCCATTCTACTGGCTCCTAAAATAAAAAAATTCCTGATTCCCCCCGCTTCCATTAGTACCGTCTCTAAATACAGATAAGAAAACAGACTTATAATTGAAAATGGAATGTCTTATGGTCATAAACTCTTACTCATGGAAACAGTTTTTGGATTTTTCTCTGTTTTCCCCCCAACTGGAATTTACAAGTTTAACAATTAATATCTGAATTGTTGTGACTATATGTAGTACATGGTCTTAAACCCAGGAATGGATTTTAATAATCAAGAGACTGGAAGCAAAGCATTCTTGCAAAAAAATAAACTGTAAATGTGTCTTCATCCCTAGACTTTCTGTAACTAAAAACAAATGGTGAAGAGAGATACAAGACCCCAGAAATCAGATAAAAGTCTATGAGTATCTTAAGCTCAGAATAACTCCTACATTACAGTGTAGAAAACTTAATTGTAAGGCTTCTCCTACTGCACAGCACAGTAACACCTCCCTTACCTGGTGCTCCTTTTGTAAGCTCGTATTTTCTGGTTATACAGTTAAGAACTAGACTTTTTTTAAAAAAGCCTTTTAAGGTGGGCACAGTGGCTCACACTTGTAATCCTAGCACTCTTGGAGGTTGCGGCGGGAGGATTGCTTAAGGTCAGGAGTTCTTGACCAGCCTGAGCAAGAGCAAGACCCTGTCTCTAATAAAAATAGAAAAAAATGAGCCAGGTGTGGTGGTGTGTGCCTGTGGTCCCAGCTACTCGGGAGGCTGAGGCAGGAGGATTGCTTGAGCTCAGGAGTTTGAGGTTGCTGTGAGCTAGGCTGATGCCACGGCGTTCTAGCCTGGGTGACAGAATAAGACTCTGTCTCAAAAAAAAAACCCCCCAAAACACAAAATCTTTTTCAATAGGAAGAATACCTGTCACAAAGCATTTCATTTGTGTAAGAGGTAGGAGAAACCCTAATTACATCCACTGATGTTATACTGTATACAGAAATGTCTCATAATTGAATCAGTGAGGTTGGTTATCTCATATTTTTCCCTAACAACTTTCCACTAATATAAATTAGCAAGTTAAAAACAAAAGAAGGGGTGCTAGCAACAAAAACTCAGTTGCAAGAAAAGCCAAGAAAAACACAATTCCAGAAAAATACAGGTCAACAGCCATTTAAGATAGGGGAAAAATAATTTATGATAATAATTTTAAATTACCAAGGAAAAATTAAAATGTTTCAGTATATTCTAAGAAAGAACAAGTATATGATGCATGTAATACTTTTGTCAAATGATTAAAATAAAACAAATGTTAGTTCTTAATGAGTTAAGCTTCACTTATCTAAAATATTTACCTACAGAACATGTCTTCCTTCCAGGATATGCCATAAGACGAGAAGACTTGCAATAAAATAAGAGGTCCTAATCTTCACTGAGAGAAAGAACAATACAGGCTTATATGGAAGAAATATGAATTTGAACTTCCCGCCAACTGTATGCATCATAAAGCATCCTGAAATCAAAATCATATGTACCACTTAACAGAAATGTTGCATGGGTGCTTGTTAAGTTTGATGCACTGATTTTCAAACAACCTTTTCAGTAGGAAGAATACGTGTCACCAATGTTTCATTTGTTTAAGAGGTGGGAGAAACTGTAAAGTTATCTGAAACTTATGAATCTCGTCACATTCAGTATAAATATCCTAGAGTTTACTTTAGAAATACGGATTGACAATGTCCAAAAAATCATATTAGAGCAGACAATAAGAACCTATGACCTAAACTTTTTAAAGTATATAATGAGAGTAAAATTAGCACAATTTGGGACAAGATTCATATTTGAAAAAAAGAGAATAATACTTTTGCCTGTTCTCATTGTACCACACAGAAAAATTTTTTAACTGTTTAACCTGCCTGCAAAAAGCAAAATGCTCTAACAATGAATGGTAATAAATACATAATAAAATATGCAGTCAGAAAAAATTTCTGAAAATTTAAGAACAAGTAGGAGCTTGACTTTAGATCGGTAGTATTTTTTTTAATGTCAACAAAACCTTCTATAACTGTTTTCGTAAAAGGTGAGTTAAAAATTCAACTTCCCCAGATTACCAGTCCTTTTACTATAGCTCAAAATCATAGGGCTTCATGGTAATATTTGTTACTATGGTTTCAATTTTAGGCTTTGCGAGCCTAACACTACGTAAGTTATATTTGCTTTATATCACATTATTAAAAGTTAATGCACTTCAGAAACTGAAGTGTGCAATATATTTTCGTTTCAAAAACACCCACAAACTAAAGTAGATATTTAAAATCTTTATTGTTTCATCATCAAAAGTTTTCTTTCCATAGAAGAATGGCAATGCTGTATCAGTGCATATTCTATGGAAAATTCATACCTCAAATAACTAGCCTAGAAATCAGAGACAGCACTATGTCAAGCTAGTGTACAAGGTCAAAGACACAATGCTGCCAATGCAATTAGTATACAGAAAGAATATGCAGCTGTTAGAAAAAGAGGCTATGGCCAAGAAGACAAAACAGTAGCAGTGCACTGCACTGACATCTAGAAGAACAGAAAATGGGAAAGGACCAGAGAATGAACTTCCTGCAAAAAAGTCCAGTAGATCACAGGCACAAAGAGTTCCCACCTGTGTCACCAGCTGTTTAATTCACATGTACCTGTACCTTCCCTTTAGGTCTGGAACATCATAACACCGTAAGCCATTTTCAGCCTCACGTGTGACGGGTACAGCCACATGCTGATACTTCATCCTGCCTCCCATCATCTCACAGCTAAAAGTAACGGTTTAGGTTAGGCAATAAAACCTGGGGCTTCAGGCATCTTCAGTAAAAAGCTGAACAAACCCAAATTTGTTCCCATTTTCTCAAGAAATAAACCTTATAAAACAACAAAACATAGCTGTCATGATTCCTCAGCTTGGCTGAGGGCAAAACAATTTTTATGCAAGTATACTGAATAAACATACAAACAAATGTCCTTAACAAAATACAGTCAGACCAACCTGAACGTTTTCATAATCAGCTCCTGAAAAAAAGTCCTGATAACTGTGAGATGTAAATGACCACTACAATTTGATCACACCTGGTTACTGGGAATTTTTTGGTCAGGTTTGTGTCTGAAGCTGCTATACAGCTGGATTTGGCTACTTTGCATTAATTCACACAATTGCCTTTTATAAGGAAATAGCAGATCTATCATGATAAAATCAAAATGAAAACAGCTAAGAGGTATACAGGAAACTTGTCTTAAATACTTTAAAATTACATATGATATAACCTTAGAGGATAAGAACTACCATTATCATGGTCTAAATCTTAAACTGTTAATGCATGAATTATCTGCAAGACTAACAAGTCACTTGTTAATCATGTCAAGGCCTTGCGGGGGAGGGGGCACTCTGAATGTATGGCATAGCAATTATTTTCCAGGTGAATTAAACACTTCTATGTGTTATTAAACTATATTTGAAAAGTTATTTTACTTATATATACAACATACAAAATAAGTTAAAAGGAGGAAGCAGAGGAAGGTTTTCTGTATACATAATGCAAACATACAACTGTCCCTCATCAGTAGTAGTTCGATGTATATCCATTTTACTCAGGGTAAAACATGAAAAGCTGATAGAAGATCAAAAATTCCACTTATAAATAGAAACAGGATTCAAAAAATGGAATTTCAGCGTAGTTTCTTTCCATATTGCAACTTACTCTACTTTAACTATAATAAACAAATAAAAACCATATCTCAAAAATCTGTTTTTATACCCTTACCTTAAAGTTTAACATAACTTTTTCTAACAATTGAGGAGAAAAGCACTCCTTTGTAGCAATTCCATAAAATAATTTTCAATTCACAAAACACTTGTCTACTAGTAAAACCAGCAACCGTTATGGAGGGCATGGGCATTAATACTTGGCCCCTCTGAGGTATAATTGCAGCTATATTTGCACTGAGCATATAGTCTATAAGGTATGCCAACGGTCTGCAAGTTTGTGTAACATTGGGAGTGATGTCATCCTCACTGATTGAAAACTTATTTTTCTAACTTTTTGTAATGATGGAGGCTAAATAATTTTAAGAGAAAAGATGTACTTTAGCCCAGTAATACAGCCGGCAGAATTCTGACTTCCTAACCAATGCAAATGGTTATTACATTTAAAAAATGTTTAACATTGCATATTGATTTTGAAAAAACTGAACAGGAAAGACACATAAATATTTAAATTCAGCAGGACACCACAAAAAGCATACTATAGATAAGCGTGAAACCAGTCAAGCTTTTCCAAAAGAGAAAATCCTTTTAATCCTTTAGCAAGTCTCTGTGAAAATAGTATGCTTACAACAAAATTGAGAAGGGAGCACCTAGAATACCCCCAAGAGGCTTGCTATACCATTTAGCATGACTGCCCCTTCTTCTGTGTGCGTGAATGGCCAAGAACAACAGGAAGTCCATTTGACAATAGTTCAGTAATTCCTTTTCACCACTGCTGCCAGCTGAAGTCATCATTGCTTCCAAAGACCAAGAAAAAGCCTAGTATAGTTGCAAAGATGACTGTGTTTCCTGTGAGAACAAGTGCGCAAGCTCCCCACTCAATCTATGGAAATAAGATACAAAACTCAGTTAACAGACATATGAAAACAAAAATGAAAAGCAAATCAAGGCTCCGGTTGTATGCCAATCGTGGTCTAAAACAAATATGGTTTGTAACAACAACCTGCACAGTGCTGAACACTTAATGATACTTTTACACTGCTATTTTTATTTATCTTTGGTTCCTTTAGAAACAAAGTCATGAGATGATAATTATTCAAAAACGAGCTTGACTTCTGGGCTGTAATGAAGCAGCATAGAACTCTACAATTTTCTGTTTACAAAGAAACTTCCTAACTCTTCCTTAGTGAATCTAAAAGTCTATTAGAGAGCAGGTTAAATTTTAAAGTGCCAGAGATGGAAACACTAGTATACATTCTCTTAAAGGGACAGGGGAGTAATATGGCTGTCTTCTCTGCCACCTTCTCTACCTCCCCAGAGATGAAGGCATGAATCTGGATTGGTGGGTTTGGGAGGAAGAACTCAGTTGAGTATATGTAGTCCAGCCCCTGCTCCTCTTTTATACAGTCCCATCTGCAGGGCACACATAGTCCTTTCAGGTCTTTCATGTTTTAAGTTTACCAGGTGGGCCTGTGGTTGTCCCACATGGGAGGAGCTGCCACACCCGACCCTGACAGTTACGTACTAGCGAGCCAACTGCCACTGCAGATCCAAGCCATGCTCTCCAATATCATTTTTATTAGCTAACAACAACAAACAATAAAGTAAGACTTTAATCTTTATCTCTTTGGCTCCTATGTCTCTCATCTCTTTTCCATGTCATTAACAAAAACTATCCTCAAGAGAAATTTAACACAGTCCAATATAAAATCATTACTAGAAGAATATATTCACTTACCAGACGTGCTCTGGCAAATACAATAGGGAGTCCAAAAGCTGAGACAACAATGCCTGTTGTAAGAAATATGGCAAGTTCCTTACAAGCGTTACTCATAGCATCTGTATCATCCACTAATCTTCTTGCTATGCAGTATGGAATAGGTGAAAGGATGTAAAAAAACAGAACAAAGAGGGGCCAGTATTGGCTAGAAAAAGAAAAATAAGTTAATGTAATTTTTGTGATCTACGTCATTTTCCTACACCCAAAATATGTTCTTTTTTTTAAGGACCAAGGGAATATTGCAAGGTACAAAACACTGTACAGTTTAAAAACAAGCTATAACCTGCACACTGAAAACAGAAAATTCCGAGTCACAGTGTCCCTAAAATCAATTATGATGCTGATTAAATTCTTCTTCTGTTAAAAGAAAATGCCTTATAAATCGTAATAGTTGGAATCAAGGCCCAAAATTCGAAATATTTTTCATTTTCAGTTATGAATAAAGAGGCAAATGGAAAATGGGAATATTAACACAATGCTTTCTAAAATTCAGGATTCATGCCCTTGACTTCTAATGGATGATACTCTACCTTAGCATAAAGCTGAAACAATCGCACATGTTTCCTTACATCACTAGGAACTCCCAAAATACTGAAATCAAAATGTAAAACACTAACTTAAAGTAGTATTGAAGACTTTCAGTCAGAATATAGAATTTATTACAATCAAAACAGATGGCTTTTAGCCTATTGTCTAGTTAACTGTACTGTGCCAATGTCGTTTCCTGGTTTTGATAACTACAGCTATGTAAAATAACGCGACCGTGTGAAGGGTACAGGGAACTTCTATGTACTATTTTTGTAACTTCTGGAGAGTCTAAAATTATTTCCATATAAAAACTAAAAAGAAATAGAGTATATGTAGTATATATACTTTCAAACTACCACAGAATAAAACACATATCACAGTGGAGATCTGCTTGCACTTAGAGGCTTATGATAGAACAGTTATTCATGTTTTACCTAAAAATCTTTCTTTTTTTTTTAAAAATTTTTGAATTTTACTGCCTTTTCCCTGTCCCCTAAAAATCTTTCCTATTTTAAGAGAAGAAAAATTAAAAATGGAATATATACTTATGAAAAAGAAATTCAAACAGTACAAAAGCACAAAAAGTGAAAACTGAAAGTCCCCAAATCTCCCTGCCTGCTTTCTCTTTCCCACTCTCCTACCGAGCTTGTGGACCCTTCCATATTTCCGTACAGGGAAACGTAAAAATATGAGTGGGTCACTGCATTTTTTTCATTTAACAATGTATCTTGAACCCATTTGTGTATCAGCACTTACAGCTCTTCCTCATTCTTTTTAAGATTGCCTAGTATTTCCATTGATGGATGTACCATAATTTAACCATTTTTCTTTTGATGGACATTTAGGACATTTCCAGGTTTTTGTTTGTTTGTTTGTTATTATAAACAAGGCTACCATGAACATCCATACTCTCCCCCGACTACATATATCTTAGCAAACATCTGCCAGTGGATTTGTATGAGAAAGTCTAAGAAGTGGAAGGGCTAGTTCAAAGAATATATACATTTTGAGAGCTAGAAGCAAACTGGTCTCCATGAAAACTGCAGTTTGCTCATACCTTATATCTTTGCTAATGGATTTTGTTTAGTTTTGAGTGAAGTTCAGTATATTTTCATACGCTTACTAGCAATTTACAGTTTGCTTTTCATATCTGTTGTTCATTTTTCTATGGAGTTGTCCATTGTTCTTTTACTAATTTATCTAAATATTAAGCTTTAAAAGTTCTTTCTATCCTAGGGTAAGTAATTGTTTAGATCACTTTTTTTTTTAGTTGTGTTCTGAATCTATGGTATTTTTTGCAAAAAGACATTTTAGATTTTCTTGTATTTAATATTATCAATAGGTGTTCAAAACCGAGCAGGAGGGCTGAGCTACTGCATTGCTATTTTGCCATTACCAACTTAGCAGTAGTGAAAAAGCAGGTAATAGCCCAAAATCTTTTTTGCATCTTATTGTCCTAAAATCTTTACAAACAAATTTTAAGTGATGATTTTTAAAAAGGTTTGTGTTTGGTAAATGAACATTTCTCTGCATTACTTTTACAGTAGTAGTAAAAAAAAATTTTTTTAAGCCTTAAAAGTAGAAAAATTTTACCCTTAAACACTCAAAAAGACAAAAATTTTACATACTTGTATATTGGCAGGGCACATCCAAGCATCAAAAACATCAGCCCGACTGCTCCTCCAAAGGACAAACTAATCAAAGCTGCAAAGCAAATAAAAAGTCCAAGAGAAATATCAATTAGTTAAACTAAGTTAATATTATTTTTATTAATATTAAAATTAGCAGATCACATTACCTGTTATCCTAGAAGCAAAAATCTCAAATGCATTAATAGTGTTTTGTCTTCAAAAGTGTAAGTCATTTAGTCTTAGAATACGTCTTTTGTGGCATCTTCAAAGGCAAAATAAAGTGACACTGATTTTCAAAGCTCTGACCTATTGCAAGCACACCGCCACATTCCCCAATTTGCTGCTTCCACTTCTAATGAGTACTGCAGTGCATAGGATCAATGCTCCTCTGGCATTAGTATTATATTTAGTTCACAGATCACTACAGTTTTGAAAAGCAGAATGTGGAGAAACTCCGCATTCTTGTTTACTGGACTTTAGAAGCCTCATCCTATGCGGAAACCTCTCCTGATCTGCTCCTGCTTCTTGCACACACATTCCTGCTGTGCATAAAACAGTTAAGAAAAAATGTTAAGGAAATCTGTAGATAATGATTTTAATCAATTAAGTGTTACAGCTCTTTAAATAGTTTGCAAAGCTATAGCTGTGTTTCCTCCCACAATCTCCTACACGTTAGAAAATCTGAAGGATAATGGGTACAATCTTGTGTATCACTATTTTAAGGCATTATTACAAGCAATAGATGCAGTCTACAGGTGAAATACAGTTTCTAAAGCTACACACACACACACAAATACATACTCACGTACAGCAGTATATTTTAAAGTGCTTTCACATGCTAGTGAGTAAAACAACTACAGTGGCTAAGAGAACAACTTGGGTTTTGTTGTTGTTGTTGTTAATAATACGGTCTATTAACCTTAACAGAAAAGTTAAAATTCAAAAGATTTTGCAAGGTCTAAAAGTTACCAAGACAAAAGCTCACATATACAAACCACAATTAATGGTAAAGGGGCTAAATGCTGCCAAATACTGCTAATATATTTCTCAGAACTAAAATGGTCATAAACCAAAGACACCCACTAACATGGTAGCTTGGCAAATTTGGTTTTCCCTTAGATCACTGACCATTCGTTTTCTTCAGTTCAAAATCAGTCCTCATGATCTGGCCCTGCCTACCTCTCCTGCCGCATATCACGCGGGCTACTAGACTGCCCCTTGCTCTCAGCATTTCAGTTACAACGGCTCTTTCCTTTCCTGGAAATCAGCAGGCTCCCTCACCCACGTGGCCTTTGCACATGTTGTCCTTTCTACTTCAGACATTTCTTCATTCATTCAAGAGACATTTACTGAGCGCCAACTATGTAACAGGCACCCGACATATGGCAACGAACACAGCATGGCCTTTTCACACTCATGGGTCTTGCATTCTCGCCTCATCCTTTCCTCTTTCCTCCAACTTAACTTCTACTTTTCCTCAGATCTCAGCTCAATCATCTAGCCCACACTGAAGTTTTTCCAAACCTCCTCACCAGACCAATTCCCCGTTTTATTTTTCATTCATCTAACGAACATCTGTTGAGCACCTAATGTGTGTCAGACGCTGTCCTTGCTACTGGAGACGGAGCAATGAAAACAAAGCTCTTGTTCTCATGGAGCTTACATTTTAGTGGGAGAATAAACTGATTAGAAAAGAAAAGGCAAGGAAATAAATGTGATGGAAGAAGAAAGAAAAGCAGGGTAAAGGATGGTAGTTCTAGTCTAGACACTGGCAAGGGAAGGAGTCTCTGATGAGGTGCTACCTGAGCAGAGATCTACGTGAAACGAGGGAGTAAATCACGTGGGCATCTGGGGCGAGCATTCCAGGCGGAGGCCGGAGCATGCGCAGAGGCCCTCTCTGCACCGGATGCCCCACCTTTGCCCAGTTATTACAGCTGCAATTTCCTACTCATTAGTTGTCTTTCCTTCTCAACTGTCACAAGAGTAGGGAGCAAATTCTATCATTGTTGATGCTCATGCCCCAGCTCTTTACACTAACAAATGTTTATAGAATGAATGGAGCAGAGTGGAAGTCAGAACGGGCTGGGTCCTAATCCTTACTAGCCACTAACTAGTTGTCTAAATAATTTATGAGCCTCATTTCCTTCTTCTATAAAATGAATTGGACTAGATCTTAAATGCAAATAATTTTCTAAACACTAAAGATTCTGTTAAGACAGCTAAGTTCATTACTATAAATACTATAGTAACACCTCATTCATTCAAAAGCCATTTATTCAGAACAGAGCTTAGGAACCTGGAGGAAACAAAGGTCGCCCAAATGAGACAAAATAGGCGTTACAAAGCCCATACACTAAAGTTACCATTCTCTATAAACATACCCTTAAGCTCTGATTCAGAAGCTATTAATTCACTTTTATGACGCAACTGTTAGATGTGAATTCAGAGTAAAAAAATTATTTTAAAGAATTATCTGTGTTCATTTATATATATATTTCAATAGATGATGCAGGTACCCAGAACAAAATTAAGTGAAAAGGAACTTTCCCTTCCCAAAAGTATTCACTGTTACTTGTATCTTTCAACACACAATTTTGTAAGATTATCTTGTTTCCCACATTGAAACAAATGAGAAATAGCTGCACACAAGCAAGAGCTGGCCTTTGACAGAAGGGAGGAAACTTAAAAAATTTGAAACCAAGCAGAAAACTCTCAAAAAGCATGTTTGTAGTAATTTTGGCAAGAGGCAAGTAGCCTTGGGACCTTGATAGCCTTTGAGGGTAGCCCTGTTTTATGACGGGGAACAATCATTCATGTTCTTATCAAAAAGGAAAGTCTAAATTCTTTGAGCATACTCTTAAAAAGTTAATGAAAAATGACTTCTTAAAAAAAAAATCAATGACTAAGATGAGGTAAGGCTCAGGTATCAAACAACAATTTTAAAAAACATAAACCAAGATTGTTTTATTATAACTGCTATGAATATTAATATTGGAATAAAATTATTAATGCATTTATTTACATCTTAGAGTCCAATTCCTTTTATTTTTATTTATTTTTTCAACTCTTTTTAAATGCTATTATATAATGAAAAAGTCAGGCCCTTGGAATTGGGGGAATAAAGAGACCTGGAGATAATATTTCCATTCAAAACGCTATTACGTGACATCTTATCTCCCAGTCAAACCAGATAAGATAGCCAACCTGAGATGAAATGAATTGTTTAAAACTGTTCTCAAAACGTCTACTTTTTCCAGTCTTATGAAATCACCAACCAGGCTGGTTTATATACAAATTTCGTCATTTGTTTATAAACTGTTGTCTGAAATGACACATCAACAAGGCAAGAGTTATACAGTAATTGAGTGATGCAACATTTAGAAGACAAAACTTAGGTGAGTCTGGTTTCTACTCCCAAAGCCTCCAGGCTAGGGATGGAACGGCCCAATTATCTTGGCAAAACTCCCTAAAGACAGGATGCTGGTTCTGTGATTACAAAGAAATTAGAGTAGGAGGGAACAGTTCCCTAACCTGGGAGTTACCAGAAAAATCTAATATATCACAAAGTAATAGACAAATGGCTCAAAAAAAATACATAACGGTCTCTAATTACAGCAACACTCCTTCCCAATATAAAGATGTTAGGCCAAGAGGAAGAAACATCCTGATGAACAATCATAACAACCAGAAAATGCTGCTGAAATCAAAAACACAATTGCCCCTGAGACACTTTCACCTGTTTAATACAGTATTTCCCTAGGGTTGGGGAAGGAAATTACAAAGCTCTTTAAGAGAAAGGTTCCAGCATTAATGACACTGAAAAAATGGGGAAGGACAAGGAAACAGACAACATCCTAAAAACCACAGCATTTCACAATAAACGCCTTTCACATAAGGATTTAGAAGAGTCTTATATAGTTCACAAGGAGATTAGAAAGTACCTCAGTTGCTCAAATGACAAGGTTTCATACGGGAAATGAAATGTTCTAGGACGCTGAAAATGCAAAAGAAACAGAAGAATGTGACCCTGGGAAAGAAGCTCACCTACAGTTGTCCTTAAAGAAGAAAAACCACACGGATAAACACTGTAATCAAAGTTATTCACTTCCTGCTTGCCTGCCCCTTCTATAAAAGCGGCAGGTCAAGAAATTAACGTAATTCGTTAAAAAGTAGCTGAAAACTTTGTTTCTAATCGCACTGACAACAAAACTACCAGTTGGAACGAATGCGACGTTCCTTATTCCTAAAGAAAATACACGAATAAACCAGTAATTTATTCACTAAGTTGTAACACACTATTTTGTCTTACAAAAGGAAAAGAAATAAAAACCTCTGGAATCTGAAAAAGCCTCAACGTGCAACTGTGGAAAAGAAAGCGAGCCAGGAGCACTTTGGGGCCGCCCCCGGGGTCTACTCTATCGTACAAACGCCACAAATCGGAACGCATCCATTGTCGGAGCGTGTCAGGCTTCGAGCACGGGTGTCCGGCAGTGGACGTGGGTCGCTGGGGCTTCGGGAAGACCCGTCCCTAAGCTCTTCGCAAGGCGCAAGCACACGAAGATCACATTTGTGCCTTTAGGTAGCAAATGATTCCGATTTTTCCATAACTGGCATCTTTGGCCGCCTCGACCTCCTCAAAACCAGACTCTGCCGCCTCCTTGTCAGATGCAAACTCCTGCAAACCGTGTGTGACGGCCAGAGTCGCGACGGGACTCTTGAAGACCGCGAGCCACTTCATTTTTTTTTTTTTTTTGGTCCGCGGGGCGACAGTCTGCGGAAATCAGCGGAGAGCGGGGACTGCCGGAGCCGAGCCGCGGTGGCGGCCGCGCTTCCCCTAGGGCGCCGCACCCACCTGCGCTCCGAGGGGCAGGGACGGGGACCGCGGGCCGGGGTCGCCCCGCCGGGCGCAGGGACCTCGCGCGCGCCCGGGTCGGGCGGCGGCGCGCGTGGGCCCCCGGTCCCTCTTCCCGGGCTGCCACCCGGCACCCCAGCACCCTGAGCCCCAGGCCCACCTTTGATGCCGGCCATGGTGGTGACGTCGCTCCTGGCTCCACGACCCGAAGCGGCGGCCGGGAGACCAGAGACGCGCGGCGGCGACCAGACAACACCCGGAAGTACGCGACGCGGCACTTCCGCCGGCGGCGCGCGGGGGCGCGAGGGCGCGGGGGGCGCGCCGGCTCTGGCTGTGTGGCCGACTGTTTGCTCCCTGCTCGGCACCTCCGCGGAGCGCGGCCGGCATTCGCTCGCCGTCCTCGCCCCGGCTTGGGGGACGTGCAAGTGCCGGCCCCTGAATTCCCGCCAGGGTCGGGCGGAAGCTCTGTGCCGCAGCCCCGGTCCCTCAGCCGGCGGCCTCGCTGGTCCCGCAGCCTCCCACTGTCTTGAGAGGGGAGCGCGAGTAGCGGCCGTCCCGTGGAAGGCGCGTGTGATGTCTTTTGGGGATAATTTTACGCTCTTTAAAGGGCACCTTTTTCTCTCTACCCGCTCTTCGCCCTGTAATAAAGGGGAAGTAAGGCTAGTAGGGTGGTCTGCACTTGGCTTCTTGGTTTCCTACACAAAACTGGGTTTCTGATGGGGACCCACCTCCAGAGATGGGAGCAGCAGGGCCCAGTAAAGGTTTGAGCTGATAATACACATCCAATCCTTTGGGAGTTTGAGAATCGCTGTGTTCTTGGTAGCAACAAGGGTAGAAAAAGAGAGAGAGAAAGCGCGAGCGCAGAGGTCCAGTACGTTTATTAAGCCATTCTACAAATATTGGACATGTATTATATGTTAGGAACAGGGCTAGGCACTGAGGTGAGCAAAACCAGGTGTAGTTTCTGCTCTCAAGGAGCTTGCACACAACTGGGAGAGACACACAAAGAAGTGTAACATTGCAACAATGATAATTGCTAGTAACTGGGATCAGAATATGCCACTCTAAAATATGCCACTTTGGCATAAGGATTATTTTGAGTCGAAGGCAATTAAGAAGCAGCGGACACAGAGGAACGCTGCTCTCCCCTTTTCTGTCCAAAAGCAGTGCTTGAGTTCCCTTTGAAAGGGTAACATAAATTTCCATTTGTAAAAAAAATTTGTAACAAAATTTTTTATTTGTAAATATTACCATTTTCAAAAGAAAATTCTTATCACTGTAAACGGCATATGATTCCTCATACACCATAAACATTACTAAAATAACCATTATCTTCCATTAGTTTCTCCCATCTATTTACCTTCTCACAATTCACTGCCCCTAGAAGCCCAAACCCCTGTCCTTAGTCTAGTCACTTTTCCACAAAGTATCACTCTCTTGGTTAAGATGTGTGCTCCAAGGCCTAATCACTTCTTTGGGTTTTCACTTCTTTTCTGTGAAGCCTCTTTGTGCAAGCAAAATAAACTTATTTCCCTGTTAATCTGTCTTTTTGTCAGTTTAATTCACAGGTCCCAGCCACTGAATCTAAGAGGATAGAGGAAATTTTTATCCTTTTTACACTAGGAATGATGGGTAAATAGTACTATAAAAACCTTTGATTTGGATCTGCCGGGGAAGATTTGCCCAAGGGACAGACAACAGAGGGATGAATAGGTGTTGTTACTAGGAGAAAAGGAAAAAGTCATCAAGGGTATGGGGTGTTGTATTTGTGTGGGGGGGTGGGGAGTGGGGATGATGAGCTTTGGCAATAAATGGAGCAAGGAGCTTGGTGTGTTGGAGAAAGGAGAGGTGGCCAATGGGATTGCTTGAGGTTGGGGTGGGGCAACTTGCTTCTAGCGCGGAGTACTACATACGGAGTTTTGGGTTTTTTTCTCTGAGCAATGAGAATGTTTTGAAAGGTTTTGAAAGGAGGTAGGTGGAGGTAAGTAATGTAAGATGTGAGTTTTTAATATTTTTTAGTCATCAGACTAAGATAAACTGGCATAAGACTTTGTTGAGTGACTGTTTAGAAGAGATATTTCCAACATACTTTAAAATGAGAGCTACTGGGAAGCTTAAGGCATTGTCCACCCCGTTTTCCTCTACTATTTTCCAGGGTTGAATTACAATTTTGTAAGAAAGAGGTCACTTCTTGAGACATAATGCCCCATATAAATCTATGGGTGTCTTGTAGGAGAGTAGAATTTTTTTCTATTCAAGTTAGTACAAAAAGATCTACCATCTCTTTCCTGTACCATGATAAAATGAGTTTCTATTTAAGGATGTGGTAGCAAAACCACAAGGTACACTTGACCACATGCCATGGAAATGTGAGCCGTTTAGACAGAATCTGTGAACTACTAGCTTCCTTTTCTAAACTACTAAAGCAGGCATATGCATCCTCCTCCCCAACCATCTTGAACACAGTAGGTAGAATTCCTGGAGAAGTAAATTCCATCTCAAATGTCACAATACCGCCTTTTCTTGTTTTGTTCCATGGTATTCCATCTTTGAAGACGGCGATGTGTTGAGGGGACATAGCAGAGGTAGCAGATCGATGGTGGTGGTATTGGTGGTAGGAAGTGATACATACAGGAAGGTTAACATCTCATAGGCTCATAGCTTGGCTCCTGAGGAAAGATCAGATTTTAGAAAGCCTTTTTAGGGGTGGCTTTCACAAGCCCCAGTGGTTGAATTAAGTGGTAATCCCCTAATTTCCTCTTTCGAATAAAAATGTGTTGAGCGTTACAGATATCCTTGATGACATTAATGGGCTACTGGGCTTGTTCATCAGGGTAGAGGAAGCTATATTCTTTGTTTTCCATGGTCATGGAATCCTAAGAGACTGTGCTCTTTTAAGTTTCCCATCAGATTCACAGTGTTTCTAGCACAAAAACACTCATCACTCTAAGGACTATTTTTGGTTTACAAATGTTATGTAGGGAACAGTCACTTGAGACCTTAAAAACAGTGTTTCCAAATGTATTTCAAAGGCCACCTACACTACAACAGAATTCCTTAAGGCATTTCACAAATTCCTGGTTCCAGACCTTCTGAATTAGACTTTCGCAGGTAGAATCCAGGAATCTGAAATTTTAACAAGCACCTCAAACAATTCCTATGCAAACTAAAGCTTAAAAATCATTGTCTGAAAAAAGATAGGATGTCAGGGGTTTTCTTCACCAGTTTTCCAAGTGAGTCCTAAATGCTAGTTAATGTCATATCTTTTAAATGTTCTCTAAGTATCATTACATAATAGTTAATCAGTGTTACCTTTCACAGTTCCAACACTTTTTATGCAGATGGTTTCCTGTTCTCCAGTGATAATTCACAAAGATGGGAATGGGGGTGAGAGGAAGAGAACTCTTAATTACTGAGCAGCTGCCATGTGCTTTAATATTTATCTGATTTAATTCTTTCTACAATTTTGTAAATTGGGAATTACTTACAGATGGAGTCAAAAAAGCTCAGCGATGTTTTTAGTTTTAAAAAAACTTTTTATTATGGAAAAATTGAAAATACTGTATAAAAAAATAGAATAGTATAATGAACTCCCATCGACCATCAGCTACCTCAAATTATCAACACGTGGTCAATGTTGTGTTATCTATACATCTTCTCTCACCTCCTGTATTATTTTTGTGAAAGCTGTCAGAATAAAAATGGAGTCACTTGTGTTAAAGAAACAAAACAAAACACCCTGACAAATAGAGCCAGGGAAGATCATGAAGAGAAGAGTTCTCATGCATAATGCCTGATAATAAAAACTATTATGAAAGATTCTGCAAAAACCGCAACCTTGCACAAAGGCCCAGCTACTACTTGTCCAAACTTGGACTGGGGTCACCCTTGTTATTGATCCTTGTAGCTAAGGATAATTATTTCAAAACAATTAAGTCATCCTCTTCATTTTCCCTTTAAAAACTTTTGTCTTCCTATACCTCCCTGAATACACACATAGCTTTCTTGGCACACGTATTCCCATGGCAGTACCCTATTCCTGAATAAATATCATTTTCTTTAGAGGGCCTCTCTGTCTGTTATTTAGGTTGACATAAATGGTGTCAGAAGTGGAATCTGGAGCAGGATCACTTTGGGAAGAAATGGGTGATTTTTGCAAGTAACGTGCAGTACTCACTTGTGCCCTTTGAGCTCTGCACTTCCATGGCTCTCCTTTTCTGCCCTGGTGGGTCTTCTCAGTCCAAGCCTCCCTCTTTTTGGTAGAAGTGCTTGACTTTATTTGGGATTTGGTGTGGTTATAAGTCTGCCCTAAATAAAGAACCTTATATCCCTCCTGGAATAATAAAAGATGAAAGCAAATTCCAGACATAATTTCAACTTTAATATTTCAGTATGTTTCTAAAAGGATAAATATTTCAGTATGTTTCTAAAAACCACAGCTATAGTATAGTTGTCCCTTGGTATCCATGGGGGATTGGTTCCAGGACCCCTCATGGATACCAAAATCCACAGATGCTCAAGTTCACAGATGTTCAGATATAACATGGTGTAGTATTTGCATATAACCTACACATATCTGCCCCTATATTTTAAATCATCTCTAGGTTACTTACAGTACCAAATATGATGTAAATGCTATGCAAATAGTTGTTCTACTGTATTTTTTAGGGAATAACAACAAAAAAAAGTCTATATGTGTTCAGTACAGATGAAATCATCCATTTTTTAAAAAAATATTTTTGATTTGTGGTTGGTTGAATTCATGGACGTAGAACCCACTGATGTGGAGGGCCAACTGTCCAGTAATCAGAACCTAACCTGTAGGTTTAGGTTAGGTTTAGGTTAACTTTCTTAACATAAAAAATAATTCTTTAATATCATTCACATCTAGTCTAATCCAATTGTCTCACAGATGTCATTTATTTTATATATTTCATAGTTTGTTTGAATCGGCATTCAAATCTTGTTTACCCATTGCTGTTGGTATGTCTCAGAGGATTTTAAGACACTGCCTGGGTAGTCAAATAAGAAATATATTTGGTCTTTTTCTCTGGCTCATGTCATAGAGTTCCTAAAGTCCTCGGAATGTTCTGACTGATAGGAGTGTCTTTTGTCATAATGAGTTCTTTTGAGAACACCTGGGTTTATGCTAATGAGATGACTTAGGCCCTAGATAGCTTTGGAAAGTCACCAGAAAGACCAAGTGATTAGAAGATTAGAGCCCCACTAACCTCCAGGAAAGGTGGGAGGGAGTGGCTGGAGGTTAAGCTCGATAAAAAGTCTTGGACAAAAAGACTTCATGGGCTGGGTGTGGTGGCTCATACTTGTAATCCAAACACTCTGCGAGACCTGAGGCCGGAGGATTGCTTGAGTTCAGGAGTTCGAGACCAGACTGAGCAAGAAGGAGACCCAGTGAGACTGAGGCAGGAGGATCACTTGAGCCCAGGAGTTTGAGGTTGCTGTGAGTCACCACACTCTCTAGCCCGAGTGACAGAGCAAGACTCTACCTCAAAAAAACAAAACAAAACAAAACAAAACAACAACAACAACAAAAAGGAAACCCACAAACAAACAATATAAAATTTTATGAGCTCCCAGGCTGCTGAATGCACAGAGGTGCTGGGAGACTGGTACACCAGAGAGGACAGAAAGCCCCGTGGCTCCCACCTTTGCCCTATACATCTCTTTATGTGACTGTTCGTCTGTGCCCTTTACAATAAATTTGTAAACATAAATAACGTCTTTCTCCGAGTTCTGCGAGCCATCCTAGCAAATTATCAAACTCAAGGAGGGGGGTCATGGAACCCTGATTTATAGCTGGTTCGTCAGAAGCACAGGTCACAAGCTGGGATTTCTAATTGATGTCTGAAGTGGGGGAAGTCTTGCAGGACTGAGCCCTTAACCTGAAGAATCTGACTGAACGACTGTTCCTTAAAACTCACAGATTTTGCATCCACTGTCCCCAAAGCTGTGAAGCCTAGTCCTCTGATTTTTTTTTTTTTTTTGAGACAGAGTCGCCCGGGCTAGAGTGCCGTGACATCAGCCTAACTCACAGCAACCTCAAACTCCTGGGTTCAAGCAATCCTCCTCCCCACCCCGCCTCGGTCACCCAGAGTGCTAGGAATCCTCTGATCTTTGTATGGCTAGTTCTCATCATTCAGGTTCCAAGCTTCAAAATCACTTCCTCAGCAAGGCCCTCCCTGAAGTTGCCTCTCAGTCTCTATCGTATAATATCATCCTGTTACATTTTCATCAATGGACTTATCACTACCTATTATTTTTATGTTGTTTGATCAATGCAGGCTCCATGAAGGACCTTGTCTGTATCCTCCATGCCTAAAACAGTGCCTGGTGCATATTAGGCATTCAACATACATTTGTTGAATGAATGAATGAGAGAAACCCAGGCCTGTCAGACCTCAAAGCTTAGAGAGCTGTTTTCTCTGGCTGATTCTTTATTCAGGCTGTATTTTCTCCTCCTGACATGTACATTCTTACGCCCTACAAGTGCAAGGAACTATGTAAAGATTCTTACCTCTGAGATCAGACGGTGTATTTCCATGGTACCTTTCGCCTGGATCTTCTCTGTATTTAGCAAACAGTAATGGAATACCAATCACGTGCCAGACGCTATGCTAGATGCTGAACACATAAAGTTGAATAAACCACAGTAACTTCCTTGGAGAGGTTATTAAGGTTTTGGACATATATAACTTGACTACCTTTCTTAGATTTCGCATTGCGAGGATTTCAACTTCTCAAATAGCAGCTCCTACGCGTAGTACCTTCCAGAATTGGAGACCAGGCATAATGGGCTGCGCCCCGCTCTCGGCCCCGCCCCCACCGCCCAGCCCCCTGCCCCGCCCCCAGCTGCGCGGCGCTCCAGAGGCGGGGTCGACAGCTACCACTCACGGCCCCCGACGTGCCGCAGCGTCAGTGACGTCACACAGGCGCACGGACCCGCTGCGGCTGCGGCTCTGTAGTCAGACCTTCCGCTCGCCGCTGCCGAATCTCCGAGCGTCTCTTCGCAGCGGCTCGCGCACTTCCGCAGCCCACTTGAGGCCCGCCGGCGCCTGGCAGCCGCGCGCCATCTTCACCCAGCGCCATGGCTGCGGCGGGCGGGCTGGGAGCGGCCGGGCGCTGCCCGCTCCTCGGCCTGCTTTTGCTTTCGCTGATTGCGGGCCCTGCGCTGGGCCGGAACGACCCTGGTGAGTGCTGTCGGGGTGCTCAGGCACCTCAGTCGCCTTTCCTGCTGCCTTCAGCGGGTGCAAACGACCGTTTCTTTTCGTCACCCCGAGTCTTTTTGCCCTAATTCCCCATTTCTGTCCTCTTTGCTATTCATCTGTGCCCGGCTTGTCTCCTTTGCTCTTCCCAGGCAACCTACGAGGACGGTTCGGGAGTGGGCGGGGCGGGACGACTCTGGGTTCATTCCATCCCCTTACTCCCTTCCCTGGACTTCCAGAATTTACCCACCTTCTTCTTTCTCGGGTTTCAGGCCTCATCTCTGAGTCTGGCTGCAAAGCTCAACACTCACCTGCGCATCTTGCTTTGTTGTCATAATTGTCTGACGTCATCGTCGCTGAGTGTTGTCATGGCTGCCTGTTGCTATGGCTGACAGTTGCCATGCCATCAGCAGTTTCTGAGTCACACTTAGCGGACAGGGCTGCAAACCCTGTAGGTTGGTTAGCGGAATCATAGATGGTACGGTTTTTGTGAGCAGAACTCCCGCTTTTTATTCTGGCTTTTCCAGTGAAGTACATTGCGTTACACCAGCTTTTCCCATCGGTTTATATAAGAATTTAAAAAATAATTTTGCCTTATTTATTTATTTTTGGGTGATGATACATAGTGATTTCTAAGGAAGGGGTCTATTATGTATCTATGTTATTAAAATTGTCTGAAGAATTTTTATGGGATCGATAATATTCCGTGCAGTTAATACATATGTATTGTATATACACATATCGATTTTGCCTTTTTCCATTTAATAAACGATGCACGCTGTTAAATTGGGATTATGTTAAAAAATGATTTTTCAGCAACTAAAACAACATTTTTGGTTTGGGGAGTAAACCTGTTAAGGCATGGAAAACATATCAGTATTGCATTTGTGATTTGATGATTGGCAGTGCCAACATTTTAAAATTTAAGCAACAGGTTTATTTCTGTAACATCCCGTTTTATTCCTACATGCTGAAATAAGAGAGAAGGTGCTGTTTGCAGGCACTTTGACCATTTGATGTGGATGTTTTATTACCCGTAAATAAAAAGCCCAGTTGGATTTAAATGTTTGTACATTTTCCTCATGTATTTTGGAGACTTGATCAAAATTATAATTTAAAACCTGGAATGAAACATGCATTAATTGGATTCTCAATCAATTCTTAAAAGAAAAAGGAAGTTTACAGCTGAAGAGTCAGAACTATAAAAAAACAAAAGAACCAAATGTAAATTAATGGTGAACCACTTCCTGGAGGCTCTTAGTTCACCTACACTATGAAACTATTGTTCTGGAACAAAAAGCACCAAGATGTTTTGCAGAGTAAACTCAATTGATTTATATAAACTCTACTTTAAGTTTACTTTGAGGAATTGTTTTATGAAGGTACTTTATTGGAATATCTTTTATTGAGTCCTTCAGTAAAGCAATAATCACTCCCTAATTTATCTTTTGTTTGACTTTGGATGTCCTTACTTTGTCTTTAGCTAACATAGAGCGATAATTTGGGAAAAAACACCATTCTAAAGAGATTATCTAAGAATTTTCAGAATTCCTTATTGAATGTAGTCTTATATTTGTCACTCTTCTGCATGTTGGGAATATAGCAGTGAATGGAACACAGTGTCTTGCCCCTAAGGAATTTACATCTGTTGAGGAGAAATAGACAATAAGCAAGTAAACAGCATGCCCTGTGATGAAAAGTAGTATGGACAGCAAGAAAACAGGGTAGGTAAGGAGGACAGCCAGTGTAGGCAGAAGAGTGGGGACTTAAAAAATAGATATTGGTTAGGAAAGAAGTGACTCACTGTTAAAGTGACATTTGATCAAAAACCTGAAAGAAGTAAATGACCTGATATAATTTATATTTTTAAAGGCTTGTTTGGGCTGCTCTGTGGAAAACAGACTGAAGCGGTTAGGAGGGAAGCAGAGGGGCTAGTGTGGAGACAGCTTGTATATTAAGTTCTGAGTCTTGACAGAGAGTGGTGACCGCTGGGACCAGGGGAGGAGCAGTGGAGTTGGTGAATGTGGCTGGATTCTCTATTCAGCTGTTTTGGAGGTGGAGCTGACATGATAATTCTGATAGATCAGATGTTGGGGTGAGAGACAGAGAGAAGACAAGCATGACTCCAAGGTTTTTGGCATGAGCAACTAGAATTATGGAGTGACCATTATGTGAGATGTGGAAGAATATGGGAGAATCGGCTTTGGGGGAGTTTGGTTTTGTTTATCTTAAGTTTGAGACCTGCAACAAGTGGATTTTGATTTATGAGTCTGGAGTTCAGGGAATTCCTTGTGTCTCTTGACTGATGTAACAGGTGTGGCTATGAGCCTTTTGTTCCTAGACCTTAAGGATCTCTAGGAAAGAAAGATGCTGTAGGGTTATGGTAATGATACCCGATGTGTGTATAGCTCTTAAAGCATTCTCAGCAATATTTTTCATGCTTGATCAGCTATTAATGCATCAAGTACTCTGCTAGATAATTTTAGTAAATGATATCTAAGCTTTACAACAAATTCAAGGTTGATGTTACCATTTTAATTTTATAGGTGAGGAAACTTCTACACAAATTAAGTGCCTTGGCCAAAGTCATAGCAAGTTGGCGATGCCAACTTAGTTCAGTGTTCTTTTCATAATCTCAACCCTGTTACAGTAAGTTCAATTTATTATTTTTATTAGTTTATTAAAAGTATTAATACTTTTTAAACTATCGAGCAGTCCATATTTTTAGTTTTTTATGTATGAAGAGGTAGGTTGGGTTTAATATAGCATATTTTATTTTAATAGTTCTTGGAAATTTTAGATCTTTAGCCCATGTGGAATTAAATTTTTATATAGCTTTAGATAGGTTTTCTTCTAGCTGCATAGTCAGTTATGCCAGTGTTGTTTATTGAAGACGGCATCTTTTTTCCACTGAATTAAGATGACCACTTTATCTTATGTTGAATTCTCACATGTATCTGGATTTATTTCTAGACTTTCTTGTGTTTCACAGTTCCCATGTCTGTTTGTTGTTCCAATTCTATACTATTTTGATGATGATAATAATATAGTGAGCTTTACTGTCAGGTAAAGCAGTGCATTCTTTTATGAAAAAAATTGGCTATTTATAAGCATCAATTTTTCCACAGGACTTTTAACATAATTTCTTTACACTCCCCAAAAAAAACATATTGGGTTCTTGGTTGAAAGTACATTATATTTAGGTCTTTTTATATTTTTTATTTTATTCTTTTTAGCCTTACATCTTGACAATAATATGTTGAGGTCTTTTTATGTGTATATTTTCTTATATAGATCATGTACTGACCTTAAGTTTATTTCTAGGTATTTTATGTGTACATGTATGTGTTTTGTCCATAATTTGACAGGCCTAATAAGATAGGCCTTCCATTTTTATTTCTAACTGGATATTACAGGTATAGAAAAAGCTGTTGGCTTTTGGTAATTGATGTCAAATTCTCTTATTTATTATAACAGGGTTGTATTTTGAGAAGTTCTCTTAGATTTTGTAGGTTCAGAAACTCTAAAATGTTATCTCATCTACTATTTGTATTTGTGCCAAGTGTGGCAGACACTGTCAGATGATTACTTAAAGCTGTTGTCTTCCTTGTTTACCACTATGTAAGTCCTGGAAAAGCTAAATACACATGTTAGTAGAATCTCTTGAAGCTAGGCACCCTAGTCAGTCTCCTGGAGGGCTTCTGGGAAAGATATTTTAAATTTTAATGTGAAATTATGAATCCTTTTATATGCTTTATTTTCTTTCAACTCTCTCAGTTTTTAAATGTTGAAGTATTTTAATGTAAATTACAGACATTAAGACAGACCACCACTAAATCCTTCAGTATTCATCCTTTTTCTTAAAGGAACTTTTCCTCATATGGTGAAAATACCATTACACTTGACAGAAATCCTGATTTCTTAATATCAACTAATTACTCATTCCATATTCAGTTAACGTATTAGTAGTTGTTCCTAAAATGTCCTTTGTAGCTAGTTTGTTCAAACCAGGACCCAATCCAGGACTGCATTGTATCTGGTTGATTATATTACCCCTTAACTTTTAAAAAAAATCTAGGACAGTTCCTTTTTTGTGCTATTGGTTTGCTGAAGAGATTGGGCCGGTTGTCCTTTAGAACTGCAGTTCCCAACCCCCAAGCCCCCACTGTCCTGACCTGTTAGGAACTGGGCGCACAGCAGGAGGTGAGTGGAAGGGGAGCAGGTGAAGCTTTGGCTGTATTTATAGCTACTCTCCATCGCTTGTATCACTGCCTGAGCTCTGCCTCCTTTCAGATCCGTGGCACCATTAGATTCTCACAGGAGTTCGAACCCTGCGGTAGACTGTGTGTGCTAGGGATCTGGGTTGCTCGCTCATTTTAACTGCTAGAGAATATTTCACTGTAAGTCTGAATTTATTAATCTCTTCACCTGTTCATGGACATTTAAATCATTAAATGTACTTTAAGGACAGGTTTGTATATTTTTTCGCTAATGTTATTATTACACAATAGTACAGTGTTTCAGATTAATTCACTTTGTTCTTCTGATTTAGCAAAAATTATGTAGAACTGGTGTTATAAAAGCATCTTGCCTGAAATGAAGCAGGAGGTCTTAAAGATGTGATCATCTGAGTTTTGTGCAAAAGGCCTGAATATTGCTGGGATGGCCTTGAGAAATGGATTCATCTTTTCTTTCCTAATCCTCCTCAAAAGGCGAGGAAGACACTTTTGAAACTATTTGCTATGACAAGAGTTTTATGATGATGAATCTTTCTGTATTCCTGTGACAAGCTATTTACTTTGTGTTCATCTGTGTTCTTACCGTTTCAGACAGAATATTGTTGCGGGATGTAAAAGCTCTTACCCTCCACTACGACCGCTATACCACCTCTCGTAGGCTGGATCCGATCCCACAGCTGAAATGTGTTGGAGGCACAGCTGGCTGTGATTCTTACACACCAAAAGTCATACAGTGTCAGAACAAAGGATGGGATGGTTATGATGTACAGGTAATAGCCACTACATTGGTGGCAGTCTAAATGGAATTTTTATTTAATAAAATGTTTATTGGGACATTGCTCAATGTTTTGGGAAGACTGTCTCAGGTCAACCTAAAATATATAAATCAATCAGTCACTTTTCCTCTGGGAGAAACATCTTCTAAAAGAAATGGACTGATTTTAAAGTCTGCAAATAAATATTCATTGTAATTTTTGTGCCATGACTTCCTTCTAAGACATTAATAAATTTTCTGAACTTTTTATATACTTGAGGATGGGAGTAGGGGATCTCTTAAGATTGTCATTTTCCTGTCATTCTTCAAAGAATGCCACCTACCCTTAAGGAAATAAAGTTAAGATGATCAGGAATCACAGATTGTAAATAGTAGGAGTACGTGTATCCCTATTATGCTTCAATCACTTGATTTTAAAATTATTTTAGAACTGAGGGTGGTTACTTTTGAATGGAAGCATTTCAGTGGGCTTTATTCATTGCCTCTGGGATGCTGTCGTTTTGTACGTAGAGCATAGGATCTTCCCGAAGTTATGCAATTGAATATGCTTTAGAGGTGGAATAGATTTTGTTAAATGAATTCAATTTAAGTCACTACTTACATATTTCTACTTTGTCTTCTGCCTGCTTTCAAAAAGGACTTAAGGTGACTTGTCACTAGGCAAGAAACTTGTGCTGACAATTTTTCCCCCTCTGTCAGAGTGATACTCTTGTTTGATACAACCTTTATGCATGGCCTATGCAATTCAGAGAGAGAGTTCATGTTTACTGGGTGATGCCTCCACAGGATTTTTTTCCCCCAGTATTACTAAATTGAATCATAGAATCTACAGGTTAAAGCAGAAGTCTGTCTTCCACTTTACTTTTAAGTTACTTTTATAGTCTTGATGGAATAAAAGAAATAGTGCTGTCCGGTTGAGGGCAGTGGGAAGACTTAAAGGAGGATATATTTGTGCTGTGTTAGGAATGAATGATAAGGCTTTTAGAGAGGAAGAGACAGAGAAGGGAGTAGCATGGGCAAAGAAGTGTTGAGCATATCATACATTGGCTTATGTTTAGTATCAGGAGAGAGCTGCCTTCAATTCCAAGAGTTTAAATTTGAATATACTACTTAGAAGCCATTTTTAGTATGCACTGTTAAGGAAGTGGCAGTTTACATGAAATATCAATATAAATCTAGCTTGTTTTATTTACCTAAATTGGCAAACTTACAAATCTTTCTCCAAATAAAATTAATATTTAAAAAGTAAAGTAGTATAGTAACAACAACAAAAGAAGAAAAATTGCATATTATCCAAGTTAAAAACTTTTGGGTTTTAAAACACACCATCAAGGAAGTGAAAAGACAATCCACAGAATGGGAAGAAGCTTTGCACATCATATCTGAGAGGCGGGACTTGTATCTAGAATATAAAATAACTGTTACAACTCAGTAAGAAAACAACTAGCCAAATTACAAATGGCAAAGCATCTGAATAGACATTTCTCCAAAGAAGATATGCAAATGACCAGTAAACACATGAAAAAATGTTCATCATTAGCCAGCAGGGAAATGCAAATCAAAACCACAGTAAGATACCATTTCACACCTAATAGGATGGCTATAATAAAAAAGACAGCAAGTGTTTGCAAGGATATGGAGAAATTGGAACCCTCATTTACTGCTGTTGGGAATGTAAAATGGTGCGGCTGCTTTGGAAAGCTCTGGCATTTCCTCAAAAGTTTAAGCATAGCCCTACTCCTTCCACTCCTAGGTATATATCCCAGAGAATTGAAAACATCCACATAAAAATGTGTATATAAATGTTTATAGCAGCATTATTCATAATAGCCAAAAAGTAGAATGGACAACTCAAATGTCCATTACTGATGAATAATAAACAAAATGTGGTGTAGCCATACAATGTAATATTTAGCCATAAAAAAGAACAAAGTACTGATACATGCTACAACATGGATGAATCTTGAAAATGTTACTAAGTGAAAGAAACCATATTGTATGATTCCATTCACATGAAATGTCTACGATAGGGAAATTCATATAAACAGAAAGTAGATTGATAGTAGACCTGGGAGATTGTTAGGGGTGGGGGTGGGGAGCGACTGCTAATGAGTACAGGATTTTTTTTGGAGATGATGAAAATATTCTAAAATTGATTGTGATGGTTGCACAACTCTGAATATACTAAAAAACATTGAAATGGGTGGATTGTGTGTGAATTGTATCTCAATAAAGCTGTTATAAAAAAAGTAAAATAGTGTATCTGAACTTTGAAAGAGGAAAATTATTTGCACAAAAACTTACAGAAAGGCAATAGAAACAATTAAATCTACTTTAGCTTGTATCTCATTGTTAAAGAAGCATATTGTCTTTTCATCACAAAATATAGTTATATAATTTAAGCTAAACTTGGGCTTTTTTTTTAAGATAGAGATTTTTGAGGCTAGCATAGGTTCTTTTTGCATTTTTCTAAATATCTTTTAAAAAAGGTAAGAGGATTATATAGGACTGGGCCCTGGAAAGTTAGGCCATGGTTATATAGAATTTGTGTAGAAGGTTTTTTTCCTAGCAGGTTATATAGTATCTCTGATGCTATGTGTATTTATCATATATGATGCTGATTTTTGAGTCTTAACATCTTTTAAAAAAAATCTCTATTTTTAAATAAGAAAGCATCTTGAACAACAGGGGCAAAAAGTTGACATTTTGAAAATTTGCTTAAATTTGATAAATTATAGAATACCTAATGTGTACAAAAGAACATATGACATGTATGTGTAAAGAATAGTAATAAACACTTGTGTACCCACCACCCAGCATAAGAAGTAGAACACTAATATCACCATTATCTTTGAAGCCCCTAGTTTGCCCTCCCCTCAACATAAATGCCCATTGTCCTGAATTTTGTTGATCATTCATTCCCTTGTTCGTTTTGTAGTTTTATGACAGATATAGCCCGAATGATACATATTAAATGAAAAAAATTTTTGTTTCCAATAACTTATTTGTATTTTTCTTCACAGTGGGAATGTAAGACCGATTTAGATGTTGCATACAAATTTGGAAAAACCGTGGTGAGCTGCGAAGGCTATGAATCCTCTGAAGACCAATATG
>NW_012148664.1:2526854-2541840 GCF_000956105.1 Propithecus coquereli | reverse complement strand
CATAATGAGGGCTGGTCAGAAGGTAGTGAGTTATCTCACCTGATCACAGTCAGTTACAGATTGAACTCCTCGTTCTACTACTTTCCCCCTTCTCACTACTACAATTGACTAGTCACACACACACAAAAAATGCACCCATAATGAGATTATATTTAGCCACCAGATAACCACCATAATGGCTATCATTAAAAAGACATTACCAAGAATTGGCAAGGATGTAGAGTGACTAGAACTGTCATACTTTGCTGATAGGAGTTAAAATGGTAAAACACTTTGGAAAACTGTCAGTATGTATTAAAACTAAACGTATTCCTACCTAGATGTAGACCTAAGAGAAGTGAATGCTTATGTACACCAAGAGACATGCACAAGAATGTTCATGGCAGTTTTATTCATAATAGCCCAAAATTGGAAATAGAATATCCATAAACATTAGAATGGGACAAATTGTGAGTTTTTCACACAATGGAATACTAGGTTAAAAAAAAACCTGATAAATGCAACAGTAGGATTGACTCAAATAGACATAATGATGTATCAGACACAAAAGAGTGCATACTGTGTGATCCTATTTATGAAAAATTCAAGAATGGACAAAACTTAAGTATGGTAAGAGAAGTCAAGTAGTGCTTATCTGTGATGTAGGTGGGTATTGATTTGGAATTGTCACAAGGGAGCCTTCTGGAGTGCCAAAAATGGTTTATTGATGCGGGTGGAGGTTACATAATGGGCATGTATGTACAGACTTATTGTGCCATACATGTAAGATTAGCACACTTTGCGATATGTATGTCATGCATCAATTTAAAAAACCTTCCTGTGAGCAGAAGATACTTTTTAGGTCCCTTTAAGATCTGAGTTCCCAACTGCTACAAATAAATATCTGGCTGCCTCCACTTGGATTTCCCCCTTAGAGACTCAGGTACAGCTCTCCTCTGGACCTCTTAGAGACCTTCACACTGCAGAAAGAAAATGAAAAGTGGGGTCCTCTTCTATTATAGTAGCTGGTCTTGAGCAGGGCAGATGTAGTCTTTTAGGAAGACTCTTCCTTCCCTCCCAAAATCTATCCCTCCTTCTCCCATCTGTGAAAAATGCACTTGTTAGTTATAAACCAATATTTTACAAATACCTTTTCGAATATAACTTGTTCATAAGTTGAGGCCCTAGTATTATTAACAAATAGTACAGTACAGATGAAATAATTGAAATGTTGTATTATCTTTGCTTTTGTAGGCCTGTTATATTTAAGTGAGGATAAATAACAAATTGTTTCTATTTTAAGGACCGCAGAATACTGGCCGTGGTGCGACTCCTGGTTTTGGTAGTGCTTTCACAGGACAACAAGGATGTGAAAACTCAGGACCAGGATTCTGGACTGGCCTGGGAACTGGAGGAATATTAGGATACTTGTTTGGCAGCAATAGGTAGGCTTTGCATTCTCTCACTTGCTCTTTAATCCAACTTTTTTTAATAGGCTTCTTCGTTTTGCTTACAATTTGACCGCATTTGGTTTTTACTAAGAAAAATAAATTATGGTGACATTGCTCTATTAAATCAGATTCTCTGGGGATGAGGAAGACATAATGTATGTGCTTTGATCAATATTGCATATGTTATTTTCTTTCATTGTATTTCTTCCTTCCTATGTAGTCCTCATAGATATTACGAGGTAGGAAAAAGACTGTTTACTTGGCATCTGAGAAAATGAGAAGGCAGGAAAGAACAACACATTTGGGGAACAGTTAGCTGTCTGGTTTGGTAAGAGAGTGATAGAAGTAAGGCCAGAAAGAGGTTGGGGCCAGATTTTGGAATGTCTTGAGTATTAAGGGTATTAATAGTTTAAGTTTATATTTTTTTGAGTGCAAATTCAGAATGAAAGAGCATTTACTCCCTGTCACTTTTCCCCCATAGCAATGACCATAACAATGGCAAAAATATAAAATAATTTACGCTAGCCCTGATATACCAGGACATTCAGGGAAAAAAATGCTTGATAAAGATATTTTTTTCCTGATAGTTTAGAAACAGGAAGGTGTTTAAAAATTATAGTCACAAGAAAAATGCCTGATAGAGCAGCAACACCCTTCTCAGACTCGTGGTACTACCCATCCTATTCTCCACCCTACTCCAGCACCTGGAATAGCCGCGCTTACTCACCACTTCGTGGAGGCTCAGGTGGCTATTCGGCAAATTCAAACTCAGATACGAAAACGAGAACTGCATCAGGTAAGAGCAAAAATGTAGAAGTTCCTCTTACGTAGCAGTAAAATTCAGAAATAGTATGGGAAGTTAAGATGATTAACTATATATTTAGCAATCATGGTTTTATTTGGTACAGCCATCAATATTTTTATTAATAGTACATCAATAATATTTTTATTAATAGCATAATTAACTGAGATTAAAATATAATTCAGTTTCATTCTTTCTTCCTACTCCTAAACATTCTTTAAAAATCAAACAGGGATTTGATTTTGGCTCAGCTCTACCATTAACCAGGGTTTTAATTTAAATCTTCCTGGATGCTAGTTTCCACATATGTTTAATTCTGCGATCTCTGGGGATCCTTTAAGCCCTAAACCAGAATTTTCTAAGTAGAAGCTTGAACTTTTTAAATTCAGTACAATTCCAAAAATGTATTGAGCTGTACTTTAAATAATTGTCAAAACTATGATTATAATGTTTCCTGCACTAAGAGAATATTTTGTAAAAAGCAAAGATAAAACAAAGTATTAATAATAACTGTTTGTAGTTAAACATCAAGCTAATTAGCAGAAAAAGGGAAGTGCTAGGTAATGAGTGGGTAGTAGATTGCTGCTAATTAGATTAGTCTTTTTCAGGAGAAGGAAGTTATAGAACAAATATTCTTGAAAAATACATTTAAATATGTTTTAAAATGTAAGAGTGGAATTCTTATAGTGCTGGTTTGGATATAATTTGATACATTCACTTTGAAAAACTGATATTGCCTACTAAAATTGAACCTAGGCATACCCATGACCCAGCAATTTCACTCTCAGATATATAGCGACAGAAATGCGTATACTTGTACACTGACAGATAAGCACGAGAATGTTCATAGTACCCCTATTCATAATGGCCTCCACTGGAAGCAACCCACGTATCCATCAGCAATAAAATGGTTGAATAAATTGAGTTATATTTATTGTATACAGTGGTATACTGTACAACAATGAAAATAAACAAGCAGTTGTGTGAAATAACGTGGATAGGTCTACCAAATATAAAGAAGCCAGACAAAAGAATATATGCAGTATGGTTATAACATTCATATTTTATAAAATACATATTCCAGAACAACCAAAACTAACCTCTGGTGTTAGATGTTAAGATAGTGGGAAGGAAAAGAGGGGTAATGATTGGGAGAATATATAAAAATATGGCTAGGTAAGACATATCATGACAGAAGAGAACTCATTCTCAGTAGAAATAAAACTGGCAAAGAATCATGGCTATCAACTAGAATTGTGTGGGACTTATGTGAATAAAATCATAAAACCTTACCAGATAACCTAAAAGGAAACCTGAAAATAATTGAGAGACTTTCCAAATGGGAAGACTTATCATCTTGTAGCCTGCCTGTTAGTATGCGATGTGTGTGTGTGCGTGTGTGTGTGTGTGTGTGTGTCTTAGTACCATTGAAAGTCCATAACCCTCTCCACCTTACTTCTTTTTACTGCTGGAGTTGGGAGAAGTATCAGGCCATGGTCTGTGCTCCATTGGCCTCTGCAGTTTCGGCTCAGACTTAGAGTATTGCCTGTACCACGTCGGCCCCACCATGGAACACATCTTTTGGTGTCCGACTGAAAGGTCATTTCCAGCAAGCCCGTGTGTGACAGACTGGATGACTGGGAAGGTCGAGGTGGGCGGCACTGCACTGGAGCACATGGTCCCGTGCCACCGAGCCGCTTTCTCTCCTTCCCTCATCTCTCTCATTCATTTGCTAACAATAAACATGTATTACTTTTGTAATTTTATGGGCAATTCTAATGCAATTTTAAAAACTAACATAAATTTTATTCTTATTCTAGGATATGGTGGTACCAGAAGACGGTAAAGTAGAAAGTTGAAGTCAAACACTGGATGCAAAATTTCTGATTTTTTATCACTTTCTGTTTAGAAAAAGTGCTACCTACTAACAACTGGTGAAAGAGGATATTCAGAAGTCCTGTGGTGTTTTGTCCTGTATAGCTTTTTGTGTACTATTATTTGAGGCTAAGAGTTGCTGTATGACAAAGTACTTATGTATTGTGTTAGTGTAACATGCAGATGTATATTGCAGTTTTTGAAAGTGATGAATACTGTGGAATGCTGAAAATACATTGTTTAATTTCTAAAAACTGTGATGCCATAAGAAGCATTAAGAATGAAGGTGTTATGGAAACTGAGTACAGAAAATTTCAGTCTTAGGTGGATTGTAGTTAATGAGTTGTTACCTTATAGAGACAATAATATTTTATTTGTTATTGTATCATTTGGTGTTTGCTGTTCTTCAGACATTTAAACCAAGCTTCGGACTACTCATCATGCTAATTTGTGGTTTCTGATCACTTTTGAGCTCCAGAGCTTTGAATCTTTTGGTGGTGGTAGCCTTCTGGTAAGTGAGACTTACCTTTCTTAGGAAAAGGTAGAAAATAAGTATCTAGAAGGTTGTTGTGAATAATTGTGTGCTGACAAAAATACTTGAAATCTCCATATTTCTTCAATTCCTAAGAGTTAAAGTTCAAATGCTTCAACAAAGGTCTTTTAATAGCAAAAGCATGCATTTCTCTGTGGAATCTCAAATATTGTTGTAATAGTCTGTTTTAATCTTACATTAAAATGACAATACATAAAAAAATTGGGTTAGTCTCATTCTTTGTTAGCCTCAACACAAATTGGTGTTACTTTCTTTTGCCCTTTTTCTCAAAGGAAAGGGGTTCGTGCGGAAGTTGTCCTTAGACAATAATTTTATGTGGTAGTGATACCTTAGTCATTTGGCAGATGTTTTCAAAAAGTGATTTAGGAATGGTGTGGGAACCTTGCTAAAAACTGCTTTTTAAAAAAATAATTAAATCTCCAAGCCTCCCAGCCCATCAGAGATTGCATAGTTACTCTTAGGTAAGTGTTGTAACCCAAAAGCCTTATGTTTATACTCTAGGAACCAATTTAAAACAAACCAACCCTTTATGAGACTTTAAAATGTGATTTTGGGGGTAGTTGCAAGGGTATTATGAGTAGAACTATCCTTTCTTCATCAGTGAAACTTAGTAGAAATTTTAATTTATGTTACAGAGGAAAGAGTTTTTCTTTAGGTATGCTCTGCTAAATCCTTACTCCGTTTCTCCTTAGTAGAAGGATATGGAATAAAAGAGAATCCAGCTTAATGTCTTTCCCCCTGTTTGCTTATTGTTTTGGGTTTGAGTTCATTATTTGCAGGAGTTGATAATCTTGTTTTACTTGGAGAGCAAAGTAAAATTTAAAGCTGCTATAGATTGGGCCAGTGATAGTGATTTGCATATTGAATTGGATATTCTTAAAATGCTATGCTCAGATTCCCGCCCCCCCCTTTTTTTTTCTTGAGATAGGGTCTTGCTCTATTGCCTGGTTTAGAGTTTCAGTGGCATCATCATAGCTCACTGCACCCTCAAACTCCTGGGCTCGAGCTAACCTCCTGTCTCAGCCTCCAGAGTAGCTGGGACTACAGGTGCTTGCCACCATGCCTGGCTAATTTTTTTTTATTTTTTGTAGAGACTAGTAGAGATTCTGAACTCAAGTGTTTGAGGGGTGAGAAAGGACTCGTAGCAGTTCAGTTGGTTTGCTGCACATGGGCTCAAAGGTGGCCTAAAGTAAAAATGGCAGAACTGCATTGGTGTAATGTAAGAGGATGGGATGTTGAGTGTATTTACCATGGAAGACACTCACCCTGGAAGAGTCCACACCTGTCATCATGACTGAGAAATGCATTGGTGAAGGGGGGAGCCCACAAATTTGGTTGCTCTTCTTTGTAGGTCAGAAAGTCCAGTGGGAACTGCTGCTATCACACGGGGACTGCTAGAAGCAAAGGGGCTAATGTGATCCCAGGTAGCAGGGGCCAAAGACAACATGGCGTGGTTTCTGTAGTGGACAGCAGGGCCAAAGCAGCAATCTGGATGGTCTGACTCAGAGACTGGCTAGTTGATCGTGGTGTACCTAGAAAAGATAAGGGCTGTCTACTAAATTCTTACTTGATTTGTGTAAGCAGAAAAGCTTTTGGTTGAGTAAACAGAAGTCTAACTTAAATCATCAGAATCTAGTCATGGCCTTTAAAATCATTTCCCAGACTTGAGCCAGTTTGCAGACCCAGAACCCCCAGGGAAGGAGAGGCTGGGTCCCCTTGAGGAAGCAGCCTGCTACGCAGCCACAAGTTTATATTGTTCATCTTTCTCCCCATCTTCCCTCAATGGACTTGGGGCTATTTATTGGGGTAATTGCATTGGAGATGGGGAAATAATCAGACGTTTTGGGGATTATAGGACAGTGTCTCTGAATGGACACTGATGCCAGGAGGCCCCAAAACATTACTGTGGTCTATCAGTCAGAGTAGGAGCTGATAGAGTTTTAGCTCAGAGCCATCTCACAGTGAGTGGGTCCCCTGAATGCATCCCATGTCCCGGAAGGCATGATTGGAACAGACATACTCAGCAGCTGCCAGAGTCCCCACCTCGGTTCCTTGATCTGGGGAGCGAGGGCTGTTATGGTGGGAAAGGTGGAAGCCACTAGAACTGCCTCTACCTGCAGAAATGATAAACCAACAGTAGCCATGATGTGGACACTGGGTCGTAGGGCCTGGGAGGGCTTGTGGGGACCCCAGTGAGAAGGAAGAACATCCAAGTTAGAGTTGATGGCTGCTAGGGAGAGAGTTGGAGTGAGGAAGCGGGGTGGTATGGAGGGACACAAAGCGCCTGCGCCCCATGTCTCAGAACGTGGTCTTATTTGGAAATGGGTCACTGCAGTTGAAATTAAGATAAGGTTACACTGGAGTAGGGTGAGCTGCTAATGACTCCTGTCATTAAGTGGGGAAGTCTGGACTCAGATGCAGAATACTCGGTAAAGATTCGAGTTTTGCGGCCACAAACCAAGGTACATCAAAGATTGCCAGCAAGCCACAAGAAGCTGGGGGCAGGCCCGGAACAGACCCTTCCCTGGCATCCTCAGAGCGAGCACACTCTGCTGACACCTTCATCCTTAGACTTGCAGGCTCCAGAACTGTGAGACAAAAAATTCTTGTTAAGAAAACAAAAAAGGAAAGCAAAAGCAATACCACATTCCTGGAGGGATCGTGGAGATGAGTGCCACAACCAAGGACTTGAAGGATGTAGGGCTGGTGATCCCACCACCTGTTTGCCTGTTTGCTCTGTGCAGAAAACAGATGGATCGTGGGGAATCAGAGTATTAACAGACTGTCATAAACTTTATCAGGTGGTGACGACAATTGCAACTGCTGTCCCACATTCATTCATTGCTTGAACACATGCGCACATCTCCTGGTACCTGATATGCAGCCCTTGCCCTGGCAAATGCTTTTCCTTCTTCCTTCTTAGCACAGACCGCCAGAAGCAGTTTGCTTTCGGCTGGCAAGGCCAGCGACACACCTCCACTGTCCTACCTCAGGGGCACATCAACTCTCCAGCCCTGTCACAATTTAGTCTGTGGGGACCCTGATCACCTTTCCCTTCTACAGGACATCACACTGCTCCATGACATTGATGATATTAAACTGATTGGACCTGGTGAGCAAGATGTAGCAACTACTCTAGATGTATTGGTAAAACATTTGTGTATTAGAGGGTGGGAAATCTGACAAAAAATTCAAGGGCCTGCCACCTCAGGGAGAATTTCTAGGGGTCCAGTGGTATATGGGGCATGTCAAAATATCCCTTCTAAGGTGAAGGATAAGTTGTTGCATCTAGCTCCTTCTATAACAACAACAACAAAAGAAGGTGCAATGCCTAGTGGGTCTCTGGATTTTGCAGGTGACATATTCCTTATGTGGTGTGCTATTTACTGACCCCAAAGCTGCTGGTTTTGACAGGGCCCAGAACAAGAGATGGCTGTGTCACAGGTCCAGGCTATTGTGCAAGCCCGAATATCACTTCAGTAGGGCCTCTTGCCACTCATCTATCAGAGCTTCCAGATAGCTCCTATCCCCCTTCTTATGTTTTTAACTTTGGTCTTCCTCATTTGATTGTTTTATGAGGGCAGTGATTTTATTTTTTTATTTTGTTCATAGCTGTATCTTTTGTGCCTAGGACAGCAAATAGGGTCTCAGCTGGAAATAGGTGGCACACTCGAATTAGAATAATTTGAGGATTTAATACAGGAACTGTTTACAATGATGTGGGCAGATGTAGGAAAACCACCAAGTGTAACAGAACAGGGCAAGTAACAATAGCACTGTTAGACCCATCGCCTGAAGGACATAGGGTGAGGACACAGGTGAGGACATAGATGAGGAGTACTAAGACGCATAGTTTCCTTTGTCATCACTGAGTAGCAGCAACCCAATTTTCTCTTGCTAATTAGGGTGAATTATCCCTTGTAATGACCCCTTTCTTTGCCTGTTTGTTCAGTGCCATGAGGAACCCAAAATGGCCAGAGGATAGTCTCAGGTTTCCAACCCATAATGGCTGTTTCCTGGTGGAAGCATTCCTTCCTTGGGCACAAGAACTTCCAAAGAACACTGTATTAGCACCATTTTGTGCACCTCCTCAGGCGCTCTCACTTTCACTTGGTCAGTGTCACACCCACACCAGACCACCCCTCCACTTTGGAATTTGAATAAAACACCATATTGCAAGGCGTGGGATATGGCTTCCTGCATGGCTGCCAGGGGCCAAGATGGTGCAACTCAGAAGTCTGGGGAATGAGCTCAGTGGAATGAACAATGACCAATGGGAAACACAGTCCCATCTTTTCAGGAATTACTACAAGATCCATTGTCTTCTTCCAACTCTTTTAGAGACTGTGTGCACGGTAAATGGGCCTGCAAAATGACCTGCTCTGTGTCTGCAGCTCACTGTAATACAATAGCCAGTGCTGTGATACATTGTGTGGCATCGTGTTGCATCGTTACTGGTCTCACTCTCTTTTTCTTCTCGCCCTCGTGTCCTCGAACATGCTCTTAAGTGCCAGAACTTTAATTTTTGCTTGGGTTCTGCTTTCTAGGGGACTTATGCTAATCTGGCCTAATGCCAGATTTTATCTTCCCTGATATAGAATTGCTCACGGTATCTCCCAATTGAAATTGTTATAAATCAACCTGTGATGGTACAAAGAGAATCCCGATTTCAAAATGTGTATTTCCCAGTAGCATTGGTTGTCCCTGTCCAGCTTTCTCTGAGTTTGTTTTCTCTTTTATCACTAGAGGGCAATAATGCTCCACTATACAAGTAGGAAAACTTACCGTGGATGGTAAAATCTCTTTTTTACTTTTAATATTTAGCAGGTTGCTTATGCTGTTGTAGACTTACTAGATAGGTTATTTGTTTCCTCCCAGACTGTTACCAGAACATAAGAGATTCCCCTAGAGTTGCTCTTTACACAAGCTGTCTCTGCCATGCTCTCAGAACCAGTGTGGTCTGCTGTAACTGGTCCCACGTTTTCAGCCACATAGGACTTAACTCTTCTCTATGTCAAAATATATCCAGATTCCGATGGCTTCTCATCTCTTCTGCTATTGTCACTCAGGTTCAAGCCACCATCATTTGTCATCCTAGTGAGGTCTACCCTGCCTACTTGCATCAGTTAGCATAGGCTGAGTTGTGCTGCAGTAAGAAACAATACCAAGACCTCACTAGCTCGAGCAACAGGTGGCTCACATGAAGTGTCTAATGCAGGTTGGCAGGGGCTTCGGCTCATCATAGAATCAGCAGGGATTCTGGCTGAGAGAGGCTTCCTTGTGACCTGCTTCTGCACAATTGCACTGCACTGGGAAGGGTTGTGGGGAATCATACACTATTCTTAAAGCTTCTGTCCAGAAATCACACACGTCATTTCCGCTCCCATTTCAGAGGCCAAAGCAAGTCCTATGGCTATACCTATCCTCAATATGACAGGGAAGCACAATCCTGGCATGAACCTGGGTATACAAAGCTGAATATATTTGCTGAACAACAGTAATGAAACCAAACCACTCTGTTTAAAATCTCCGCCTCCCCGTTCCTGCCCTAGGACTTTGGATCTCCCTCAATCTGTTGCATTTTCCTCCATTGTTATTTTTTCCCACCTCCTCTCGCTAGAATATAAGTTCCATAAGGGAAGGGATTTTTTTGGTCTGTATTGTTTTATACTCTATCCACATTGTTCAGAACAGTGTCTCATAATAGGTATTCAATAAATATATGTGGAACGAATGAGTAACCAATTGATCATACATGGGTTTTATTCTATTCATACAATCGCCCACCATGTGTGCTTTGGCTGGACAGAGGAAAGATGGCATGAATTAGAGACATTGACACTCTGTGGTTACTCGAAACCATGGTATTTAGAAAATCTTTGTGTGTAGGATGTCTTACTGGGAGAATGAAATCTTCTTTTGAACCCGGGAGCTCCTAAAGCATCATGACAATAAACAGACTGATAATATTGTTCACTGTATTGTCTTTACAGTTGGATCCATAAACATAATGGTATGTGTCATGATGAGTCAATTATTTTAAATATATGCTGTTATGGTTTCTGCAGAGGCAGATGGACATTCCCCGACGCCCCCACACAAAGTTCTGTTTGGATGTTGAGACCGACGACGCCATGCGTGCACAGGAGGGGCTGAAAAGGTGCATTACGTACATAATCTAAATCTCTGGGAGTGCAGAGCTGGCTTCTTGAGCAGGTCTGAAGTGTCTTGAGAAGGCCAGGAAAGGCCATAGGTCTGTGTGTTAATCGTGACTAGGGGGTGGGGCTGGGGCGAGAGTGTCCCCCATGCAGGGGCTGGGCCACACCCCGGGGTGGCTCAGGCTTTCTTATCAGCTTTTCCAGGTGTGGGGCACACAGGGAAGAGGGAGGGGTGAGGCTTAAAAGCTGTCAACAGTCAAACATCAAAATATGGTGTCTGACTCTTCGTTGCACACACATTGTTGTTTTTTTTTTTTTTTTGAGACAGGGTCTTGCTCTGTTGCCCTGGGTAGAGTGCAGTGGTGTCAGCATAGCTCACTGCAACCTCAAACTCCTGGGCTGAAGCGATCCTCCTGCCTCAGTCTCCCAAGTAGCTGGGACTATAGGCACGCGACAGCATGCCCAGCTAGTTTTTCTACTTTTAGTAGAGACAGTGTTTTCACTCTTGCTCAGGCTGGTCTCGAACTTCTGTCCTTAAGCTATCCTCCCACCTCGGCCTCCCAGAGTGCTAGGATTACAGGCGTGAGCCACCACACCCAGCCTGCACATGCATTTTTATCATTAGTTCAGAGTCACTTAACTTGACATTTGTAAAGCGATTCATTGTCACTTAACTTGATATTTGTAAAGCAATTCACGGTTATTTGTTAGTTATTGGACTTCATGGAAATGAAAGGATCTATTGTCTCTTTCTTGGGGAAAATGCCAGCGTGGCTAGGCAACAGTCAGAGACGACTTCTCAGATGGCTTCCACCTTTGAGTGGCTGTGATTCTAGGGCCTTGCCATTCCAACACTACTTTTCAGAAATCATGACGGGAAACTTGATAAAGAAACTGTTTTATCTCCTTGCTTCCCCTTTCCTGCCTCACCCTGGAAGCCTGGGCGTGGGAAGGAAGCATAGTCAAAGAATGAAGTTGTTTGATGGTTATTTTTGTTTCAAAGAAGTCATGGAAACTTCTTTCTCTTAGGGAGAAAGAATATGGGTGTGTGTGTGTGTGTTTTCAAATTAAGATCAGTGTCCACTGGAGTAGGTGTTAAGATTTTAAATGGCCAAATTTCCTCAAATTAATCAACACCTTCCTTTATTAACGACTTATCTTCAGCACATGCTCACAAGTGTCAGAAACACGCCTTGCCTAACATTTTGAGTTTTGATAGGACAAGCTGTTTAGAAATAGAACATCTTTTTTGCCTTTAGTTAAAAGAACTATGAGTATGAACATCATGAAAAGTATAAACTCCAGTGTGCATTTGTAAAAGTAGCTTTCATTAGTATTTTGAAAAAAATTATCATGTACATTCCCTCTCCTAAACTAGTTTTGTCCTGTCTGTTCGTCCCCTCCGTCCACTTCCCCAGTTCACTATGTCCCTTACATATGTGTGGCCTCTTGGGCATGGTCCACAGCCCTGGAACCTTCTCTCCTGTGTCCCTTACCTCCCTCTCTTCGTCCTGACTTGGGCCACTGCTTCTCTTTCTTCTCCTTTCATACTATTGCAGGGCAGGGTCTGGAGGAATTTAGATGACGGGGGTTGACAGCATAGCACAGAAGATAAAGAAAGGGAGAGAGAAGATGGGATGGTAACCTCTCCTGGTCACGCCCCTCTGTCCCCACTTCCAGCCACCATTGTTGATGACTGGCTCCTGCAGTGAGTGCGGCATCCTCTTGCAATCTCTCAATCTTTTCTCAGGGTTCTAATTTGCTTCCCTCCTCTGGGTTAATGATTTACTCTCAGAACTGCAGTTGTGGGAGGGAAAGAGAGGAAACAGTAAGGAAACAGCAGAGGCTATGGAGACAGCATTACCAGTACCCACAAACCATACCCCAGGCTGGGGAACACCGATTCCCTGGTCTAGTCTGGCCAGGAGGTTAGATGTCCAAAGTCAATGCCTTGTTGTCTTCAAACATTTTGTTTTCTTCTGATATGAGGAAGAGAAAGAGGTGGACTTAACAGCTGGCAGATCAGCAGATCATGGTGCTGTGTATAACCCACAGTCAATCTTAGCTATTTTTAAAAAATATAGCTAATATCTGGGTTACTCTTGGGAGTGAATTTCAAATGTGATTTTCATTTCTCAGATACGTAGTAGAGGAAACAGGGTTGAGAATCTCTGCTCTAATTTATACTACATCTGCTTTACTTAGGTACATTCTTATTCAATTTCCTTCCTATCCCAGTTGTTAGAATGTTTTCTTGACCTAGTGATGCTACTCACAATGGAAATTTCGCGAAGGGTGGAATCAGGGTGGGACATCTGGGCTCCCAGCGCTCTCTGCTGTGTGGTGGGCATCTGTGGAGACCAAAACAGGAAATTTCAGCTTCAGTGCTCAGTGTTATATTTTCTTGTGAATAATTATTAATTTTAAAATTTATTACAAAATACATCAAGCGTGAGAAGAGCACGGAGAAGAGTATATCAAATATCCTTGCATCATGTCTATTTCAGATCTCTATTTTTGGAGAATCTGAGTCACCAGGTACAGTTACAGACCCTGTGTGTCACTCCCTGATCTCATTAATCCCTTTCTTTCCCCAGAGGTGACCGCTTGCCTAATTTTGGAGTTCATCATTCCCATGAACATTTAAAAATTTCAATTACATACGAATGCATGATTATGTAAAGAATAGTTTAAATGTGTTGATATTTTACATAAAGGGTATCGATTTCTAATGTTATTTTTTTGTTATCCATGTTAACACATGCAGCTTTGGTTCATTCCTTTCAATTGTTGTGTAATATTATTCTATGACTTTAACCCAATTATTTTATTCACTCTTCTGTCTTGGACAGTATTTTGAAAAACAAATAGATTTATATTTAGAATGTTTCACAGAGAGTGTATACAAAGTGCCAGATTAACCCTCGACAAATACTAATTCATTTAATTCTCATAATAGCATGATGAGGGACCCAATATTATTTCTTCATTTTATAGAAGGCACAGAGAGAAGTTAAATCACAGAGGGAGGTTAAGTTATTTGCCCAAGGTCATATTGTTAGTAATTGGTGGCCCATCTTTTAGAAGTGAAATTGGGGGATTGCAGGTTATGTATATCTTCAATTCCACTGGATTTTTCACCCTACAAAATAGTTGTGTAGATAGCTTGGAGAATAATGGATCAGGAGACCATTCCCAGAATGTAAAACTAGGCCGTAATTTGGGAACAGTCCCTGGGAATAGAATAGGAGGTCTGCTACGGACTGAATTTTGTGTCCCCCAAATTCGTACGTTGAAGCCCTATCCCTAACAATGTGATTGTGTTTGGAGACAGGGCCTGTGAGAAGGTAATAAAGATTAAATGAGGTCATAAAAATGGGGCCCCAATCCTACAGAGCTGGTGTCCTTATAAGAGGACGAGACTCCAGAGCTGTACGTCCGTGTGCCAGCCAGAAAGAGAGCCTTCACCAGGAACCAAGTCGGCAGCTCCTTGACCTTGGACTGCCCAGTCCCGAGAACTGTAGGAAACAAATTTCTGTTGTTGAAGCCACACAGTCTGCGGTGTTTTGTTATAGCAGCCAGAATTGATTAATACAGGGGCCTAGTAAAATCTGTCTGGTTGTGGGCTGGTGATGACTATATACCTCTCATTCCTCCCTTGTGCTTTTGAACGGCAGTGTCTCTTGTGGTTATCCCGTCTCAGTCTCCCCACTGTGGTTGGGTGTGTGTGTGGGGGGGCAGATAACTTGTCTTTTTAGTTCACAGGTTTCTGGATCCAAAGATCTTGAGAAGCCTTAGCTGCATTTGAATCTTGAAAATCATGACATCATGAACTTTGTGTCTGACGACATGACTGAATGAGATTTTGGGGTCTTGAGCAGGGGTGAGCGCCTCTCACATGTGGGAAGGCTATCAGTCATTGGGATCAGAGGTTATTTAGAGCTATTAGAAGTGTGTTTTTAAATTTCCACACATAACTTTTGTTCCTTTTTTGTTATTTGTTTCTAGTTTATTTACATTTGTGAGGATTGGCTTGTTAGAATTTTTTGAGATTTGCTTTGAGACCAAATACATGTTCAAATTCTCTAAAACATTCCACTTATGCTTTAACAGCCTGTGCACTTGCTAATTTTTGTCTGAAGTCTGTATATACACATATGTTATATAT
>NW_012148664.1:2524043-2525138 GCF_000956105.1 Propithecus coquereli | reverse complement strand
GAAAACTCAACCCCCTTCCAAAAACCTCTGACGGCCTGTGTATTAAATTGAACCATATGAAATGGCTGTGTTTGTAGGTCAAAAATCATCAGATTGGCAATTTCATAAGGTTCACTCTAACCTTATGAAATTCGAAGTTGCTGGGAGGAAGAAACATTTGCAGGATGAGGTTTTGATGATAGAAGCACAGATGGGGCCTCAGTCTCTGGGGATAGGTAGAAAGGTCCCCAGGTATTGGATTTGAACTCATTTGAATTCCCTACTGGCTGGGCCTTTCTCCAATTTTATCATTATTTATTAAGTTACTCAATTTTAACATTTGCTTAATTTAGATAAAGTTTTACCTGAAAGTTGCTGAAAAGTCATACATTTTGGGGTATTGAACGAGCCTATGCATTTGAGATGAAAATATCCTGTTTTGGAAGCGATCATTAAGAGTAGGAGCCGGCCAGCTTGTTAGGTGGCACTAGGCTTTGCGTTGGCCATGGTGCCTCATTAGTGAGCTCTTACGGTGGCCCGCTGAGGGATTAGGAGGAAGCATTGAGAGTGAATTTGCATACTTTTAGATCTGATCTTCTGGTTAACACTGGATGGCTGATTAATAACTGTGCAGAAAATGGAAGGTCCTGCTGGGTGGCCCGTAGGGAGTAATACATAATTAGAGGCAACATCCCTTGCCAAACGAGAACTGCTGCCCGAGGGTTGATGAATAACCTTCTGATACCAGGAGTTGGAATTTAGCCGAATGCCTGTCACTTTCGCCTGTAATTTGACTATGTGATTCACTGACAAGAAAAGTGGCTCTGCGGAGGTGAGCCTCTCCAATGCTGACACCTTTTGAACTCGCTCCTGTTTTAGAGATCAGTGATTGTTAGGTAGCCTCTCCGACCCAGTTTTTATGATTTAGGTAAATTAGAAAATTAGTGACAATTAAATTGGCTATGGGAGAGGCTTGAGATATATGGCCTGTCAAGACATAGTTATTATATTCTGTGGTACTTAATATGATCTCTTTGAAACTTTGGCTCACCCAGCTTCTTGGCTGGGTAGAATTTGGTTTCTTTTTTTTTTTAAGACAGTGACTGTCACCCAGGC
>NW_012148664.1:2521408-2523863 GCF_000956105.1 Propithecus coquereli | reverse complement strand
TTTTTTGGTGGAGACAGGGATCTTGCTATGCTGCCCAGGTTGGTCTTGAACTCCTGGCCTCAAGCAATCTTCCTGCCTTGGGCTCCCAATATGTTGGGATTTTGGGCATGAGCCACCATGCCCAGTCAGAATTTACTTTCTATTTCTACACCCAAATCAAATGGTGGCTGAATGTTGACTTGCATGACAATAGGGTATTGGAGTCTCTCTAAGCCTAAAGTTAGAACTTTTTGATGACAATGGATTATACCTCCCTCTTAAATTCTTCCTTAAGGAAATTATATAAGTAATTCATAGCAACTTCTGTAGTAAAGAGAAACAAAAAGAAAAAAACCCAGATTACCCATAATCACTCTGAGATAGCCACGTTAACGCCTTGGCGTACAGCAAGGACCTGAGTGGAAAGAAGATTCAGTCTAGAGCAGATATGGAGAAATGTGACCTTCGTTAGGGTAAAGGCACGTGAGTAATAGAAGGAAAAAGAAGAAAGCAGCTGCAGATGGAGGACCGGTAGTTGAAATATGAGGGCTGGCTTCTCTCTCAATGGACTCTATCTTCCTCACGAAGTGATCGTGAACTGAGGCTAAGGGGAAGGAGGAAGTCAGGGTTTTAGCGGCACAGAGAGGTATGAAATAATAATGCGGAACGGGAGAAGGATGTAGTAGAGAAATTTAGGAAAATTTCTGGACCTGATTGAGTGTAAATTTGAGGTTGGTCACTGTTAACTTGACCTGTTACCATTCTGCCTAACTGGGTGTTTTTCTTGAGCAATAGCTAATGTTTCAGGTTCGGGCACAGAGGAGGTAGGTGGAGAGTGGGTCTGTGCAGAGTCAGGGTTTGGCTTTGGAAGGAGAAGGCCAAGGAGTTGAAGGTATTTGAAGAGAGAAAATGCACTTTTAGACCATGGAATTGCGATTTGATGAGGAGGGGACGTGCTGAGTAAAATGTTAAGTAGAAGCGTCAATGGATTTGCGACGCTGATGAGGTCAAACAACTGTCGTACAGGGTGTGGGAGGAAATGGAGAAAGTGATCTTGAAAGGAAAGAGGTGATGATCAGAGACTGGGGATTTTGAATTAGTGCCGTTTCTTTTTTTTTTTCCCGGAGAAGCTCAATGGAATCTGGAAGATACCTTCTCCTGGGGTGACTGGAAAGGCTTAATAGAGGTGAGATTTGAGTTGGCCTTGGAAAGATTTATATGAGCAAAGAGCCCAAGAGTTACATGGCGAATGCATTGTGCAAAGTGGAACTCATCACTCTTGCCTTCCCTTGCAACAAATAGCTTTCCCTGTGTCACCGCTGAAGCTGTTTCAAAGATGAACTAGTGTGTCATGTCAGGCAGGCTCTCAGGTGTGTGTGTGTGAACGAACAGGCTCTCAACATTTCAATTCAATCACTTTATTTTGCCATTTTTATCAGGTGCTTTGCCCTTAAGGGACTGAGTCATGCTAGGCAAATCTAAAGGAGAATGATTGATAATTTACAAAATTCCCACTAGTTAAGTTTCAAGACGACAAGTAAGTTCCTGTGGACTGATTAGCACATTCTTCCCACTAGGAATCTATTTCTTTCTTCCCCTCTCACTGCCTTTATCTACATAGCTACCTATTTTCTGTGCATCTGTTTACATTTTGCACTATTTATTGAGAACTTACTGTATTCAAGAGTTCACGATAAGTTCTTTAATTTCATCAGCTCATTTAATCCTAACAACTCTATGAGACAGGCATTATTATCATTCCCATTTTTTACCTAGGAAACAAACTTGGAGAGGTTAGTTTTTTTGCCCTCATTCAAATAGCTGGTGGAGCAGGGTGTTAAATGGACTATTCATAGTTTGAGTAACATAATCCTATGATACACACACACATTTAAACATTTTTTTTTCTTTTTTTCTTCTCTTTCTTGCTGACACTTACTAAGCGTGTAACATTCTAAAAAGTGAGATAAGAAACTTATGTGAACAAGTGAAATTCATCATTTTAACCATTTTAAAGTATATCAATTCAGTGGCTTTTAGTACATACACGGGTTGTGCAACTATCACCACTATCTAATTCTGGAACAATTCCAACACTCCAAAAAGAAACCTCATACCTATTAATCAGTCACTCCCCTTTTACTCTCCCTACAAGCTCCTGGCAACTGCTAACTGGCTTTCTGTCTCTGTGGATTTCTCTCCTCTGGATATTTCATATAAATAGAATCATATAATATGTGGCCTTTCAGGTCTGGGTTCTTTCATTTGTTTTCAAGTTTCATTCACTTGCAGCCTGCATCAGCACTTCATACCTTTTATATGATTGAAGAATAGTCTATGGTATGGATATACCACATTTTGTTTATCCATTCATCAGTCTATGGATATTTGGGTTATTCCCACCTTTTGGCTATTATGAATAATACTACTGTGCACATTTTTTATTTTTTTGAGACAGAGTCTTACTGTGTTGCCC
>NW_012148664.1:2514438-2519988 GCF_000956105.1 Propithecus coquereli | reverse complement strand
CCCCCCTCCCCCCTGCCCGACATCCAATAGATGTTATTCTTATATGTGCACTTATGTGTTGATCAGTTAATACCAATTTGATGGTGATTGTTGTAAGTTTTGAAACTGGGAAGTGTGTGTTCTCCTATTTTGTTCTTCTTTTTCAAGATTATTTAGGCTATTATAGGTCCTTAGCAATTCCATATGAATTTTAGAATCAGCTTGTCCATTTCAGCAAAAAAAAAAAAAAAAGCAGTTGGAGTTTGATAGGGATTGAATCAAATCTGTAGATCAATTTGGGGAGTTTTAGCTATCCAAAAAAATTATTTTCAAGGATTGCTTCCTCCAAGAATCAAGATGAATTTTGCCTTAGACCTGGGAATGTGTATATGCTTTACATGGAAAAGTTTGTGATCTCTCTTCTGCATGGGTCAGTTTCTAAATCAAGCAAGAAAATTGGTGAAATCCTAGCATTAGCCAGCAAGATAATCTCTCTCTGCATGTCTGAGAAACTGATCAGAACTTCAGTCTCCTCTGTCTGCTTGTCAAAGATGGCAAAGCAGGGACATAGAATGAATGCTACGCCTCAGTCATCCATGAGGAGAGATGGGATGAGACGTCCTGGCTTCTGAATTCACTGGAGTTGGCTCGAAGATCGTTTCCGCCTCTGTGCTTCCTTTGGCAGTGGGATGCGTAGAGTCATGCCAGCTGGGATGCTTCCCATCTTCCCCCTCCGCCTCCCATTGGCAATTGGACAAAAATTCCTGGTACATACACAATCATCTAGCTCTGGTAGTGACTTTACGGTTGCATGTTTATCCTGCAATTTAGTTTGAAGAGCAGATAGCAATAGTATGCATATGATTACCCAGATTGATGGATGTCTTGGTCCATTTACTGAACAAACATTTATCAGGTGGCTATGTGCCAGGTGTTAAGCTAGGTGCTGGTGTGAGAACCCACCATGAAAATATCACCTTCATTTGATTTGTTATAGAGGTGGAAGGCAGTAAATGTTTCGTTTGTTTCTTTGCTTGAATTATCCGGGAGATTGTGGGATTCAACAATGCAGACTTGTCTGAATTTAGACTATTTGGATAATTGTATCTATACCCATAATAGGCCTAATTACCACTTACCTGTTCGCTGCTTTCCAACGTGTGGATATCAAGATGTCTTCTGGGGTGGACAAAACAAACAAGAAGCTGTTACTATTGACCAAGAGTTCTTGAGAAGTGGTTTCACATTTGATACCAGGACTCTCAGAGACAGCAGATGGCAGGATGTCATCACAGACTATCTGAGTCTATAAGTTGGGGGAAGGGATGAATCACTCTGATCTCATCATTGGAATTGACTTTTTACCTTTCCAAATTTAGCTATACAAAAATTTCCTTTTGATTAACTATGGATTCTGTCTCAGTAAAAAGTTTTTACAACTCTTTGATGGTAACAAGTCTCTGCATTGTTAGAAGATCTTATAATGAGACTTTCTTTGCCAATTCATGCAAGAAAGCCTTCATCATTGAAGTTCTTTATAAAAGTATGGTAGAGATATCTAGTACTAAGTGATATCCAATTTTCTTCTCCCTTCTGAACAGGTGGGAGGATTATCCTTCCTTGTAGCCTTACAGTAAGGCAGGGCCTTATGACTAGTTCTAGTCAGTGGGCTGTGAGTAAAAGCAATATGTGTCACTTGTGAGCATTTAACCATTGCTGTGAGACACTCCCACTGCTAAGATACATGTCTAGAAGCAGACTTGTTGGGTTGCATCTCAAGGCACAGCTTCAACTTTATTATATAGTGTCCAGTTTTGCTCTCCAAATGTAGATAACTTCCAAATCTAAGATGAGAAACTTTTCCAGCCACACCAAAATGGTTCCTCTTCACTGCTGTTAACTTAACTTTCTCTGAAAGATATTTTTTGAAGTTTCTGATGAAAGCAGTAATTGCAATAATTTACACTGTGAGCAACATGATATGAGAGGGCCCATTTCTCCATATCGTTACCAAATTTATAAGCTTTTAAAAATTGTGTAACCTAATGGTTATAAAATGATCTATTTCTTGGGGTATAATTTTGCATTTCCGTGATGACTAGTGATATTAGCTATCCTTTCATACGATTACTGGCTATTTGGGCTGTTTTCTGTGAACTGTTTGTTCCTTTCTGGAAGGATCATGCTTCATTTGGTGCTGTTCCAAGTATTCTCTCTACACCTTGGTAACTGTCCACATTCAGAATCTTGCTTTCACAAGAATGATGTCAGAAACCGTGCATCCCCTGGCTCCCTTGCAGCTAGGGTGCAGCATACAATCTAGATTCTTCCAATCAGGTGGGCCCGTGTAAGGCTTAATTTGGAAGTAAACACTGTGAATAGTATCCTTAGGGTGAGTAATAGTAGTTGCTGTAGCAGATCAATCTCACCTTCTCCACCCTAAGCACAATGTACATTTATTTGTCATTCATTTCAGAGTCTGATGTGAGAGTTTCTGGTAATGCAGCCTTCCACGTAGTTGCTCAAGGGCTTGGCTTTTTTCATCTTCTTCTTCTGCCCTCCTCTAGGTCCTCAGAGGCCTCTCCATTCAGACAGTGGATGAAGCAAGAAAAGACGACTTGTTCGATGTTGTTACCGGCTCTTCCTGGAAACGGTACATTCCTCCTCCACCTATGTTCTGTTGGCCAGAACTCAGACACACGCCACACCCAACAGTAGGGGAGGCTGGGAAGTGTGATCTAGTCATGGGTTTTGGTGAATGCACAGTAGTTTCTGCTATGTGGTGGAATTGATCCTCTGGCTAGCATGGGGACAGACGGCTGGTTCCTGGAGGAAAGCTCTTTAGTGTCTCAAGGGGCTTAGGGACTGAGCAGTGGGGGCTGGCGTAGTTCACTGGAAACCCCCACAATGTATTTGAGTGTTGTTCTTGCCCCTGTAGCTGCTGTGACTGGCTTTCTAGCTCTCCCAGCGATTGTGTGAGCTGTCATCCTTGAGCAAGTTCCTTTTCTGCTTAGATGAGTCCAAGTGGATTTCACGGGTGCCAGCTAAGAATGCTGGATGTTTTTGTTTCTTTTTTGTCTGTTTTTCTTTTGGTCACTTGTATCTGCTTTTGATTTTGGGCCTCAGGGAGGGTATCTTTACTGAAATAAGCCATGGTGTTTATTTCTGTCTGCATAATAGCCAGCATGCTCTGCTTGTGTTAAGAACAAGCCCTCAGCTCACATGTGTACAAAAGCTTGTCTGTAGTGAATCCATTCTACAAGTTTTAGGCCCATTAGAACAAGGTAAATATTTGTCATTCTTGGGCAGTTGAGGCAGGGAAGTCTTATCTAATCTTTGAAGGAAGGGAAGTTTATTTGAAATCTCATTATTGCCACCAATGATAAGGAGGTGGTTAGAATGCAATCTGAATGATAGGAGGAGTTTGTTTCTTAACCAAACAGATGTATGGGACAAAGAGATGGGAACCCAGCTGTGTGCTGTTGGACATCAAGCAGAAAGAGAACCAAGACTGAGTAAGAGGTCATGATTGAGCCTTTATAGATTCCCGGGTTCAGGGAGAGGCAAGAGTTGAAAGTGTCAAAGTGGAGCCTAAATTCCCTGATAAATGAGGCTCTTCAAAATCAGTTTCTCTCCTTTGAGGTTCATACTGGTTTGAAATCATATCTGAGGGTAACCAATTTAATAATGATATTATCTCGCTCTTTCAGCTTAAGGCAAGTCACTTCAATTGGTTGAATCTCAATTTCATCATATGTAAAAATAAAGAGCGTCTTCTAGTCACCACTCTGGGAATTGATTTCACGAGCAGATTTTTCACCGATTCTCATTATTCTTGGTTGCTTTCAAAATTCTCCACCAGATGGCTCTAGTCTCCCTGTGTAAACCCATGCCTACAGCTTCCTTTTAAACCAGACTTGCTTTTGTGGGTTCTTCCCCTCTGTACACTCAACTTCTACTCTCCTCCAAGTCTTTAAACAAAACTCTGCATATGTTTGAAAGCATCTTCTTCCTCCTGTCTTCTGTAGCACATGACTCTCCTCATTTAAGCCATAGAGCAAGACTCAAATAGCCTAATCATTTATTTTAATTTTTTTTTATGATACCAGGCTGTACTCTACTTTAATCCCTATCGTGGACTGAGGCCAGGACTTGGCCCCCAAAGCTGGCCCATCGGTGCAGTCAGAAATAGATTGCAGAAGTATGTACCTCCATACAACAGGCGTCTCCCCATGTGGTACAGGAAGTTCCTATGAAAGTCAGTGAACTGAGATTCTGGGCTCTTCTGTCTTGGTCCTTCTTTATTCTGCTTGACCTGCTAAAGCCACTGAATTCTGGGAGCTTCACTGTAAGGAATTAGGAAGGCAACAAGGAGTGGTTTACTCATCCACGTCTGGCTTTTTTTTGTTTATTCTTTTCACTGCTCATGTGCTGGTTGGGTAGCAAACAGAAGTGAAAGCAACCTTAAGCCAAGTCTAAAAATTATCAAAATTCAGACCAGCTCTGTGATCTGGTCCAGCTCATTCCCTAATCAACTGCATTCCCTAAAAATAACATTATTGACATCATAGATATATCTCTATATAAATGTATAATAAGAAATTTAAAATTAACTTGAGTTTTCTTCTGCTATGGACTCGGCTTGAAAGAACCAAGGACACATTCCCACTTTCCATCCCTGAGATAGGCTGTTTTTGAAGATCTAGGTCCAGTGGGAGTGGGGTTTGTTGGAGAAAGAATGTTTAATAGTATAAGAAAAGGAGGTGGTTGGAGACTTGGTTTATCAAGTTACTCATTCAAAGGATACTTTCCCCAACTCGTGCCAAGCACTTTTCTAGGCATTGGATATGTATCAGCAAATAGAATTGGTGAGGATCTGGCTCTCATAGACTTTATGTTCTGAAGAACGTAGCAAACCAACACATAGTCCATAAGTCCGATTGTTTTGGAGTGTGGTCAGTACTACGAAGGAAATATGATAGGTTTGTGAGACATAGTGTGCCAGGAGGTGCTCTACGAGCTGAGGGCTCTACCCCAGGGGACTCAGTGGAGGACTTGGAGAAGAGTAGAAGTTGAGTGTGCAGAGGGGAAGCACCCACAAAAGCAAGTCTGGCTCAAAAAGAAGCTGTAGGCATGGGTTTACACAGAGACACTAGAGCTGAGCTCCCTGAATCCAACATCTCAGGGTTGGAAAGACATCCAAAGGCAAGGGCTGCTGAACTGCCCAAGTATTGGTCATTAATGGACTCTTGCTGAACTTGGCACGGAGGGAATACAACTGAGCACATGCAGTACACATTCTGAACTAGGAGCAAAGCAGTCCTCTTCTTTTCTTTTAGATCATGTAAGCCACGTGGGTTCTTATGTTTATGGGAAGGGGAAAGAACCCCCCAAAATGATGGACACTAGACTTTGCATCACCTTTGGAAAGTAGGGTCTCATTAGATTCAATTTGACTAAAAAAATAAAGAGGCATTTCTTTTTTTCTTTGAGACAGAGTGTCACTGTGTTGCCCGGGCTACAGTGCCGTGGCGTCATCCTAGCTCACAGCAACCTCAAACTCCTGTGCTC
>NW_012148664.1:2377816-2514388 GCF_000956105.1 Propithecus coquereli | reverse complement strand
GAAAGAATGTTTAATAGTATAAGAAAAGGAGGTGGTTGGAGACTTGGTTTATAAAGTTACTCATTCAATGGATACTTTCCCCAACTTGTGCCAAGCACTTTTCTGGGCATTGGCTATGTATCAGCAAATAGAATTGGTGAGGATCTGGCTCTCATAAACTTTATGTTCTGAAGAACGTAGCAAACCAACACATAGTCCATAAATCCGATTGTTTTGGAGCGTGGTCAGTACTACGAAGGAAATATGATAGGTTTGTGAGACATAGTGTGCCAGGAGGTGCTCTATGAGCTGAGGGCTCTACCCCAGGGGACTCAGTGGAGGACTTGGAGAAGAAGTTGAGTGTGCAGAGGGGAAGCACCCGCAAAAGCAAGTCTGGCTCAAAAAGAAGCTGTAGGCATGGGTTTACACAGAGAGACTAGAGCTGAACTCCCTTGAATCCAACATCTCAGGGTTGGAAAGACATCCAAAGGCAAGGGCTGCTGAGCTGCCCGAGTACTGGTCGTTAATGGACTCTTGCTGAACTTGGCACGGAGGGAACACAACTGAGCACGTGTAGTACACATTCTGGACTAGGAGCAAAGCAGTCCTCTTCTTTTCTTTTGGATCATGTAAGCCACGTGGGTTCTTATGTTTATGGGAAGGGGAAAGAACCCCCCAAAATCATGGACACTAGACTTTGCATCACCTTTGGAAAGTAGGATCTCATTAGATTCAATTTGACTAAAAAAGTAAAGAGGCATTTCTTATATCCCCAGTGTCATGGAGCTGCACGGACCCGTTACGGGTATGTATTACCTATAGCTGCCTGCCTTATTTTCCCTATTAGAATGTAGGTGTCTTGAGGTCAGGCACTCTATTTCATACACAGAAAGTTTTAGTGATTTAAAACTGAACATTCAGTAGCCATTTCAGCACCCCTCCCCCCCAATTTTTTTTCTTTTCTTAACCAATCAGACCTGTGTGAATGTGGAGGGAGCTGTGTCCAAATGGGCCACTGTTGGCCTGTCCAGGGTGGGCGAGGAAGAGGTTAGTTACGGAGACCTGGTTTTCAGAGGCCCAGAATCCTTCTTTGCTGCTGTTGGGGGGTGATGACTTTCCTCCGCAAGTCCTCTCCTAGCTGGGCTTCTCCCTTTACTTTGTGGCTTTGTGGGCCGACAGGAGCTGTGGACAGGGAGGGTAGGCAGAAGCTTCCGTGACCTAGAAAACGCATGGCCCTAGACCTTGTGGGGTGAGTGACAGAGCCTGGTTGGTTATGTGGAAGGGCTGGATCTAGCACCGGGGAGCAAGCTCCAGGGAGGCGCTGGCTCCGGAAGAGCCAGAAGGTGCCAGGAAACCTGCAAGGCAAGTGACGTCGCCTCTGCTGCGAGCGCCGGTGCATCTGCCAGCGCCATGCTTGCCACCTGTTTCTGCGTGCTCCACTGCTCGGCGGGGCTGGGGCCCAAGGAAGCGAATGCAAATGTGAGCTTAGGAGGCAGCCACGTCTCCAGGAGCCAGTTCACTGGGCTATGTCCTCCCTCTCTCCCTCTCAAACATCTTGGCTGCGACAAAAGGTGCTGTGTCAGAATGGTAGATTGTGCTCCTGGGCTCTTGACTGTGCGCCAGCTCGCTGAGTGGCAGGTGTTGGTATCTGTTGGAGCTAGTTGCTAAGGTTTCAACCCAAACCAGGAAAAGGGTAGGAGTGGAGGGGGGAGCAGCTGCAGGGTGGGGACCTGCGGCAGCCGGAAGAAACTCCCCCTCCTGGGCTGCCCACAACTCTGGCACTGGAAGCCATGCCAGTCTCACCTCCCAGTCCTGCCCTGCCTGTCTGGGACTGCCCAGACCTACTCTGGTGTTGCCAGGCTACTGAGAAGCAACCTGGGGTGGTCACCTTTTAGATGTAGATGGAGCATCTATCCCCTCCCCTCTTTTTCGGTGAGCTCCTCCTTGCCTGCAAACTGCATAAAGGAAACCTTGAACCTGAAGCCTGACCTGCCCTCTTTGCTTTGGCAGGTGCCTTCCCTCTGCCCTTCAGCTCTGGGCTCCATTCAGGGAGACAGTGACTCCATGAATGCACGTTTCCTGCCTGACGTCCTCTGTCTCTTGGGAAGTGACTCTCACTCTTTGGACGTCAATTAGCCCCATTCATTCCCTCTCGTCTACAAGTTTCTTGGACCCTCAAGAGGGCTCAAATATTGCAACGACAAACTGCTGAATGGATTGATGGATGATTTGGAAACCCACAGAAGGCTGGGTGACAAGGGGAATCTCCATTCTCCCGTCATCCTTTTTCCCAAAGAGGGAGAATGGGAATGACTGCATTTTGGTTGGCATGAGGGCTCTTCCTACCTGACTTCCAGGAGAGGTGGCATTAGTTCTGTGCCCTTGGATCTTGGGGTCTCTGTTTCTTTACTTGTAAAGTGAAGACGTTTGTAAAGTGTGAAATGATGACCATGATCTCTTTCATCTTTAAATTGCATGGCTCTTTCCTCGCAGGTAGGACTGGCAAGAGTTCGCACGTAGCTTTCCATGGTTTAGGGGAGGTCACCAGATTTTGCTGGGGTCAGGGTGAGGGCAGCAGGTTTGGCCTGGTGAATACGTGTTTCTGGCTCTAGGGTTGATAACCCTGGAGGCTAAGCCAGATTGATCAAGATGACAAGCCACCAAAAGTGCCCTCTAATCACTGTCAACCGAAAAATTCAGTATGTTTCCCTAAAACAACTTGCTGTTTTCTTCCCTTTTCAGATGTCTTTCAATTATGGAAAAACACTTTGCGCAAGTTAGAGCAATTGGTTTTTGGTAAGAGTAGTGCCTGGCATAGTGATGGAACTCGCTAGTATAGAAAACAGATAGCTTCCATAGTTTTAGTTGCAATTTGGTTGTTGCAATGAAAACCTTAACTAATCTGCTATATGTGTTATGCCATATCTTTGTGCTATACCGTTGGCATCCTAGCATCAAATCACGTGGGGTTTTTCTTAAAAATATCACAAGCCTACCCTACTGCTACTAAATAAAAATATCAGAATGAGGCTCAGGAATCTGTGTTTTTAGTGAGTTTTTCAGGTGCTCTGATGCATGCTAAAGAAACACTGATTGATAGCCTGTGCCACAGAATTTCCACTGTCATATGCTGTGATGCTATTTATTTCTTTATTGTTGAAATGTGTGCCACCTTGCCTCTCCTAACTTGATTGTAAGCTTTTGGTTACACCCCCTTCTTTTGATGTAGTGTCCAGCACGTGTTCATGCCATTCATCTCAGATGTTTAAATAACAATTCATGGATTTGTAACCCCGGGGCTTGACACGGCTCAGGGACTTGGGCAGTAGCTGCTGTCCTAGGTGGGAGGATGTGGTCAAAAGAGGGAGAGGTCAGCTTTGATTGCTTTAGATGCATTTCCATATTTTATCGCTTTTCCTGGAAAGCATAGGGTGGTATATGGGATGCTTCCTCTCCTTGGAAGTTTGGGTTGTAGGTGTTTTGGCACCACATAAAGGGTCTATAAGATGCTTGGTCTAGGCTCCGGGAGTAGGATGGAGGAGGGTGGGGATGGAGATGATACATATAAGTCATTGGAGCCCCTAACATGGTGACCATGGTAACCATTGTGACCAGTGTGACTATCTTGGTTCTTACAGTGAGGGTGATCTGGGTACGGCCAGAGGGCGGGAATCTTATTCCTATCTATGTAAATAGGATAGTGTAGGTTAGAGAAGCCAGGAGACTTCCTCAAAGGTACACAACAAGTTGGTGGTGGAAATAAGAATAGACTTCTGTGTGACCCATAGTTGTTGCTGATGAGAGGAGTCCTCTCCGGGTCTGCAGCCATGGAAGCCTTTGTCAAGCTGGGTTTGCTCTCTGGTTCTCAGATTTGCATTGATTGTTGGGGTGCCTCAAAGAGGACGCCTGGTGTTCAAGGTCACTGGGAACAGCTTCTGAGAGGTAAGGATGTCTGAGGTGGAGCTTAAAATGAACCAGGTATTGGCAATCTAAGACTCTCAGAGTGGCTTTGCAAGTGGTGCAAACATGTCGATGATGTTGCTTTTGACATCTGCTTCCATTCCCTTCTTTGCTCCTCTCTGCCTCCTGGGAGCCGAAAGCCTTCTCAGGGTCCCCGTACCCTCCTGTTTCCCTCTCACTGCCTGTGTCCCTCCTCTCTGCTCTCCTGCCGCTATGGCTAGTGGCTAAGACACGCCTTTTTTCTTGAAGGTCAGTTCTTGGTCCACTTTAATCATTAAAATTAAAATATACATTGGACCAACCCTCTAATCACCACTCTGGGCACTGGTGTTTCTAGGGGCAATGTGTTTGCTGCTACATGTATATTTATTCCCTATTGTCCCTCCACTCCATCTGGATCATGGTCAGGTCAGGTGGAGGAAGCCACTTACTGATAATCTTCTCCCAGATTTATTCTCTCCCTCTTCTGATCTTTAGCTCAGCATATGGCTGTCTGGAGTAAACACTGTACTTCTCATTTTTCTTCACAGCTGGGTATGGCCTCGTGTCTAAATTCTGGCCAAACGGATGTCAGTGGAAATATCGGGTAGCAGACGTTGAGAACCTTTCTTCATCTTGCTGCCTGGAAGGCAGACGCTGCCACCGGGGACCAGGAGGTCAAGACTCCACCTGGGAGAGCAACAAGATAGCAGAAGCTTGAGTTCCTGTCACTGTGGAGTCACGTGTGAAACTTGGGTCACTTCCCTGGATTTGTAGAAGCCACTGTCATTTTTTTTTTGGCTTGTTTGTTGATTACTCCGAGCTAACTCCTAACAAAGGAAGTGCAATCTAACAGCAGCCTGTGTAGACTGCTTCTCACCCAGGACAGTTTACATAGGACCCTGGGAGCATGATCTTTCACCATTTCCCCAAGTTCGTCTAGTCTGTGATGCTGATGGGTACAGCAGGGAGAGGGTGTGGATGTGTAATTGCATGATTTTATTCCCTGGTTGACCAGCAGGAGCAACAACAAGCCAACAGCCCTCAGAAGTCCACATCATCCCTCCAGTACACAAATCAGATTCATCATGTTCGTTATTTGTCTAAAGCACAAATTCCCCCACACGCCTCTTTTGACCTTCCGCCTCCAGGATGGAGCCAATTAGTCTGCATGTAGCCCAGACTTACATTACAGTTTTCTTCTTTGGAATGTGTTTTTTTCTTAGCCTATGCCATTGCCAAAAGAAGGGGGTGGGCTACCAGGGCCATTGGCAGTGGACATACACAGTCCAGCCCTAGTTGGATCCCCCGCTAACTTTAGAGGTGACACGCAAATCATTCTACGTTCTGCTTTTTGTCTTTTCCTTTTCCCCACCCGCTGTCTCTTACTACAAGGTCTGCCTGCTGTATTTAGTTTCTTCTAAATTTACTAATTTAACCTGATTTATCTCTGCCAGCTATCTTGATGCCTTTTTCTCTTCCTACAAAAAAGATTCCCTTCTGAATTCTCCCTCTGATGCACACTCATGTTTGGGCTTGGGGCCACCTGCTCTTCCCCAACCCCCACCACGATCCACCTTCCAGCATTAGGACACCAGTGAGCTTTCAAGGGTGTCATTTAAGGACAATAAAACAACTTTGAAAAGATCCAGGCCCTTGTGTAAGACCACAGTATGCCCAGAAACAATCCTGTCTGTGACTCCCTTCTTTAAAATGTTTGGATGTCAGAAGAAGGAAAAAGGACAAGGACAGAAGGCTGGAATTGGAAGGTACGAGAGGCAGCCTAGAACTCTGAATGCTGTTTCTGAAGTCAAATAGTGGAATTTATTCCAGGAAAAGAAAAGAAAGCTTTACTTTCTGGCAGGTAATACCAATATCGAATTTTATACTATGACGTTAAGGGGAACTCCAGCTCAGATACTCAGCCCACGCTGCAGTGACAGTTTCCTATTGCATTTGCCATGACCTTAATGTTTTTGGTGGCAAGTGGAATGCATATTCTTACATGCTGAACTGAAACTATTTCACCAGGGGTTTATTTCTATTATAATATGTTCATCACTATAAAGGCTTTGAATTTACTTTGATTGCAAATTTTCTCCATTTCCTTATCTTTCTGCTCTCAAATTGATTTGCATACAAATTCAGCTGGAAAACCATTTATGACAACATTAATATTATTTGCCAAGATTGATTTATTTGTTCCTGAACCATAGTCTATACTGCTTCAAGGACATACTTTACATTTCTTCGTTCTGCCTTTGAGTGGTTTGGCTGTTTCTGAAACATTCTCTGGGCTGTATTTCTATCCCCATGTCAAGTGTTTGAAGATATTTGGATAGTTTTATCATTAATTTTAAATTGTATGGCCATGAGCATGATGGGATTTCAAATTTGTCTTATGACTAGTCTGGTGGCTTGAACCAAACCTTCAGGAAGAGACCAAAACCTGTCTAGAATTTTTATCTTTGTCACAAATCCTCAACTGGATGTTACTTATACTCTCCAAAACCCCAGTGTAAAGCTGCCTTTTTAGACAATCACCTTGTTCTGGCTACTACTTCCTTGCTTTCGAGAACACTTCCGGGTCATCCGGTAAATTGCTGAGACCACAGGAATTTCTTCTCGTGAATATAGAAGCCAGGACTAAGCCCAGGTCTACTTGACTCCAGCTTTCTTAATCTCTAAGGTTAGTTGTCATAACAAAGTCTAAACCATAGGAAGTTTACAGCAAAAGAAGAACAAGCACTAATACTTTCACCAACATTAAGCACTTCAAATTTACTTCTGATCTATGTGATTAAACTGTTGCTGAGAGGTGTGAATGCATAATTTGTGTTCTGATATTTTTCTTAAGATCCTTGTTCTAATTTATTTGTATCAACATTACACTCATCATCCTTGATGTTCATATAATTTATCTAACATCCATGTAATTCATATATGTGGTTTTATTGATAGGTCATGATGTTTCTAATATTCTTCTTTATTGTGTATTTGTGGTGTCTTATTTGCAATTAATAGGATTCTTGGCCTTAAAAACAAAATCCTTGAAGTGATCATTTGGCCCCAAGCCACAAGCTGAGAATAACTTAATGGCTTAGCTTTGACTGGGAACGGTCTCGTAGACTCGAAAACTTTATAGTTTAAAAAACTTTATAGATATATATTAATAAGCAATTTTTTAAAAAAATTAAAAACAAAACAACAAAAGAAAGAACATACAAAAAATACTAATCATCCCCTACTTTAATGCAACTGTTTTCATTATTTTATGTTCCAATCTAGTATTTGTACCTATCCATATAATATACACATTTTACAACTTGTCATTGTACTGTCCATGTAATTTCTAACCTACTCTTTTCATTTCAAACCAAATGACACATAGAGGCTTTAAAATCATTATTTTAAGTGATTGAATAATATAATAGTGAAAAGCTATTGCAAATAAACCCGTGGTCTTCATTCCTGTTCATATCATTAAAAAAATTCCGTTGCATTATTTCCTGGAATCAGGATCAAAAGATAACATATTTCATGATACTTAAACATATCGTCATGTTGCTTCCTAATATACAATGATGCCAGCAAAGTATGAGTTTATCAGTTTTTCTACAACTTTGACAGCATTGGATGTTACCATCAAAACATTTTCTGTAGCGCACCTGTAGTCTCAGCTACTTGGGAGGCTGAAGCAGAAGGATGGTCTGAGCCCAGTGGTCCCAGGCTGCAGCGTGGTGTGATCTTGACTGTGAATAGCCACTGCACTCCAGCCTGGGCAACATAGTGAGATCGTATGTGTAAAAACAAAACAAAACAAACAAAAAACCAAACAACCCCCCCCCAAAACAAAACAACCCCCCATTTTCTGGAGTTAGCTTAATAGTTATAAAACAACTCTACTCCATTTTTAAACATGATCCTACTACTATTGGATAGTGAATAGATGACTCAAGGCTCCCTTAAAAAATTTTTTATTCACTCTAAACAATTTGTCAAAAGAAAAGATCACCTTTCTGTGTGTGGCCTAGACTGGCAACAGCAGCACCATAAAACATTAAGATGCTATGAGGTGAACAATGGGATGTGTAGTAATGAATATCTTCATACTGTTTTTATTTTGCTTGTGGGATTGTGGAGGGAGTTAAGGCTTCCAATTGAACACTAGAGGGTACTCCTGGCCACTGAATGGCTCTGCCCTTTCTTCCCATTCATGTTTCCTTAGCATTGTCTCAGGGAAACTGGCAGCACACCCATGCACGTGGCCTCATAAATGCTGCTCCATTGACTTCCTGGCAAGACAGTCTCAGGGGATCCGAAATGCGGAGGGATATTTAGCCTTTGGCGTCTCAGGTGCCTTTTCTTTTTCTTCTAGTAAGGTACTACTTGGGTATTTTCAGGGATAGGCTGACGCTTAAACAAAACCCCAGGCAGCTCTTTGCAAGGGGATCCGTGCAGCAAACCCTAAGCAAGGATTGCTCAAGGGCAGAGGGGCCGAGCCCCAGGCCTCCGCGTTCCAGGATCTTAATGCTATTAATAGTTGGGATTGGAATGGGGACTGGCCCGGGAGGGGAGGGAAGGCGGGCAGAGAAGGGGAGGCAGGAATGGACATAGAGGTTTCTGGGAAAGCAAAGGAGAAGGAAGTAGCCTTGAACCCCTGGAGCCAGGACTCGTCATCCTACTGGGAGAGAGGAAGCAACGTGGCCCTTAATTATTTTGATTTTATCAAAATAATTAGAACAATATTTTGTCCTGAATCTAGGTTGCCTCTTTCTCTGAGGAGCTCCGAAGATGGTCGTCTCATTAGCTGTGAGGGTGCATCTGTCAGGATAACTATCCCCCGCCCCCATTTTGTTTCCTGAGCAGGAAATCAGGTCCCCCAAAGGCGAGGGCCTCCCGGCTGCACAGAGGCAGGCGCCATGTTTACGTCTCACGCAGCGAGTTGACCCTGACGGTGTGGGCTCGTCCGGGTGCTGTCTGCGGGCTGAGGACAGGCTCAAGGGCACCACCTTCCCATAAACTCAGGCCTTCTCGAGGCCTTGAAGCCCTGTCAATGTTCCATCTCAATTTCTCTTGGATCTGTCTTCAAACCAATTCAGGTCTCTCCTACATTAAAAACAAATCCCTCAAATCCCTCTTCCCTCCACCTGCCATACCCTGGAGCAAACTTCCTGTCTTTATCTTTCTTTCCAACATCAAGAAAGATGCATCTTTTTTAACAGTAAGAGATTCGAAAAACCCTGACTGGCCTAGATGTTGACGTTGAGTTTTGGTTTTGGCAAAAGTTGAACTATTACTCAAAAAAATTAAAAACAGCATTTGAAAACTATTTCATGGCATGGAAGACTCCTCCAGATATATAATTGAAAGGAAACAGTCAGGAATAAACTTGCATATAAAATAAGATTCCAGTGAAAAAACACAAACCTCCCCTAATATATGCATAGAAAAATGTCTGGAGGGAACTGTTCCAAGCTGTTCATGGTGTTTATCTTTGGGGGCGGGGACATGGGAAATGGAAGTTTTCTTCTTTAAACTTCCTTAAAAACTTTTTGCAATAAATTGGTAAGAGTTTTTATAATCAGAAAAGGGCCGTATTGTTATTAATCTACCTTATCTTTTTCACTTCCTCCCATTGACGACCTCCTTAATTAACCCTTGCATTCTACTTTCTGTCCCCACACTGTACAGAGGTGGTTCTCTGCAGGGTCACAAGTGATCACCTGCTGATTTAATTTAGTGGCATTTTTTTTTTTCTCAACTTCAACCTACTCCTATGGAAATCACTATCTTCTAGACATTTCCAGATGGGTGCCCACCAGGACCTCATCCTCACAATGTCCAAAATGGAGCAAATAGTCTTTATTTACCTGTCTCAGCCTCTCCCTGTCCTCCTCCAACCCAAATGTCCTGCTCATTGTTTACTTTTTGCCGATGATGTTCCCTGGCTTCCGTAGTCCTGGGCTTGAAGTAGCAGGTCCTGTCTGACATCTCCCTCCTTCTGGTTTTCTTCCCCATCCACTCAGTTGCTGAGTCCTCTGAATGCTATTTCTGTAATTTCACTTTCATCTAACCCCCCCTTTTTTGTTCTTATTGTGCCTCTTGTAGGTCAGAAGTGTAAGGTTTTTTTTTTTTTTCTGATGAACAAGGATCACATCAGTTTGAAAGATGGGGCACTGACGGAGCATACACAGGAAGCAGGCAAATCACGCACCCAATGTCACTCACTCACTGTTGTGGTAATCCCAATATTCCTAGGTGTAAGTCACATGACTCCATAAACTTCTGCAGTATCTGAGGATACCAGAGTCAATACTAGTCTTTTTTCAAAGCAGCACATTAACGTTCTATATATGTAAGCATTTTAAATATTTGTGCCAAAAAAAATGCTGAAGACAGGTCTCAGAAGCTTGTCTGCACTTAGTTAACTGATACGGAAAAAGTTTTATAGTGGTCAGTCTGCTTTATTTCAGAGCTGTTTCGACTCTTTGGAAACTTAAAATGGCATGATAGCCATTATATACAGCCACACAAACATCTTGCTATTTCCTATTTTCACTAAGTCTTACATAGAATGATTTTTGGTCTAGAAATCATTCTGTGTGACCAACAGGTATCATGGACATGTTTATAATTTATTCAGCTTACTGAGGGCTTGTAAGTTTCTTATGAATTTTATGGCCGGGCGCGGTGGCTCACGCCTGTAATCCTAGCACTCTGGGAGGCCGAGGCGGGCGGATTGTTTGAGCTCAGGAGTTCGAAACCAGCCTGAGCAAGAGCGAGACCCCGTCTCTACTAAAAATAGAAAGAAATTAATTGGACAACTAAAAATATATAGAAAAAATTAGCCGGGCATGGTGGCACATGCCTGTAGTCCCAGCTACTGGGGAGGCTGAGGCAGGAGGATCGCTTGAGCCCAGGAGTTTGAGGTTGCTGTGAGCTAGGATGACGCCAGGACACTCTAGCCCGGGCAACACAGTGAGACTCTGTCTCAAAAAAAAAAAAAAAAAAAAAAAATGGTTTTTTGGGCTAATTTTCATGATATAGTAGAAGACCTTGCTTATTTCTGTTATTAATAGTTAGTCAAAAATTACTCCCATATGGTTATCATTCATAGCTAAGCAAATATTAGAGTGCCTGTAAGGACAGTTGGCATTCCCAGAATTGCTTATTCGATGGGCACCAGTGGTTCAAGAATATTGAGTTCTGATCAGATAACAGCAACTATAATACCGTGTATAAAGTTGATTTGAAGATTACAGTTTAAACAAATTTTTGCCTAGCTAATATGTCAAGAAGTGTAAGGTTTTGGGATGGGCAGCGGCAGAGAAAGAAAGATGAGCAGAGTGTAAAGGGCAAGCAACGAGGCTTTATTGGGGGAAAAGGGAAAGAGAGCGCTATCAGACGAGGTTCACTGGTCCCGAGAGAGGGGGCCAGAGAAGTCGCACACCCGGAAGTGTTGAGTGGGCTTATAAAGGTTTTGGAGTTGGGGGATGGGGGTTTCTCTTCGGCGCTGTGTGAACTTGTGGCACTGCAAAGTGGAGAGTTCTTTGTTACAGTTTAGGGCGGGACTCACGGGCTTCTTTTTCTTTAGGGAGGGGAGGGGTGCCTGCCACCAGCCTTACAAGAAGCTTCCTGTCTGATACTGGGATCATGTTGACAGTATCCTAACAGTGGGCTTTGTCTCTAGTCTGCACCAACCAATCCACCCACCAACAGTTCCGAGCAGGTTTCTACTCTGTGCAGAAATCTCCATAGTCTACCAAACCTAAGGCAGATTTTCTTCAGTTTTCTTAGGCTTCACTATCCCTTTCAATTGTGTTTCCCCTATGCCCTAATCCAAATGCTGGGCTTCAGCCAGCTTAAGCAGACTGCACACTTTTATCCAAACATACTCCATTCAATGCTTACTTTCTTGTGCCATTCAGAGAACCAGATTCAGAGGGGACCAGGCTTAACACGTCTAATTCCTTCTATAGTTCTTGTCCAATGTCTTTTGAGCAAATTCCAGCTTGTTCATGACCCTTTAAAACCTGGTACGCGGATTTCAGCATTCTGAGTTCAATAGGCTTTTTGGCTGAGAAGGGGTTGTAGGTGAGGAGTTGATGCTGGAAACTGGAACTGACGTTCACAGCCACTTATTTCCATGTGGCGCTGAAGCAGTTCCCCTGGAAGAGCATGTGTGACTGTGACCTCTGCTGAGGTCCAAGGATATAAAAACATACCTGATAGACTGAGGTGGCTCAGACGAGGAGCATGAGGTCCCTGAGAGGGACTCACTGTAAGAAAAGGTGAGCTCAAGGGACCCTCAGCATCTGGCCAGAGCCTTAGAGGGGTAGATAACACCGGGTAGGGACCCATCCTGACCCAGCCAGGCTGGGGAGGGTGCAGATGGTGGTGTGGGCCTGGAGACTCTAGGTGTGTGGATGTGAATTACAAGAATGGTATCATTTAGAGACACAGGCAGCCTCGCTGCGGGATGCTCCATGCACGGGGGGAGGGAGCATTTCCTGTTTTGCTTCATAAACAGGTCATAGCACCATAAGGATGAGAGCCTGGCTGTGGTGGAAATTTCCTTTGCAATTAGTACTGAAGCCATTGGTTAGAGAGTCTGGCCTCTTGAATTGAGTATAAGCTCCCAATCTCCCAGCAAGAAGTGAGAAGAAATCCAGAGTGAATTGTGGACAATGTTAAGCCCACTTGGAGATTCTTGGAGGTATCTAGAGAGAGGAATCTTAGGAATAGGCTGGACTTCTTGGTGTGCAAATATATGGAGATGAGGAACATCAAAATCTAGAGTGATATTGGAAAGTGGGGAAGCCTGGGATACCAGTTGCACAAGGATGGCTTTCTCTCCAAAGATTATAAGCTCTGTGAGTGTAGAGTTAGGTTTGTCTTTCCATTGTAGTAAATCCAATGGCTGACTCTTAATGGGTACTTCATCAAAGTTTGATGAATGGATGAATGGATGAATGAATGAACAGTTTGATCAACATACACTAGAAAGTATAATCACCTTTATTGTAGAGTCTATATTTCTTTTCTTTTCTTTTTTTTTTTTGAGATAGAATCTTGCTCTGTCACCTGGGCTACAGTGCCATGGCCTCAGCCTAGCTCACAGCAACCACAAACTCCTGGGTTCAAGTGATCCTCCTGCCTCAGCCTCCCGAGTAGCTGGAACTACAGGTGCTCACTACCATGCCCGGCTAATTTTTCTATTTTTAGTAGAGACGGGGTCTCACTCTTGCTCAGGCTGGTCTCAAACTCCTGACCTCAAGTGATCCTCCTGCCTTGGCCTCCCAGAGTGCTAGGATCACAGGTGTGAGCCACCGTGCCTGGTCTAGAGTTTATATTTCTATTCATGCAGCCCAAGGCCACCTTGATGTTTGTGAGTGCCACATCACATTCATTCATGACTGACCTCAATCTTGCTGTAGACTAGTGGTGCTCAAACTGGGGTCTACTTCTGAGTCACTTGTGACATTTAAAAACCATAAATATGGTTGTCTGGGCCTACTGAATCAGAACCTCCCAAGCCTGCAGCCCTGGCTTGTATATTCCACTGAGTTCCTCTGGTCAATCCTCTGCCGTGGCCTGCAGCACCTACGTAGTTTTCAAAAGCATTGTGGCAACATCCTATTTCCTTCCCTCCTCTGTTTTTGCAGTTAAATTTTTGGACTCCTGCTAAAATTCGTCTTGTCAGTTTTGGCTCATTGCACTCGCTCATCAACATCTTTTGATCATGGTTCTGTCGTTTATTATATTAGCTATTTCCCTTTGGATTTGTGTCACATGCAAATTAGATAAGCTCGCCTTTTCTTTATCTTCATGCAAGTCATTGAAAAACATGTGGAACATAAAAGGCTTAGGATGGAAATGGATTCATCAATTAATACCCAAAAAGAAAATAAGCTTACGATTTTTCTTTTAACCACAATTTTTCCCCCCTTTGCAAATGCAGTTTAGAATAACACCAGGACACAACGTGGAGGTTTCGTCTGTATTTCCGGCTCTGCGCATAAATATTTCTGTGACCTTGGGCAAGTCACTTGCTCTTTCTGGGTCTAATTTTCTTTCTGAAGAGAACCATGGGGAGGAGAGATTAGTGCTTTGAGCTGACACAAGTCCTCTCCTTCTGTGATTTCCTCTTGGGACCTGCTCTAGTTCCATTCGTTCCTTCTAGGCCCTCGACCTGGCATGGCCCTGCTGTCAGCATGCCTGTGGCTGGGCGCCATTGCCCTGCCTGCAAGCCTAGCACAGACAGGTCACCTGTCCCTTATACCAGAATGGATAAGGTAGACATTTTTCAAAGGAACTTTTCTAAGGGGGGGCAGGAAGGAAATAACCCTAGGGAAACAGAAAGGAAACTCTATAAACAGAGAGATGGGGCTATTACTCATTGAATAAGGACACGCTGAGTATCTATGATGTGTCATTCATTGTTCCGGGGCCTGGGGATACAGCAGTGAAACAAAGTATTAAATACCTGTCCTGATGGAGCTGGAAGTCTGTGGCTGGGAGAGAAAGCTATTAATAATAAACACAGCACAGTCAGATACACGAGGTGGTGAAAATGCTTTGGAGGAGATAGAGCGTGGTGGAGGGGCTGGGGAGCGCGGGTGGGCGGTGCTCTCTCCCGCAGGGTGTGGAAGGAGGGTCTCTCTAGTGAGCTGACATAGAAGCAGAGATCTGGAGCATGTGAGGGTGCCGGGGGCAGGTGCAATGGCCAGAGAGTGGAAGCCTTGAGCAGCAAGCTCACCAGTGCGGTGTGGGAGCAGCAAGGTGGCGGGGGCGAGGGGAGACGGAATCAGGGTGACGTCAGATGGGAGAGGCAGCAGGGGCCGGGTTGCTCAGGCCCTTGTGGTGAGGACTTTGGATTTCACTCTGAGTCTTCGAAGAGAGAAATAGCTAATCTGACTTAAGTCTGTGAAGGATCCTTCTGGCTGTTGCTCGGCGAATAGACTCCATGGGGGCAAGTGTGTAAGAAGGAGGCCAGATAGGGGGTCGCCAGATCAGGGGGGAGGTGGAAAGGTGGTGAGATTGTTCAGAATGGGAACGTGCTTGGAAGGTCAGTCAGCGGGATGTGGTGGTGGGTTGGATGTAGGGTGTGTGTGTGTGTGAGAGAGAGATATTGAGAGAGAGGTTGAGATTGAGAGAGATTGAGAGAGAGAGAATAAGAGAGAGATTGAGATTGAGAGAAATTGAGAGATTGAGAGGTTGAAAGAGATTGAGAGATTGAGAGAGATTGAGAGAGAGGTTGAAAGAGATTGAGATTGAGAGAGATTAAGAGGGGGGGGTCTAAGTCAAGGGAAACCCCAAGATTTTTCACCTGAGCAACTGGAATGACAGAGTTGCCATTTGCTAAGATGGGAAGGTTTGGCAGTAAATATGAGTTTGATCTTGGACACATTAAGTTTGAGATGATTTTTTCAATATCTTAATGAGGCAGGGTTTGGTGTGGAAAACAGAAACCTCCATGGTATGGGCCAAGGAGCATCAGTATCTCCGAGAGCGGTGCTTCAGAACTAAACCTCGATGTCCCCACATCTCCAGGAATCTGTCCTAATCCTTGCATGATTCAGTCGGACTCATGCATTGTGCATAAGACATCCTTATTTACCGTCTATGTACCACCAGCAGAAAAGGCTGATTTTCCCTTTGGGGAAGCCTGACTTTCTTCAGCTGTGAATTTCATGAACTGGTTTTGATCACAAGCGTTCCTGACCCAGGCGAGGCCAATATGACGGCTGTTGGAAGACTTCTGGGCTTTTTCCTAACTCGGAACTGGAGTCTTTGCCTGCCTGCTAAATTCCCGCTTAGAGGGTTACTGCTAGCGCTACCCCATTTGCAGAGTGAAGATGATGAAGACACCATGAACTGGGCATCTCTCCAGGGGTAACCACTTCCCCAGGTGGCACAGAAAAGTGTTTCCTTCTCTCCCCATCCCTTTGTTTTGCCACAAGAATTTGGACACTGCAAGTTCCCAATAGAAAACAATTTTGAACACAATGTCTCAATAAAATGAGAATCAACCCGTTCATATTCCTTTCTACAAATGAGGGAGGGGATGGATTATTATTAAGATGGAGAGTATCCCAAGATTCTGAGCGTCAAGGGTCATGTAATAACACAAACATTTAGGAAAAAAAAAAGAGAAGGAAAATCAAAAGAAAAGAATAGGGAACATTATGTCTTATCTTGATTCTATGGAAGATTCTGTAATCAGAACTAAAGGATTCTTATTTTAGATGACGCCTAACACATCAAATAACCATTTCTCTGACTCAGGGGAAGTTGGGACTCATAACTTTTACTTCCCACCCTTTTCCAGTTTTATTCCTTTTATTTTCTTTGAAGATGTTAATGAACAGTTAATTGCTTAAGGGTGCACTTGCTGACAAGGAAGGAAGAATAAAGGCAGGAAACCAATGACAACAGGGAGTTTCAAAAACTGTTAGTGGCAAATTATAAATGAAATCTTCTCTAGAACTCCAGATAAAACAGATGAAAGCAGAGCTGTCTCCCATTTCCACCCCCTTCTAGTCCTCTATTTTTGCAATAGTTGTTGGCATAAAGGGGGCATAAAGGCCCCCAGAGAAGAAGGCTCTGTGTCCTTAGGCGTTGATGATGAAGGGCAGAGAGACTATAGGGTAATCCTGGAGGTGTTTTCCTTCTTCTAGAAGCTTCCTTCAAGCTTAGAGCCTAGAATTGAGAAATTGGGAGCCAGGTAGAGGGTAACCTGGGAAAAGCTATAAATTGGTTTAGTATCAACTTGAGATTTGAGAGTTTGAGGTTCCATTCACCAGGTGACTGAGAAGGCAGAATGAGGGCCGCTATGCAGTACCAGGAAGCAGAGGGAGTATACACTCTGCACCCTTGACCTTTGCAGAAGGGCTTGTCTTTGTCTTCCCTGGATCCTTCAGGGTTCTCTGTCTTCACACCCCCTCCCTCTTAGACTCCTCATTCCAGCTGTTTTTCCTGCGAAGGCACACACGGCCCCCAGACAGTGGTCTGAGCCCCCCAGGGACAGAGTGGCCTGACAGCGATGGCTTCCCTTCGAGAGAAGCACTCTGGGCTGTGACTCACCCTGAGTTTCCATCATCCGCGCCGGCCGGTCGCCCATCCATTATCTGTGGTTTGTCTCATCCTGCCTAAGCCTATTAGCTCATCTCTTTTTGCCAACTTGACATTCGGTTCTCTTTCCTCGAGCCCCTGGGACTGTCTGCCTCATCACCTTCTTATGCGCTCATTGTCCCATACGGTGTCATTTGCAGATAATAGTAACATGCCATTTACACTCTCCGGGATAAATGAGTTAACTCATAAAAATGTTCAATGAGTCAGAAGGTGACACCTTGCTTTTGCCATCTGCACCATGTTGACGTTTGTCATTACCCTTTAAGGAAGGAAGCAGACCCTGCCATCGCAGCAGTCAGAACCAGACCCATTCGAACTTGACTATGCAGTGGCAACACCCTCATGAACCGTCATCATCAGTCTCATTCACCTGCAGCTGGGGCCTGCTGGGCGCTCAGGCAGCTGGCCAGGCCAGGGAGTGGGCAGTGAAGGGACTTATGGGAGCTGAGCTGCTGGTGTCACATCTGAGATCCAGTGGGTTTGGCTCTCTGGGTACCTGAAGTCTACCAGCAAATACCAGTGATGTGTCATTGCGTTGTCACTAGGACAGTTTGGAGAAGGGAGCACTGACATGGAGCGAGCACTGCTGGGTCATTTGAGATGCAAAGTGGACTCCTTTTGGTTTGAATCATCTGGTTGTCCTGTGCACTGGGACAAATCGACACTTTAGCACATACGTAACCCGGGGAATTAGAGTATATCGGTGACCTTATTTCCTAAGCCAAACTATTAAATACTGGTTTAAACACCCTTATTTTTCAACTTTGTGCTTTGACTTTTCTCTTTTTCATAAGTTATTCTGATTTTTTAAAAAAATTTATCTCTGAATCTTTTCATTAATTCACTACTTTCCTCATCTATTAGCTTGACTTTATTTTCAACAGGAAATTCTGCTTTTATTCCCCTAGAAAATTGAACTTATTGTAGGTGTGTGTTTAACTCTGGACTGTGTATGTTGGTACATTGGTAGAATACAATCTTACAAATTTTCATGTATTGCTCATATTTAGTGTGGATTATTATTTTTTTCTATATAGGCTTGAGTCTATGCTATAGGTGTTATTTCTTGGGATAATTAAAATTTCACTTTGAAATTTCCTAGTTTGAGTTCTACACTTTTAATAGACTCTAGGGTGGACTGTGATTCTTTTCCTTTTTTTTTTTGACCAGAGACGGAAATGAGACATGGGCTTAATGACACAAATGCCCAGGGCGAGGTAACAGTGACATCACGGTGATGCAGCCCCTGTCATGGAGGGGCTGACAAACAGTGGTCATTGCAGGGTGTTGCAGTCGGAAGGTGAAGCCAGAGAAATTCTGAAATCAAGGACTCGTCTATGCAGAACACTAGAACTTGGAATGTCTGTGCTGGAAATCTGAAAGCAGGAAAAGAGAATTTTAGAATTATCAGCGTACATATCATACTCATCATTTCTTGGAATAGTTTCTTGGAAAAGGCAGCAGCACAGGAAGAAAGAGGGTGAAAAATCAACCTTCATGAACTTTCCACCATTTATTTAACTACAATTGATTGTACCAGGCACTGAATTAAATGCTATCCCTGCATTAATAATTATAATCATCTCAGTGATTATTGAGACTAATAATTCTCAAAAATAATGTTATTATTATTGAGAAGTAATATTATTATTGAGAATAATAATTCTTAATAACCCTCCATCAACCCACTCAGCTTAGAGAAGTTAAGTAATGAAAGCTTTCCAAGGTTGCACAGCTCTAAGAGGAAGAGCTTGAACAAGATGCTATTTGACTGCAAAGTTCAAGCTGTTACCATTACTTTAAATATTGGGGGTGCAAGATAAATCAGATGGCATCACCCTCAAAGACTCTTTTTTTTTTTTTTGAGACAGAGTCTCGCTTTGTTGTCCTGGCTAGAGTGCGTGCCGTGGCGTCAGCCTAGCTCACAGCAACCTCAGACTCCTGGGCTCAAGCAATCCTTCTGCCTCAGCCTCCCAACTAGCTGGGACTACAGGCATGCGCCACCTTGCCCAGCTAATTTTTTCTCTCTATATATTTTTAGTTGTCCAGATCATTTCTTTCTATTTTTTGGTAGAGACGAGGTCTTGCTCTTGCTCAGGCTGGTCTCGAACTCCTGACCTTGAGCGATCCATCCGCCTCGGCCTCCCAGAGTGCTAGGATTACAGGCGTGAGCCACCACGCCCGGCCTACCCTCAAAGATCTTATAATGGAAATGGGAAGGAAGTGGGACTCATGTCAGCACATTTTAAGAATGGTGTGATAGGTGTTATAGAAGCATGCACAGGGATTTTGGGGTACAAAGAGGGCATGCACAATTCTACATAATAGGGGTGTTGAGTCAAAATAGAAGGAAGGGGCAATGAGCTATGAGTCCTGAAAGATGGTTTGGCCAGAAATTTCCCTCAGATAAACCTTTGTACACTTTCCTTTGACTCCCAAGTCACCAGGCAATCCTGGATTCAGCTGAACTTTCGGGACAGTGCCTTTAATTCCACAAGTGTTTATTGAACAGCTGCTACATGAAAAGCTCTTTGCTAGAAGTTGAGTGGGAAACGCAGAAAAGAGAAGACTTGGTCTCAGCTCTGCAGCAGATAGTGAAAGAGAAGGAGGCACTCCAACAGGCAACGCTCAGGCAGTTGGGAGCAGAGGGAGGTTGGTGTGGGTGGGTCTCTCGGACACCTCTATGCAGAAGGCAGCTTTGGGGTCTTGAGGCAAGAGTGAGTGGGCTTGGAGTTGGGGAAAGGATGGTGTCCCTGGCGTGCACGTGTGGCGTAGGCAAAGGCTTGGAGTTGGGGCTGACTCTGCTGTGTTCTGAGAAGTGGTGAGCTGGTCTGAAATAGAGGATTCTATCAGGATACAGAGATATCATGGTGAGTAGGAGGGGTGAAGCCCACTTCTGGAACTCTCTCCTGATGTCAGGTGGAGGACACTGTGCTCACACTGTGTCACCTGCCAGCTGCCTGTGCTGCCCACCCGAGTGCAGCTCTCACTTCTCCCCAACTCTGCCTGTAGTTGACCGACCTTTTCCCACCCCAAGCCCATCTGTTCCGCTCCCAGCCTAGCTTGCTGTCATCTCTGGTTCACGGGCAGCAGCACAGTTGTGAGTGTCCTGTCCTCAGAGCTAGAAGGCCACATTTTTCTCTTCTAGGTTCCAGGATCATTTTAAGAGCCGACCCAGGTCCAGATCTACTCAACTTTGTCTCTGGGTGTCTTTTCTCTGGGATGTAAATGAGCAAACATCTTGTTTGTGTTACCTCGATACGAAGGCTGACTTCCTAGTCCAGAGGTGGATCTGACAGCGGGTTCTTCCTTCTTACCTGGAGAGCAGAGACTCAAAGTACATCTCCCCTTTCCACCACCCTATGGGAGAGGGGAGGGATCCTGGCCCACAGGAGGGTAAGGGGCACAGCTCCTACCACCCAGGCTGGGGAAAGATAGCAGAGAGAGGGGGAACTGAGTGCTGTCCCTCAGCCTTCGTTGGGTCCTGACTGCTGGGACAGCTTCCTCTGGTCGGGGGACACTCTGCATTCAAACACGGGGCTAGCAGGCACAATAGCAATGGCACAAGGCAGAGAGTGGCCCTCTCTTGACAGCCTGCCAGAGAGGCCAGAAGACGACTCTTTTTGGGCTTAACCTGAGAGTACCTGGGATTGCACGGGGAGCCTCAGGCTACGTGTGCACAACACAACCACACACCAGTCTGTTCAGTGTGAGTCACCAAATCAACCAGACCGCCCCCTTTTTTTGAGGCAGAGTCTTGCTGTGTCACCCAGGCTAGAGTGCAGTGGCCTCATCACAGGTCACTGCAACCTAGAACTCCTGGGTTCAAGTGATCCTCCTGCTTCAGCTTCCTGAGTAGCTGGGACTACAGGTGTGTGCCACCACACACGGCTAATTTTTCTATTTTTGTAGAGATGGGGTCTCACTCTTGCTCAGGCTGGTCCCAAACTCCTGGCCTCAAGTGATCCTCCCACCTCAGCCTCCCAGAGTGCTGGGGATTACAGGTGTGAGCCACCATACCTGGCCAAACCAGACTCCTTTAATTAAAAATCAGCAGTTGTACCCAAACTCCTACAATTACTTCATGATAAAAATCACATCATGAAGTTTATAACCTAGTGCCCCTGAGCTTCGGTTAGTTTAGGGGACAGGTGGGTGGCCAAAGGGAGAGCCTCGTTACATAGTAGCTATGGCTTGGATGGGGGTAACCTGGACATGGCTACCAATATGTAAAGGTAAACTCAGCCAAGAGTGGAAAACAAGTCTACTGCCAGATTCAAAATGTGTGAATGGAGAGAAGACAGCGTGGTGATGTTATTCCATGGACTTTGAGTTTGTGGTCTGAACTTTCTCAATAGACCACTTTATATTCTCTTAAAAAAAAAGCCAATATTTACCAGGTGTTTGGCACTATGCTAAGTGCTTTATATGCATGATCTCATTTAATCCTCATATGAGCCCTATCAGATAATATTGTTCTCACTTTACACATAGAGAAAGAAATTCCATAGTTATCTTGTACATAGGTATTTTTCATACACTCATTCCAAGGGATGACACCCCAAAGACAACGTCTTTGTGTTTGTGCTTCCTAGCAGACTGGTACTGGCCCCCAGGCTGTGGTGGGGAGCTGACTGCAGACATTCGAGGGACCTGCAGTGCAGCACAGGCTGTGGCACTCAGGCCACCAGAGCTTGGGGCTCAGGTTATATTGAGCTCTGAGCGCTCAGGGACAGACACAGCTGTCAAACTCGAGGTCCTCCCCAGCTCCGCGGGAGCCCACACTGAGACTTCAGGGGACAAATCTCAAGGATCTCCTTCCTGGGAAATGACAAAGTGGCTGCCCCTCCATCAAGGAGCCGGGCTGAGTGGTGAGTGTGAATATCCTCTCTTCTCATCTCCATCTCACTGCCACCAGTCACAAGTAAGAATGGGTCTCTGCATTCAGATGTGATAAAATGTGTTCTTCCTTCCATGTGGGAAGAAGGGAAGACAGGGTTGGTGAGCAACAATAATAATAATGTCTGATCAATAGTTTACAAGCAAAGGAAGGAGTTTCTTCCCAGTTTGGGCCCCTTTCCACTCCACAAGTTCAATATTTCCTAATCAACTTGGTTCAGATCAGTTGGTGATGATTCACTGTACCGGGGCAAGAAGGTGCCATCTGTGTGCCCTGGGGAGTGGTAGGATGGGGTACAGGGCATCAGGTGGGGAGCAGGTTGACAGGGAGCCCTTGGCAGTTGGCGGCTGTCATCACCAAGAGAGATGGCAGGAAAACAAGTGGGAGGTCCAGTTGGGATTGGGCGAGAGAGCCACTCAGTATCAGCACAGACTGAACCAGCGATGCTCCTTCCATCTGAACAGCCGGCTGATAGCACAGAGTCAGGAGCAGGACTCCAGGCTGGAAGGGAGTTTGAGTGCTGCTTGAGAGGGGGGCCAAGGACATGGGGAAAGGGCAGAGTCCATTTAGACTCATGGGGAACATGCTGAATCCATGTTCACTTAACTAATATTTCAGGAGTACTTACTACTAAATATGTGCCAAGCACTACACTAGCACACTGATACAATACGTGTAATTTCGTTTAGTCACAAAACAACGTTGTGAGGCAGATATTAAAGAATCTGAGATTCATAGAAGCATTATAACCTCCCCAACCTGCCCACTGGGCCCTAGCAAGTAAGTGGTGGCACCGGCCTTTGAACTGATGTCTTCTGAATTGAATTCCTGGGCTCTTCCTAGTGTACAGTGACTTCTTTGGGTTTCTTGGATAAAATGACCTGTGCAAATACAAAGCTTTGCCTTCTTATTGCATATGTCAGCTACGGCAAAGGAAATAAACATAGACAGAGAAGAAGGCAGAAATTGGGTGGGTTTGTAAACTGGTACATGAAACAAACAGGAAGATATAAAGTCTTTTCTTTTTGAGTCACCAGTCACTAATTAGCAGAGGATGCTGATGCAAACCTATGAAAACTTAACACAGCCGCAAATGGTTCATAATGTGAAACTTCAATTAAAGAATGAATTTTTCACAAACTTAATGGGGGATAGTTATTTAATCCATACCTGGGACAAACAGTGAGGGCACAAAGACTTGTGATTTTTTTTTCCATTTGTTTTGCTGGGAAGTCATGAAGAAGCAATGTAATCTCAACTTTAATATGGCATGATGGCTACAGGCTTACTGGCTGCAGGAGGCTGTTCATTAGTGATCTCAGACCTGGGTTGCTGGTTCTGGCATAGCAAGTACTCCCATGAGTTACTCCTCCCCGGAGTTAAGGCTCCACTGTGCTAGAACTGTCATGAAACACAACACACACCCTGGTGATTCTATTTTCATATATTGAGAAAAGCAAGTTGGAGGGACTTCCTGGTTTGGCATCTTTTCCCAGAGTCTGTTTCTTGGGTGGGCTGTGAGTGTCTAGGCCCTGGGGTCCTACCCTCTGCTTCCTGCAATAGTCTCAACCCATACCATGAACAGGAAAATGGAACCCTACAGAGGCCCGGCCTGAGGGACTGCGTTCACAATTGGCACCTTTGTGATTCCGGCAGGTCAGGGATCCACCCCCTTCTCCTTCAGCAGCTCCCTTGGGATTTCTAGGGTGCCCCTGGCTGAAGTTTGGGTCCTCAGGCCTGGACAGGACTGGAACAAGTGTGGTGACCCATAGTGAAGGAGCACGAGCTAAAGTTAATAGGAGAAAGAGGCAGAATAGACCAGATCGGAAGAGGAGGAGGAGAACAGACTGGAAGAGGCGGAATAGACCAGACCGGAAGAGGAGGAAGACACCAGACTGGAAGAGAAGAGGAGGCCAGACCAGAAGAGGAGGCCAGACCAGAAGAGGAGGAGGAGAAGAACATACCAGAAGAGCAAGAATAGGTCACAATTCCAGTTGTCAAATTCAGTTGTTTCCCTCTCATTTGCTATGGTCAAACTGACTTTGGTGGCCACTTCCTACTACTGGGAACTCGTCTCTCAAGGTGCTGCTATTGTTCTGGCTTTCTTCTTTCTTTTTAAAATTTTCTTTTAAATTAAAAAAGAAAGTTTTTAAGAAAAAAAAATAAAGTTAATAGGAGAAAGTCAAAGGCCAAAGTCAGGAACACTGGCCTGCAAGTCGAATTAAGAGTTAAGTAGTCCTGAAACATGGGACAAGGGTTGGATGCGTGCAGAGCTGGGATGGAAGGGGTGCAAGGTCAGGGTTAGGCTGTTTTATCATTCTAGCCTGAGTAGAGTGTTTTTTGTAATGCATATTGTTCACTGTGGTCTCTTCTTCTGCAAATTATTTTGTATTCTGGTGAATTGTCTCAACCTGTAACAGTTCTCAAAGGTGTGTGAGTGATGGTGCAGGGCCACCAGGAGCCACATGAGAACATCATGGCAGATGTTCAAGTGCGAGTTCCATGGTGTTTGTCATTCATTCAAGGACATCACTGAAGAAGTGGAGGGTGAAGTTTGGTAAGCGGCTAGGGATTTGTGGCTACCCTTTGACATTATGAACAATATCATAAAAATAATTGCAACCTGGAAATGATTGGTCAGCAATTGAATGGAGGTCAGGAGAAACTGGTCAGAGAGGCCTGTTTTGACTTCAGGGGATTTGAAGAGAACAGAGCTATTATTGCATAATTCCAGGAACACATCTTTACCAGGGTGATGCTACAACCACCTTGTGGCTCTAATGGAGTCAATGCTCCAATTTCCAGGAATATGCCCCTGCCCCCCAGTACCTCCACCAAGTTAAAGGGGTATTTATATCATTGCATATGACTGGTTGCAAAATTAACCATACAGAGAAAGAAAAATGAAAAATACAAGTCACCATGCTCTCTTTTCCAGTTCCATGCTCTAGGAGAGGCTGAGAGTTTCAGAAATTTTTAATACACATATCTGCATATAGATGAGTCTAAGCGGTGGTGAACTTCAGGCCATACATTCAGGTGGCAGGAAATAGAATTGATATATCTTTTTCCTATAACAGAAATTAATTCTGTTTTCAAGTTGCCATCGGGAGGTGTGAACTTGAGCATAAACATGTCAGGGTTTACACCTGTTCTTTCCCTGTAATTGTGACTAAGCTTCGAGGATTCGGTGGACACAGGGAGATGGGAAGCCAAGGTGTGAAGTGGGTGAACAGATGCTCCTTGTTGTCATCTGCCGCCCTGGCATCTTGGAGGTCTTGCTTTGTTCAGCATCCAGCCATGATCAGCATCCAGCTGTTGCCAACTTTCTCATTCTGGTTCAAGGCCTCTGAGCTCTGGCCTGTCAGTTACTTCTGGGCCCCCTGTGGGTGCCTTGGGAAACACCTGATACTTCCTGTTCCTGAGTGGTGCTGCACAAGGGAAATTTGCAAGGTCTCAGGGCCACCCCACTCAGTTGTCTCTGCTCTTCTGCTCCCGTGTCCTGCAGCACACGAGGAACTGGAATGTTTGCCACCTGCCTGGGGCAAGGCCCAGGTCTTCCCTGCTCTCAGATCTCCCAGCACTTCTGGGGTTGCTACCATATCCTCCCCTGCATGTGGTAGGGTAGGGCACATGGCCCTTTCTTAGGGACCTGACAACATTTAACTCACTGTTCACCCTTAGTCCATAGAATCTCCCTTTAGTCTAGAGTGAGCAACACTGGACCCAACTGAGCATAATCTCTTCCAAAATAAGGCCTGTGGCATAAATGATGCACATCTCAAAAGCCAGCTTCTTATAACTCAAAAGCATCAGCTGTGAGCCTCTCAAAGCCATTATGCCAGCAGTATCAAAAGCCTATTTAAAAACTCTAGAGGAAGGAATTGACATCTTTGTTCTCGGTCTAGTACTTCTCTGAGGCAGCGCACGTAGAATATTCTGACTGCTGCCCGAATGGTGGAAAGGTCACAGAGAAACAGGAAATATCAGGAACAGAAATCACATCGCTATTAAAATAGTTCACCATTGTAAATGTTTATCCTTTGAAGAGAGACACAAGGGATCAATAGTCACCCCTTTGCACCTTGCCTTTTTTGTGTGTGTTTAATTGTAATTTTTGAAGACATTTGCATATCATTACATATAGACCTAACTCATTCTTTTAAACATTGCTTACAATTATTTTGTACAGTGGTATTACACTTTATTCAAATGGTGTTTTCTTGGTTTTTTTTTTTTTTGGTTTATTGGCTTGTTGTTACAAAGAATGTTCCAAAAGGGAGTGGTGACCTACGCCCCTTCCCCAAGGGGATTTGAACCCACGCTGTGTCCGCTCTTTCTTTGTTTGAGTCTCCTGGTCGCTAAGGGCTTTCCCAGTGCAGAGGAGAGGAATGCTGTACCCACTGGCGACATCACACCCTCTGGGCTCCCCTGGAAGGGATTAAGCCCTCTGTGTAAACAGTTTTCTGTAAATAGTAAATTTTTGCCTGGCCATTCTGGGTGTGGGTATTTCTGTGAGTTAAATAAGGAAAGGTCTGTCTGTCCAGGATGGATTTGACTAGTTGTGAGCCAGGCCCCTCAAAGAACTCATCCAAATGCTGTCGCGTGACTTGAGCCCACTAGAAAGGCTTGTGTCTGTGGCTGCACCTCAAGCCTTCCCCACTGGACATTAAGTTTCTTTGAACCATCAGTGAACACGGTGGTCACCTGCTTGTGATCTTCCCTGGGACAGCCCCCACATTTAGCCAAGAGTCAAGAGAACAACCTGGAGTTGTTTTACTCAGGATCTTTGATTTATTCCATGGGATCCTCTGGGGGGAAAATTGGCCTAATTCAACCTTAGTACATAGTGTGGACACTTCTAATGCCAAACTTAAGTATCTATAACAAAGTTTCACAAATTACAGCTGATAAATTCAGATTCAGTGGCCTGGAATGTATGACTGAAACAGGCTTAATAAGGTTAAAAAAATTCCTTCAGTAGATATGACTTTAGGCGATAGTACTGAAATTTTGGGTGCTAGTTGCTCTGACTCTGTAGCAAGTAGGGAGAATATCAGCTTATGCTAGAAAGGTTTTTCATGTTAAAATTTTAAATATTTATTTATGCATATTTTTCATGTTAAAATTTTAAATTATATCCAATATTTATTGGCTATAAATGTCTACTGGATATATACTGTGTGACAGACCCTATGTTAGGCCTCTGTTATTATTAATGTCATGGTTCTCATCTATACTCCTGCCAGCATCCTCACAAAATACTAAAACTCCTTTTCCTTCTAGCATTTCACTGCCCGTCCCTCTATCTTCCAAGTTGCTATTCACATTAGTATCACACTGTTCGGTGAGGAGGGGACAAAGCAAGCAGCATGTTTTCCAATTTGTCCTCCACACCGATCTCTTGCTTAATTCAGGGCCAACTGAGAATCACCTACCTGGAAACGGAGGTGACACAAAGGCGGGAAGGGAGATGTTGATATCAGGGAGGGGGAGGACTCTCTCTAGGACAAGAGAGATTGATATGTGTAAAATCCTCAGCACAGGACTGGACCCATGACAAGCACTCAACAAATGTTGCTGTTGTGATTACTGGTCTTGTCTCCAGGTTGACGTCAGTCTGACCAGCAGGGAAAGCTCACCTCCTTCCATCCTCTTGGCTACTCTCTTAATGAATGAAGACTCCCAGAGGATCTTTTTCAGAAGAGAAGCTGTGGCAGAGCGGGCTCAAGATTAAATTTAATACAGTCGTTTATCAAGCACATGAGACCAAAGGGAAGAAAGATGGTTTAATATAAAAAGAGATGGGAGCAGGGACCTTGCATATCTCCATGCCTTTTTCTGGACTTTTCTGGCTTAAAGAAAAACAGTTACTATAATTACCTAAAGTAGCTGAACTTTAATTCACTTAGGAACCCCAGCATCTAATAGACTAAAAGAAATGTAAAGAATTCAACCTCAAATTTGGACCCCCATCTCAACTTGGTGACAAAGAGATCTGTGTCCAGATTTGCACACAGAGAATCTGCTCCACCCTTGGGATAATTATCTGTTCCTGAGCCCAGGGTAAATGCTGCATTTTGATTTTTCTTCTATGCGAGGACTGTGAGAAGATGAGTGAACAGAGAAAAATCTAGGGGAGGTGGGCAGGGTAGGGAGATGACATTATGCAGCACAAATTGGTCATTGTCTTGATAATAAAAACTAATATCTTTGAGTGCGCATAGCCTGTATGGAAGTGGTTCTAACCACTTCACATGTTTTAGCTTAGAAACTCTATGAGGCAGGTACAACTCTTGCCCCAATTTTTCAGGTAGGAAACTGAAGCAAAGAGAGTTTAAGAACTTTATCCAAGGTCACAAAGCTAATAAATGACAATGGTGGGATTTGAACTTGGACAGAATAATCCCAGATCCATGCACTTAACCACTATGCTATTTTGTCCTGATGATTCAGGGAAACTGAATCGGCATCTGAAATAGATTTACTATAAGAAACAGAACAATTTTAGAAAATATCTGCTCCAATTGTTCAAAAATATATAACAGGACATTTCCTCTGAGAAACAAGAGTAGGCCATTATGAAAAAAACATGTGAAAAACCCAAGACAGGAAAAGACAGCAATAAAGCTAAATATAACAGCTTAACGATACCAGGTTGGAGGCAGCAAATAGCATACTTGAAACCATGGAAAAGGGAATTCATATAGTAGAGGACAAATTTGAGACATGGTTCAAAAGCATAGTTTCAAAGAATGAAAGATTGAAAGTGATTAGCTAATAGTTGGATGACATGTCTTGGAAATCCCAATTCTTTGAATAATAATTGTTTCTGAAGGAAAAAACAACAACAAAGTAGACAACAGCATAATCAAAAACTAAAGAAAAAAGAAGTTTTGTGTAGTTATGGACCTAAGTCAGTTCCTGGAGGGGTGCTGGATGGAGACCCTCTGTTCCTTGCTGGCGGTCGGGTGGAGGTTGCCCTCAGTTCTCACCTCATCAGAGCAAAAACACGGAGAGAGTGAGGGCACGAACAAGACGAAAGTCAGTTTTTTATAACTTAATTTCAGAAGCGATATCCCTTTACTCTTGCTGTATTGTGTTCATTAGAAGTAAATCATTAGGTCCAGCCCACACACAAGACGAGAGAATGACACAGGTAGTGAACCCCAGAGGTAGGGGTCTTCGAGGGCCATGCCAGCAGCTGCCGACCACATGCAATTGTCTTCTTTATCAGCTCTCAGAACAATTTCGTGATGGGCAGACCTGGGTTGGAAATCCAGGCTTCCAAGTCCCTGTTCTTCCCCCAAAATATACCCTTGGAGGAATCCTGAGTGTTAGTTGTAGTCATAATTGTAAGCTGATGGGCGGGTGTGGTGGCTCACGCCTGTAATCCCAGCACTCTGGGAGGCCGAGGCCATAGGATTGCCTGAGGCCCGGAGTTCGAGACCAGCCTGAACAAGAGTGAAACCCCAACTCTACAAAATAAATAAATAAATAAACAAATTCACAATTGAAAAGATGTGGAAACAACCCAAGTGCCCATCAATACATGAGTGGATTAATAAAATGTGGTATATGTGTACCATGGAGTTCTACTCAGCCACAAAAAACAGTGGTGATCTAGCACCTCTTGTATTATCCTGGATAGAGCTGGAGCCCATTCTGCTAAGTGAAGTATCACAAGAATGGAAAAACAAGCATCATATGTACTCACCATCAAATTGGTATTAATTTATCAACACTTATGTGCACATATAGTAGTAACATTCATCGGGTGTCAGACAGGCGGGAGGAGGGCGGAGGGGATGGGTATATTCACACCTAATGGGTGCAGTGCGCACCATCTGTGGGATGGACACGCTTGAAGCTCTGAGTCTGGTGGGGCAAAGGCAATATACGTAACCTAAACATTTGTACCTCCGTAATATGATGAAATAAAAAAAATTAGCCAGGCATGGTGGCATATCCCTTTCATCAAAAAAAAAAAAAAAGTTGTAAGCTGATTATTAGCTATTCCCCCCACCCCAACCCCCATTGGCTTGGTTTTGGAATAAGTGCAATTAAGTTGTAACCAAATTGGAATGGTGAGCTGGGGACTTTCCTCACATTTACAAATCCTTCATCCTCTTTCTCTCATTCCCTTAGGCACTATTGTAACCTCTTCAAGGCCTCAAGTCTCTAACATTCTCACCATCAGCAAATATCTTTGTTTCCAACTGCATAGTTAGAGTAGACAGAATCCATCGCAAACCCTTTCCACTCCCATCTCCCATCCACATCCTTCTCTCCTACTCTTTGGTTTGGGAGGATAGGAAATCATTTCTTCTGTTACTTCTTGTCTGGTAAAATGCCTTCCTTTTGCCTTCCTATCATGATTAATCAATTATCCCTAATGTTGAGGTCTCTGAGGACACCCCAGTCAGTAGCCCTCTGTCTTTCCACCTGGGTGCTGAGCAACTCAAGAAGTAAATCAAAGAATAAAGGCAGAAGCCACAACACAGTTATGGATAGAGCCAAGTTGGAGGATGTGGCTTGGTGTCTGGGTCAAATGGACCTGATATCGGAACCCCAGAACTGGTCACTTCTGGCCAGGGCTGGATGGGAGGCTTCTTAGGAAAAAATTACAGCAAGGAAAAGCAAAGGAGAATGCACGCCTTCTGTGGGCAGGCTCACTCCCAATTGTGCAGACTTGAGCCAAGGCTGCCATTTTCTTCCTAAAGTTGCAGAGAAATAAGTCATTTCTCTTGCACAGATACGGAGTAAGTGAAGAGATTGTGAGAGGCCTGCAGTTACAATAATTTAGGTCTTTTCACAGGAAGGAAATGTCTGGGATGGAGAAGCCTGCTCCAACAACAGCCTCTCGCAGGTACCTTACACCTTTCCTTTTTCATCACCAACTTTTTCTCAGCCAATAAACTTACTTCAGTTTTTTCCATCCTAACTCCAATTTGTTTCCTGAGTCATTCTGAAATTGCTGCCCAACTATTCCCTCTGCTTCACAGCCAAGATTTTTGGAAAAGCGATCTGAATTTGCAGAATCTCCTTACTCATTTCTAACACATTTCTCAAGCCAATGAATTTTGACTTCTGCTATCACTACTGTGTAGAAATCGCTTTGGCAGTGGCTGCCAGTGACTTCCTACTCATCAAAACCAAAGGCCCTATGCTAGTTTTAACTTCACCTTATTTCTCTTTAGTATTTAACTCTTGGCTACTCATCCATCCAGGAAAGTTCTTTTATTTCTAGGTTTCACTGTTGGTTCCTCTCCCTGTGTTTGCTGTCAATACTTTTCAAGGCTTCTCTTAATTTTGACAGGTTCTGTTCTATTTACTCTCCTTGGGTGAATTTTTTTTTCCTTTGAGCTTTAACTGTCACCTGTTACTACTAGTTACTCCTGAATATTCATCTGGAGTCCAGACCTGTGTCCTGAACTCTAGACCCGTACAGTACATTGCACAATCTGACCAATGCCTACCTTTCCACTCACGTGTTTTCTACTCATCTTCCCTTTACTCTGATCTACCTGTACTTTCCTTCTATTTATTCTTCAATCATACTAAACTCATTCCCACCTCAGGGCCTTTGCACTCACTGTTCTTTCTGCCTGAAATGCTCTTCCCCAGAGGTTAATGAAGCTCATTTTCTTAATGTATCACAACCTCAGAGAGTTCTTCACTCACCACTCCCATTTCTGTTCATATTTTGTCATAGAATTTATCACTACTCAGCTGTGTGTGTGTCTGTGTGGGCTGATCCTAAAAGAATATATGTTCTTTAAGGGTAAGAACTTTGCCTGAATTATTCACTGCTAATCCCTAGTACATTTAGTAGAGATGCTAACGATATTTGTTGGATGAATGAATGAATAAATGTTTGCTTGAAATTTGTCTTTAGGACTCATTATCTATCATGAACTCCCACAAAGTGGTTTGATACTAACATACCTGTTTATGAATGTAATCTCAAATTTCTCCATGTAGGGGTCTGAGTCCATACAGTGTTTAGATTGTCAGTGGATGGGTCCTTTCTGATGGTATCTTCCAGATTAGAAGATTCTTAGTCACCTGACTCCTTATCATACGTGCTTTGATGTTATTCATTAATTTCATTAATACTTACAGCAGACACAGTGCGATAGTTGTCTTCCAGGTCTTCTCTAGTGCTAATAGTAACTTTATATTTGATTTTTAATCTGACCCATGCATTGTACACAATTTTTTTTTTCAAACTTTTAAATTTCTTTTCTCTCTTGAGCTTTAAAAGGAGCGTAGACAGATCAGAAAAAAAAAAAGAAGCACAATGTCTTGGTTTGTTTTTATTTTTATTTTTGAGACAGTCTTGCTCTGTTGCCCCGGGTTGAGTACTGTGGCAACATCGTAGCTCACAGCAGCCTCAAACTTCTGGGCTCAAGCAATCCTCCTCCCTCAGACTCCCAAGTAGCTGGGACTACTGGTGTGTGCCAAGATGCTTCACTAACTTTTCTATTTTTAGTAGAGATGGGGTCTTACTCTTGCTCAGGCTGGTCTCTTCCCTCCTTTTGGATATATACCCAGCAGTGGGATTGCTGGGTCATATGATAGTTCTGTTTTTAGTTTTTTAAGGAACCTTCATACTGTTCCTCATAATGGTTGCACTAATTTACATTCCCACCAGCAGCATATGAGGGTTCCCCTTTCTCCGCCTCCTCGCCAGGCAATAGCCTATCTTTTTGATGAAAGGCATTCTAACTGGGGTGAGATGATATCTCATTGTAGTTTTTATTTGCATTTCTCTGATGACTAATGATGTTGAGCATTTTTTTATATACCCATTAGCTATTTGTATGTCTTCTCTTGAGAAATGTCTATTCAGATCCTTTGCCCATTTTTGAATTGGATTATTTGATTTTTTTCCTATTGAGTTGTTAGAACTCCTTATATATTCTAGTTATTAGTCCCTTGTCAGATGGGTAGTTTGCAAATATTCTTTCCCATTCTGTGGGTTGTCTCTTCATTTTGTTGATTGTTTCCTTTGCTGTGCAGAGGCTTTTTAGCTTTATGTAATCCCATTTGTCCAATTTCGCTTTGGTTGCCTATGCTTTAGGCGTATCACTCAAGAAGTCCTTGCCCAGACCAATTGGACAGCTCCTTTTTGAGGCAATCTTCCACAAATGTTATTACACCCAAGTGAACCTTTGATGACAATTTGGCTAGCCTGGAGTATGCCCTGGGACTATACCTCCAGCCTTATTGGACGCAATGTTAGTTAAATATGTATCTCTCCATGTGATAAGGGCTTAAACTTTACAGGGCTGTTTCAGGTTTTTGGGTGAAAAAACTAGTGATTTGGTCAACGATGAGATAGGACCACATTGTCTGGACAACAGAGGGTCCTTTCCTCATTTTGTAAAAAGGAGTAAAGGCTGCACCTCTATTAACATGTTGGTTAGCTTGCTTTGCATTTAGTTGAATATTGTATATGTCTCTGTCTTGGTGACATATATATGGAGATCTGGCTGTCAAACATGCTCATTACTTAAAACAGTTTCTAACTCTCTTCAGGGACTTGGGCTGTTTAGTTGGTGGATTCTTTCTGATGACATGGCAGTCATCAGAGGAGGGGGTTCATTATCTGTAGAAATCTGTGTTCTTGGACTTTGCTGCAAAGTGCATCCTCCAGAAGTGGGTCTGAGTCAGGGAGTGTGGAAATGTATGTTGTACTCCTGGTTTAGTAATGATTTCCATTTCATTGGGAGTATCACAGTCCCTACTCACCATCTCTGTGTGAGGGGAGGTGATACTGTTTCCCATTTTACAGATAAGTAAACTGACAGATATTCATGTGGAAAAAAATTCCGAAGTCAGCCTTAACATTGAGAAATTTTTAAAAGTATTTTTAAAATCAACATTATTAATGTGGAATAAATGTATTTTTAATTGACAAATATTGTGTGTATTTATGGGGTATAATATGATATTTTGATTTATGAATACATTATAGAAAGATTCAATCACGCTAATTAACATATCCATCACCTCACCAATTTATCATTTTTTTTGCAGTGAGATTGTTAAAAATCTATTTTAGTGATTTTGACATATAAAATAGATTATTATTAACTGTGTTCACCATGTGTGCAGAACAATAGATCACTAAAACTTATTCCACTGAAGACTTTAAAAATAATTTTCTAAGATGACTCTTTTTTTGATTTCTATCATGGTCAAAATCAACTCAAATCTCAAATTTTCTGTAAAGCTTTTCTTGACCTCTTCTGATTGAGCAAAAGTTTTCTTCCTCCAGGCTCTGGTGGAGCTGTCTGACAGACTTTATTTCAGAATTTAGTATAGTTATTTGCTATCATGAGATCCTGAAGGTCAGGGACCAATCCTTTTCCATCTCTATAAGCCTGCTGCCTTGCACAATATTGAAAATAGGCCTTATCGAGCTCTTTAATAACCTGCCTCTAGTGATCAATTTATTCTGGAACTTTCCTTTTCACGTAAGGGATTACCATATATATGAGATCCCATTATAGAAACCAGCAGTTATCTTTTGATAGACAATGAAAACCACATTTGACCTTCCTTCACCTTTTAGGAAACCAAGAAATTTTACTGTGCACATGAAAGCCCTATGGCAATATTAATGGAGTCATGTGTTTGTAATGGGATAGACGATTCCATGTTGCTCTTTTCTCTCCCAATTGATAACTTAAATGCAGATATTAAGAGGATGCAAATATTGTATTTCTAAATATTGCTGCATCATTGCATATTTGTTGACAGTTTCATGAAAAGCTGTAGTAACTACAAAGTAGCCCCTCAGCTGAGCAGATGCTAAATAAACCTTATTATAGGGATTATTCTAGCTATATTTGGCCTGTGCCAAACAGTAAAGATGTCATCTATTGAAGATTAAAGCCATTTACTCTAAGTCTTTGCTCTGAAGTAGCTTTGTCCATCTTTCACCTCTACCAACTGAGTAGAATAATACAGGACCATCACTACTGGAGAGTTAATGGTAAGCTTAGTAGGGGAGGATGGTTACGATCTTTCAGACTGAGAAATTTGTGTGGATTAGTGGCCAGTCATTGTTAGGAAATGAAAGACTGAGGTGAGAGAGGCAATTTCAATAAAGGAAAATGGAAAATGACATCATGACTGATTGAACCAAGTCTTGGCCTGTTAACTATGAGGGCTGAGACAGCTGGAAATAACCTAACAGATTCTCAAAATCAGAGCCATGTTTTGCTCATGTTTTTATCACTGAGACTAGCAGAGATTATCAGGCCAATGGTAGACAATGTGAAAGACATATAGACTAGTGCAGTGGAAATTCATGGGCTTTGCTTGAAACAGATCCATGTTCAGATCTTGGCTCTGCCAACTTATCATCTGTGTGTCTTTGGAAAAATTACTTAACCTCTCTGATCTTCAGTTACCTTATACGTAGAAATGACGATAACACAGACTGCATAGGTTTTTGTGAAGACTGAGTGAGATCTTGGCATAGAAAAGATGCTCAATAAATGATAATTTATTTGATGAATAAATTTTTGATAACTAAATAGAGATCAGAGCCTTAGGTTTTCCTTCTGTGAAATATATTCTTTTATTAATTTTTTGAAGGATAAAATAATAATAAAAATATCTGCCCTAAATCTAGAATAGCCAAAACAACTTTGAAAAAGAAGAATAAAGTGGAAGAAATCACTTTACATGGTTTTAACACATATTAAATATATACTCTAATCAAGGCAGTGTGATATTGGCAAAGGGGTAGTCACATAGATTGGTGGAACAGGACAGAGATTCCAGAGTTAGGTCCACAAAAATACACCCAACTAATTTTTAAAAAAAATTTCTGTGCTAAAAAACACATAAAATTTATCATCTTAACCATGTTTAAATGTATGGTTTAGTAGTGTTAAGTACATTCATGTAATAGTGCAACAGATCTGTAGAACTTTTTTTTTTTTTTGAACTCAGCTGGTTTTTAACTAAGATGCAAAAGCAATTCAATGGAGGTAAGAAAGTTAGTCTTTTAAACAAATGGAACTGGAGCAATTGGACATCTATAGGCAAAAAAATGAACCTGACCTAAACCTTATACTTTATGCAAACATTAACCCAAAATAGATCATAGGCTTAAATGTAAAATGCAAAACTATAAAACTTTTAGGAAAAAGGAGAAACTCTTTGGGATTTAGGATGAGGTGAGGAGCTTGTAGACTTGACACCAAAACCATGATCCAGAAAAGGAAAAATTGATAACTTGGACCTCATAAGAATGGAAAACTTTACTCCGTGAAAGACCCTGTGACGAGGATGAAAAGATAAGCTACTAGATGGGAGAAAATACTTGCAAACCACGTATCTCACAAAGTACCAGTACCTAGAATACATAAAGACCCCCAAAAGTCAACTGTAAAATAATACCCAATCCAATGAGAAAATGGGCAAAAGGTGTGAACAGACATTTCACTGAAGAGGCTGTACAGATGGTAAGTATTAGTAATAAGCACATGAAAAAGATAATCAGGGTCATTAGCCATTAGGAAATGCAAATCAAAACCACACAATGACATCACCACATGTCTATTAGAATGGCAAAATAAGAAGTGGTGACAACACCAAATGCTGATGAGGATGTAGAGAAACCGGATCACTCCTATGCTGCAGGTGGGATGTAAATTGGACAGCCACTCTGGGGAAACATATGGAAATTTCTTTAAAAACAAAACACGCAATTACCATACGATCCAGCAGTTGAACTTTTGGGCATTTATCTCAGGAAATGAAAACCATGTTCACACACAGACTTGTACACAAATGCTCATAGCAGCTTTATTTGTAATAGCTAAATACTGGAAACAACCTGAATGTCCCTAAATGGGTTAATGGTTAAACAAATGGCGGCACATGCATGCCATAGAATACTATTCAGTAATAGAAAGGATTGAGCGATTGATACACTCAACAACTTGGATGTATTTCGAGGGAATTATGCTAAGTGAAAAAAAAGCCAGTCTCAAAATGTTAAATACTGTATGATTCCATTTATATGACATTCTTGAAATGACAAAATTAAAGAGACGGGAAACAGATTAGTAGCTGCCAAGGGTTAGGGAGAGGAGAGGAAGGGAGGTGGTTGTGACTGCAAAATGGTAGCAGGAGAGATTCCTGTGACGGAACGGTTGTCAGTCTTGACTGTGATGGTGGTTTATACATCTGCACATGTAACAAAGTTTCATGGAACTAAATATACTCACATACACATGCGCTCAGAGACATAAACACAAATGAGTACATGTAAAGCTGGTGAAATCTGAATAAAATCAGTGGATTATATTGATGTCAATTTCCTGGTTGTGATATTATACTTATATAAGATGTAACCATTGGAGGAAACTGGGTAAAAGGGATATAAGATCCCTCCATATCATTTCTCAAAATTGTGTCTGAATCTACAATTATTTCAAAATAAAAAGTTAAAAAAATTACTGAGTGCAAACTCCTCCACTACTAATAAAATGCAGATTTAGTGCAGTCCCATTTTGGCTGGAGCCTACTAATCAATAACCAATTGGGTTTCAGAGTTACAGTGTTTGGGAAGATTAAGGAATTCATAATCTACTTGGGAAGAAATCTGCAGCTTCTAGAGCAGCTTCATCCAATGGACTTTTCTGCAATGATGAAAATGTTCTATGTCTGTGCTGTCTGGTATTGTAGCCACCATCCACATGTGTGCTGTGTGAACATTTAACTTGTGGCTAATGTGACTTAGGAGCTGCATTTTAAATTTTATTTAATTTTAATTAATTACCATTTAAATTTACACAGAACATGTGGCTACTGCTACCATATTGAACAGTGTAGTTTTAGAGAAACAGTGGGTTCAAAAAGTGTGAGGAAGCTTTTAGAACATAAGCAACTCAAGGGAGTTGAGTGAAACCATGTTTTCTCATTGAAGGAGAAGTTTAGACCAGAAGAAAAATTTTGCTTAGACTCCTGGAAGTTACTGAGTCAAGTGGCTTTAAAGAAAAATAGACCTTAAAGGAAGAGGAAGACCCAAGAGACAAGCCTTTCCCTGTGACCTAGAGTCACAGACTCTGGTCTGTTGATCTGAATCTGAATTCCAGGTGCTGGTGGCTCTGGTCCTACCCATGAGATAGATGCAGGGCCCTGCTCTGGGCCTCAGTAGAAGGTTGGACTAGTGACTTTTGGTTCTTTCCAAATCTCAGGTTTTATTTATGTATCTTAGCATGCATTCTTTAATCCAGCAAATGGCGACTCTCCTCCTGGCCCCACCCCATTTCAAAATGATGAAAGTGGAACGCTACAGTAATAGTCAAAATTTCAGATAAAAATCTTCTGTTTGGGATCTCATCTGGATTGTGATACTATGAATGCAATATTTGATTGTTTTTAAAAATTATAAGATTAGAAAAACCAGACTTGATTTACGGATCATTTATTATGAAAGACAAGTTTTCCCTCAAGTGCCTTTGAGGGTCTTGGTGTAACAGAGAAGTGTTAAGCTTACTAGACAAGTTGCATATGTGGGTCATATTTAGGTTTCTTAGGCTAAGCAGCTCTGCTCTGTCCCTCTAAATGCCTGTAGCATAGCTCTAAACAAGACATTACCTCAGTGTCTCTCAGACTGACAGAACCAGAGACATCTTCGAATTTCTTCTGCCTTCTGAAGTGACATTTGTAGCATTGGTTTTCCAAGGAGAATGCTCGTAAAAGACAATGCATGCATAGGCCCCTTTTGCACAGGGACCTCATAGCACTTAATTGTCACTTTTCTGTGAGAGGCACAATTGGGCTTAGGTTTCTCTTGCTGCTGTGGACTCAAGGTCCCGATCTCCTGGATAGATTTGTTCCAGGTCCCTCTGCTCTCTTAACTAATTAGACTTCCTCTCTTGAGTCAGAAGCCTTGTATTTACAAATAGAATGGTGAACAGATGGAGAAGGCTGAACTCTTTGAAGGAATTAAGTCCCGGAGATCCTCAAGGAAAGGTTGAGAGGGAGCTTTCGGCTGTTACTCAGATGTTAGGCAGACTTCAGTTGGAAAGTTTCATAGCTAAAAATCTTTATTCAATGTGTGGCTGAAGGCATGGTAGCCTATAAACTTAGATCAGGGAACAAATGGATTCCACATGCACTGCTTGGTTTGTGTGTTTACCTCTCCCCCTACAGGTGAGCTTGGACCACTTCGAGAGCTGAGTGCGTGGCTAGCTGAAGGGCTTGGCATAGTTGACTTCTCGTTAGCATAATGGCACATACAGACTTCATTTAGAATTTACAATTTTATTTTAGCTCCTGGCCAAGAAAACTTCAGGTCAAATTCTTGCTCATAAAAATGGATGCCTTTAAGTAAAGAAAATAAACTACTAAGATTAGCAAAGGACATGTGGGACTCGACCTCATGTCTCTAGCTGTGTCTTTTGTGATGAGTGAGCTACCTAAACTGATGTCTCAGTCTGCTGAGACAGCTGCTGCTTTCTCACTTCTGCCCTTGGACTTTGAAGGTCTTTTGCTTTTGGCTTGAATTTTGTGGGGGATGTGTGTGTGTGTGTGTGTGTGTGTAAGTATTTTAGGGGAAGGCAGAAAATGAGAGGAAACCTCTCTAGATTTTTCTCTCTCTGAGTTTGCTGGCTTGTATCTCCTGATCTATTAATTTCTTCAGAACAGTTTCTTTCTTGGCCAGTATATTTCTGTTCAGCTATTCATCTTTCTATGATATGGGGAATATAGCAGTGTTATGAAGAAACATAGTTATTTTTATGATGCAGAAACCTTTTTAAGATTTGACTTGCTTTCATAAAGTCATTTTAGAGGTTATGAGGAAAGTGTAGATTATTGCTTGGAATACCCTCAACTTGTGTCCTAACAATGAATTTAATGCTGAAATGGACAGTAGTGACGTGCCATCACGAATTGTGGGCCTAAGCATATTTTCCACTGGTGATTCCTATACGTTACCATTAAGCATTCTTTATTGTGTCGTTGGAAGAAAGCTGTGTTAAAGTAGGGATCACATATCCAGCTCAAGCCATTAATTTTCATTGCTCTTCCCCTTCATTAATTACCTTTATAAGAAGTGAATTTTCCCATGTTCATTTTTAACCTGACAGAGAATTGCAGATGAAGTTTTAGGAAAATTTGTTCAGTTGTTTGGGAGATATCCAAATGCAAAAGCAGCAAAAGTATTTGTCAGCCATTCAAAAAATTATTCAGATCTTCTGTTGTACTCAGAAACCTTGAAAATAGATCAATTTACATATGACATTTATTATGGCTATTTATAGTTTGATTTACAAAATATGCTCAGCATGCAAACTTGCTGGATGCATACTGAAAAAAAATGAATTCTTAAAGGGATTTTTAGCTAAAGATAAAATTTAAGCTGAGCTCTTGCTCAGCCAGGCTTGGTTGACACATGTGCATGTTCTTGAATTGGATATGTTTTGTCCATAAAAAAGATAAATGAATATGTCTTTATTAAAATAAAGTATTATAGGCTGAAGCCTTCAAATATCAGCTTTTATCTTTCATTCTATTACTTCTTTCTTTAAATTCTAATTTATATTAAATAGGCCAGCACTGTAGGAAATATGAGAAAGATACAAAACAAGAATTCTTTTGGAATCCTACATTTTAGTTAGGGAGATATGACGAACATGTGTGAAACCTTCATTGTTGTAGGCAAGGCAGTGTATAATCAGGAAGTGCATTGTGAGATGTGGGTTGTAATTACCCAAGAATTTCAGAGAAGGAGAGAAGAATGTGGATTGGAATAATCAGAAGAGAAGAGCTAGTATACCAGTTGTGCTAACTTGAATAATTTAAAATTCAAGCATTCTAGATTCGTTTGGGTCCTCAAAGAAAAAATAAAAATCAAATCAATCCCTTCTTTCCTTTGGGTGAAGCCCTTCTGTAACTCCTTTTTATTCCATCTTTTCTGTCTCTTAACTTCTTCCTGATAGTTTCATCTCTTTTTGTCTCTTTGAGATTCATGTTGAACACTTCCTCAGATCTGTCTTTATGTACACCAATTCTTTCTTTCCCTGTGTTGACTCTGCCGTTTAATGCATTTGCTGAATTTTATAACTTCAATGATTATATTTTTAATATATTTTTGTTCTGAGAAATTTTACTTATTTTCAGTGTATCTTCCTTCTCGACTTTTTCTTTCCTGATTTTAATTTTTAAACAGTGTAACTTTTCTTGTTTTTTTCCCCCATATCTTCGTGTCCTTAATCATGTTAAACATAATTATTTTATGATTTCACTGAAATTGTTTAATTATCTGAATTTATTGAAGACTTAATTCTGAAGTTTATTGCACCCATGGTGGATAGATTCCCAGTGTATTTGTAAAATACTGCTCGTGTATTTATAGTTAGTGAGCTCTACGTTCATCTTCATTGGCATTTTATCGGTGGGACTTCTATGTGGTCCGTATTGGGGACATAGCCAATACAGAGTTGTTTTACCTTCACATTCCAAGGTGTTAATATAACCTGGGACAAAGTTTTATCGTAGTTTCATGGCTCAAGAGTTAGCCTATCACGTGGCTAGGATAAACTCAAACCAAAAATCTGTATGCAGCTCAGACACAGATATATGCATTCCTAGGGGAGAATATTTTTTCTACCCAAGGCCCAATCTGAGACAGACAACTTTTTAAAAATATCACCCTGTGCTGCTGGTTGGTTTGTTTGTTTCCCCTAACCCATCCTTTCATGAGAGTGGATTTTAAAGGGTCCTAGCTTTAAGCACAGACCCGAATTTTAATCCCCACACAAACAAAAAATCAAAACCCCTGGGGTACCAATAACAACAATGGCCGCCCCCCTTCCCTGTCTTGCAAAGTGATGTCACTTGAAGGCTTACCTCTGACGTTTTCATTCCCTTTTCCCCCCCCTGGTATTTGAAATTTTTATTTTGTTAATACTTTTAAAAAATGGGTTTTATATTGTATCTGGCATGTTTAGATTGTATTGTAGAAGAAAGCTTTGCAGGACTCTTCTTTTCTCCCCAGAACCAGAGATCTTAATTCCTTACTATTTTCCCCATAAAGGATATTCCAAACCTTATCCTAATGAGCTTCAGGTCTGCAATTCTCCCTTTACTTTCCAATATTAGCAGTAAATTGCTCTTTCTGGGGTCATCTTTGTCTGCCTGAATTCAGCATAGACTCCATTTTGAAAAGTTTTCGCTTTCTCTCTGCCTTTTTTTTTTTTATTTCTGACCCAATTCTTTTCTGCTTTTCACAATTGATGCCATTGATAGGATGTTCTGTTAATACATTGTTAGCTGTGCTGTCTGATTATCAACTCATTTCCGAATGTCTTATAATATGACTTTGATCTCGAGCACTCCACTGAAGCTGTTCTCCCCGCTGTCACCGATGACAACATACATGCTGTATCCAAGAGGCTTTTCTCCTCCCTCGGATCTCATACTATTTGCTTCTCTGAGGTTTTTGTGTTGATTATTTCCTGTTTTAAACCTTATTTCTTTGAAGCGCATGTCACGATACTGTTCCAATTCTCCTTTACTTTTCCTCCTACGTATCTGGCCTCCTCTCCTCTGACTTCTTCCTTGAATTCTTGTCTTCTCCCCATCCATTAAGTAAGGATGGCATTTCTCTCCTTGATTCTATATTCTTATTTCTCTATGCTTTCTTCATTTCTATGTCACCTTTTTTTAAACAGATGATTCACCAATCTCTATCTTTAGCCTTGTGTCTCTTGAGCTAAAATTCTTGTTTTCCAGTTGTCCGTCAGATACTTTTTCCTGGATGTCCTACTGACATATCAAAATTGTTGGATTTTATACCAAACTCATACTTTTCTTTTCCAAAATAGCCCATTCTTCTTTTTCTTCTTTTTTCATCTAATCCCCTCTGCATGTACCATTCTTCTGATTTACCTAATTCTGTTGGTGTTATCACTATTCTTCTCTTCTCGTGGGTTTAAAAAATGATTAAGAAAACTTTAATTCTTCTGAAATGTTTTTCCAATTTCTTTTTGATTTGCCCCCTATTTTCCAGTCTTATTGTGTCTCTCCCTGCTTGAACCACTTTTGCACTACTTGTCTTCTAACTGGTTTGTCTCCACATAGGTTCATTTTTCTATAATCCATTCTGCCCACCATCTTTAGATGATAGAATTCACCAATGGCCATGTCATTACCCAGCTCAAAAACCTTAAATGGTTACCAAATAATATTAGTATTAACTCCCAATTCCTTATTGGTTGGTAGCAAAAGCCTACAGAATCCAGAGCTGTTGTTCTAGGTCTAACTTTAGCTCTATGACTAATTTGTTTTGTGAGCAGGGTGAAATCACTAGTCATCAGGGAAAAGTTCTCTGTATTCTCAAATGAAGTGCTAGCAACGGAAAAATGGCCCAAAGAGACTTTTCCAAAAAAAGAGACCCACATGGCCAACTAAACATGAATAGATGCTCAACCCTAATGAGATACTACTACACACCATAAGGACAGATCAAATAAAAAGATAGACAGCAAGTATGTGTCACAACAGGAATTTTTATATATCACAGGTCTATGAATAAGCAACTGGTATATATCCATCAGAGATGTTTACATATATTCACTGAAGGGCATGTACAGGAGTGTTCACAACAGCACTATTCAAAGTAGCCCCAAACTTGGAACTACTTCAGATATCATGAATGGGTAAATAAATTGTGGCGTATTAACAAGTGGAATAGTATTCGGCAGTGAGAATGAACAAACTATACGACATGGATGAATCTCACCAAGATGATGAAAGAGGTCAGACATGTAAAATTACATGCCATATATTTTATTTCTATAATGTACAAAAATGGAAAAATTAATCTGGGCAGTGATTACCCCAGGGGTGGGTAACTGGAAGTGAATGATGAGTTTGTCCATCCTGGCTGGTGGGAAAAGGCACAATTCTTGGCCTGGTGTGAGGGCTGCTTCCTCTAGTGCTTTAGGATGGTCCTTTCCACTGTATTGAGTAGTTTCTCCACGTGCACGCACGGATCAGACCCTCTGCAGATGTCTGAGATAATGGCAGGAGAAGGCTTGAGATAAAATTGGAAAAAATGACATACAGGATTGCTCTTTATCTTGGGTTTGTAGAGCTATTCATAGAGGTTATACAGTTCTGGGTCCAAAATGCCCCAAAGATGGGATGAAGTAGTGAAAAAAGGACATGGCTTGGAGGATTTAATGACCCCTGAAGTCTAGACATATTTTTCTCAAGTTCTGAATGTTCAGAATCCCTGTGCATTCAGATGGAGTTGGACTGCCTCCCTTTTGGAATGAGGTCTCTTTATCATCAGAGTTCCTATTCTGTTTATTCAGACTGTTTTTCTATGAGAGAGACATGGCCATGTGTGTTTTTGTTATGGCTAGTGTCATTGCTTCCTTAGGACAGTGGCCAGAGAGATAAATTAACTGGGTTGATTGAGCTGGAACCAGTGACATCTCTGTGCAATCCTATGTTTTACTGTTTGTTTTTTCTTTCATTCACTCAACAAAGAGTTATTGAATGCCTAATCTGTGCTAGGAGCTGTATTAGGCATCAGGAATAGGAGAAAGAATAAGACATGAACTGTGCGCTCAAGATACTGGCAGTGTCCCCTGTAAGCACTGTTCACCTTGTAGGAAGATGCGCACTCTCAGGTAGCAGATGGGAAATGATGGACATGTTTTTATGGAAAAGGATGGTGGTTTAGGTTGCCATTGTGGTCAGATCAGATCACTGTGTATTAAACTTTAGGGTTGAAATGTCCCACAGTCCTCCACACCAAACTTCCCCCCACTTTGTCACAGTGGCCTTTCTAGGACTCCTCTTTTATTTATTATTATTTTTAATTAAAAAAAATTTAAAATAATATTTTTATTTATTTATGTATTTATTTATTTAGAGACAGGGTCTTGCTCTGTTGCCCAGGCTGGAGTGCTGTGGGCTGAACATAGCTCACTGCAGCCTCAAACTCCTGGGCTCTAGTGATCCTCCTGCCCCAGCCTCCTGAGTAGCTGGGACTACGGGTGTAAGCCACCCAGCCCAGCAATTCCTCTTTTAAAATACTACCCCTTCCACTAGCATTTGAAGCAATGAATTAAGTTTCAGGGGTTAGCAAAGGAACTTAAGGAAGTGAGAAAAAGGGGAAGGAGGCGAAGACGAGGGCTCAGTCGGGAGCAGAGAACAAATCTGGGGAAGGCAGATCCAGAACACGTAGCGTTTGGGGGCCTTGGGTTGTATGGACCCCAATAGGGTGCTGGAGGGGGTGTTAGGTGGGTGGGGAAAGAAGAATGGAGAAACTTAGTCAATTTGCCCATTTCTCATCAACCATGGCTAAACGTTTTGGATTTTGCTTAGGATTTACTTTAGGTTCACCAAGAAGGCAGGAAGAAGATGCTTTAGTCCTCTACAACATTTCCCTGGTGTCCAGTGTAAGGAATCGGGAAAGCACAGCTCCGATTCTGCTCTTGGTTGATCAAGACACAATGATGCACTGAGTAAGATCTGCTTTGAAACTTAGAAGATGTGTTCAAAGCCCTGAGTTTTTATTTATAAACTCCATGGCCTTAGACAAGTTATTTAACCTTTTTGAACCTTTATTTCTTCATCCATAAAATGGGGAGTAATACTATGTCAGTAAGGATTATTGTAAGAATTAAATGAAAGTGTCTCTACGAAATGCCTAGTATGGCACCCCAATTCATAATATAAACTCAACAAATATTTGTTACATTTCTCTCTATACATTCAAAAGGATAAGAGCTGAGGCATAGACATTGGTCTTGAACCCTCCACATACTATCTAGCAGCCTTACTTATGAGAATTCATATGGATGGAGTCAACTTTCCACTTGGCTAGGATTGCAACTCGGCTGAGTGAGTATCAACAGAAAGGAGTTGCCTGCTGTTGTTTTCACTGGGAATGATATCCTTATTATGGTCCCCTGAGTTTGTCCAGGTTAAATAAATCTGAATGATTATTTTCATTAATGCTTCTCTATTATTAATATCATTATCAGCATAAGATATAGGGAGGTAGATTTGGATGAAATATAACATTGCGGAGATTTTCTAATTATTACTGTTTTCTGAAAGTACAATGCACTGAAATAAGTTCAGAGTCCTGGTTGTGTTCAAGGAGAGGTTGGAATACCACTCATCCAAAATGGAACATAGAGTTCATCCAAATTGTCTTCCAATTATGATGTTTCTTAGACAGATAATTTGAGATTTATTAGGTCCAAATGGGGAAAGTCTAGTTATCTATTGAAAAGACCTTTCTGTTAAGTGAAAAAAATTACAAATAGCCAATTTTCAGCCAATGGGTAATATTTTTGGAATGTTCATGAAGAATCTAGATTGTCATCTTTGAAATGTATAAACATTGGTGAGAAAAAACACATTTCTTCAAGTATTATGAACATTTTCTGATGTTTCAACAACTCAGCCATGGCTAATTAAACATTTTGGATTTTTTTTTCTGATTTACTTTATTCCTGCATTCACCCAGAAGGCAGGAATAAAATGCTCCAGTCCTGTACAAAATTTCCATAGTGTCCAGCATAAGGAATCAGGAAAGAATAGTGGGAAGATAGGTTTGGAAACAGGAGTTTTGAAATTATATCTTGGCTCGGTCTTTGGCAAGTCATCTAATATGAACACCCCACATGTAAATATCACCTACCTGTAAATAATAATGAAGATTGCTCTTCTACCTTACCCAATAGGATCACCATAGGACCAAACAGGCAAATCTAAATGGAAAGGCTGTGTAAAATGGCTGGAGCTGTACAAATATTGATTGCTATCATTTCAGCATGACACATTCAGCAACTTAGCAACAAATACCTATTATCTTTCAGCCATGCTCTGTTATTAATATCTTTAGAAACCCAGAGAGTTCAATTTTGTCCCTTATATTTTATTGATTTGTGCTCTTACCTTAATTTATCCCTTCTTCTTCCTTTGCTTTTGGTATGATTTGCTCTTCTTTTTCTAGTTCTTTGAGGTGGGAAATTAGATTATTGACTTAAGACCTTTCCTCTTTTCTAATATAAGCATTTAATGCTAAAAATTTGCCTCTAAGCACTGCTTGAGCTGCAGCTCATTAATTATGAGATAGTGTGTTTTCATTTTATCCAATACAAAATATTGTATAATTACTTTTGTGATTTTAAAATGTGTTTAATTTTTAAATATTAGGGGATGTTTTAGATATCTTTCTGTTATTGATTTCTAGTTTAATTTCATTGTAGTTATAGAGCATACCTTGCATTTATTTTGTTCCTTTTGAATTTATTCAGATTTTTAATAACTGAGAATGTGGCCTTTCTTGATGAATATTTTATGTACACTTGAAAAAGATGGTATTCTGCTGTCATTGGGTGGAGTGTTGTATAGTAGCAATCAGCAAGCTGGTTTATAATATTATTTAGATTTTCTATATCCATACTAATTTTTCTGTATACTTGTTCTGTTAATTACTGGTAGAAGAATGTTGAATTCTCTAACTTCAATGTCAGATTGTGGATTTGTCTGTTTCTCATTTCAGTCTATTAGTTTTTGCTGCATGTATTTGGAAACTTGTGTGAGGTGCATATATCTTTAGGATTAAGTCTCCTTGGTGGATTGTATCCCTTTATCATTATGTAATATTGTTCTTCATATTGCGTAATATCCAGCTTTCTTTTGATTAGTGTTAATCTGGTGTATCTTTTCCTCCCTTTTAACTTGTCTTTATATATAAAGTGGATTTCTTGTAGGCTGCATAGAGTTGGGTCTTGTGATTTTTCTAATTGAAAATCTCTGCTTTCTAATGGGGACAGGCCATATTGTTATTTAATGTAATTATTGATACTGCTGGATTTATATCTACTGCCTTGCCACTTGTTTCTCGATTTGACATTTTTTTTTTCTTATTCTCTTTTCTTCCTTATTTTGGATTATTTGAGTCTTTTTATTATTCCTTTTTTATTGTTTAGTGGGTTGATATAGGGTTTATAAAATATATCTTATCACATAACAGTCTATGTTTAAATAATGTAATACCACTTCCTGTATAGTATAAAAACCTTACAATAGTATATTTTATTCTCTCTTATGTTTGTGTTATTTTTGTCATACATTTTATTTCTACATATATTTAATAGTTTTTTCCGTGGCGTCAGCCTAGCTCACAGCAACCTCAAACTCCTGGGCTCAAGGAATCCTTCTGTCTCAGCCTCCCGAGTAGCTGGGACTACAGGCATGCGCCACCATGCCCGGCTAATTTTTTCTATATATTTTTAGTTGTCCAATTAATTTCTTTCTAATTTTTAGTAGAGACGGGGTCTTGCTCTTGCTCAGGCTGGTTTCGAACTCCTGAGCTCAAACAATCCGCCCGCCTCAGCCTCCCAGAGAGCTAGGATTACAGGCGTGAGCCACCGCGCCCGGCCCTAAGACAGTCCATTTTTTAAAAGAGACTAGAAATAAGAAAGATACTTTTATACGTATTCTGATTTTGCCAATTTAATTGCTCTTCATTTCTTTTTGCCATTCCAAATTTCCATCTTTTATCAGTCTCCTTTTGTCTATAGAATTTTCTTTAACTCTTCTTTTAATGCAGGTTTACTGGCAATGAATTCTCTCAATTTTTGTTTTTCAGAAATATTTTTATTTTTCTTTCATTTATAAAAGATAGAAGTCTTTTATATAAATCTCATCTTTTATATAAAGATATAAATCTTTTAATTTATTAAACTATAAAAATCTTGGTTGACTTTTTCCCAGCACTTTAAAGATGTCACTCTCTTTTGTCTTACGTAATTTCTGATGAGAAGTCTGTAATTCTTATCCTTGTACATCTGTATGTTTCTTTTTTCTCTAGCTGCCTTCGAGATTTTCTCTTTATCACTGATTTCAGCAGTTTATGATGTGTCTAAGTGTATGTGTGTGTGTATTTATCCTGCTTGTGTTTCTCTGAGCTTCTTAGATCTGGTGTGTTATCTTTCATTAATTTTGGAAAATTATCTGTCATTACCTCTTCAAATATTTCTTTGGCAGTATTCTTTTTCTCTTTTCCTTCTGGAATTTCAATCATACATATTTTAAACTGTTTGATAGTCTACCATAGTTCTTTAATGCTCTGTTCTGTCTTTTCTTTATTCTGTTTTAATTTGGATAATTTCTTCTGACTTATCCTCAAATTTACTTATTCTTTCCTAAGCTATGTCTTATTGCAATAATTTTTTATTTTAATGTTTACTGAAGGTAACTATAACAATGACAAATCCTAAACTCATCATTTCATGCTCTTTATTTCTAGCTTTCCCATGTGACTCTTTTTTGATAGTTTTTATTACTTTAATGAAATTTCCATCTCTTCATGCATGTTTTCAACCTATTCCACTAGATTATTTAAAATATTAACCCTAGTTGTTTTACAAACCCTGTCGGATAGTGCTAACATCCAGGTCATCTCTGGGTCTTATTCTATTGATTATTTTGTCTCTTGATAGTGATTTGCTTTATTTTATTATTTTGTCTGTCTCATTATTTTTATTTATTTATTTATTTTTCTGAGACAGAGTCTCATTCTGTTGCCCTGGCTAGAGTGAGTGCTGTGGCGTTAGCCTAGCTCACAGCAACCTCAAACTCCTGGGCTCAAACAATCCTACAGCCTCAGCCTCCTGAGTAGCTGGGACTACAGGCATGCGCCACCATGCCTGGCTAATTTTTTCTGTATATTTTTAGTTGTTCAGATAATTTCTTTCTATTTTTTTTTAGTAGAGACGGGGTCTTGCTCTTGCTCAGGCTGGTCTCGAACTCCTGAGCTCAAACAATCCACCTGCCTCGGCCTCCCAGAGTGCTAGGATTACAGGCGTGAGCCACCGCGCCCGGCCTGTCTCATTATTTTTGATTGACTGCCAGACATTATGTATAGAAGAATAGTGGAGTCTGAAGTAAATAGTATTTATCTCCTGAAATGGGCATGGCTCTTATTATTTCATATTATTAGTGTAGGGGTTTGAGTTACTCTTGTCAGTAGATATGCTGAGTTTAGGTTTTGTAATCATGGTTTTGAAGGTTCTGAAGTTCATGGTTTACTGTAGTCACCCTCAGTAAACCATGAACTTCAAGTTCCTTCAGTGATGGACTAGTGCTACTTGTGCTTAATATGGGGCCTGAGGTGCAGAGGGTTTTTCTCAATATTTATGCTTCACCATTAGTTTTTAGCAACCCCTGCACATTCCATCACAGATAGAGTCTGTATTCATACTCTTGACTTTATTCCCTCAAATGTAGACTGCAGTTGCTTGTGTGGTGTGAGGCTTGTGATGGTAGCAGGGAAGAATTTTTGTTCTCCTGGTTTGGTGTTGGTCTTAGGGAAGTCCCGTGTCCTTGAGCCTCAATGGTGGCACTTTCTCAGTATTCCTATCCCTCCTTTCCATTTCAGCTAAACTCTGCCTTGTATCTGTGGGACATTTTTCTGTTCCGCTTTCAGTGGCAACAAGACACTGTTTTCTATCAGTGCAGGATCCTGGGCCAGAGAGAGTTTCTTACCTCTCCAGAGGCTTTCTTTCCCCAGTAGCAGAGAACTTTTGCTTTCTTTCCTCTCAAGAAGCAGGGATCTTTGCCAGGGCTCTGAAAGTGGAAGGTTTTCCTGCCTTTCCTCCAGCAGTTTTAGATTTTTGCTTCATATGAAAGAAGGGACTGGTAAGTGGGTGAGACTTTATGCTTGTACCACTGCAGCAGCAGATGTTCATAACCCTAGTGTTGGCACCACTGAAGGGGACTCACTCAAGTTTCCTATCTGGCCCAAAATCTTTCTCAAGAGTATTTGGTAATGGTTCATGAAAAAGAACTGGTGAGTGGGTGCAGATTCTGCTTCAATATAGGGTTCTGGGGATTCCATATTGTCTCATTAGACCACACTCGACCTTTAAGAATTTGTTAAAATTTTAGCTGTTTCCTTTTCACTCACTTTTATGGCAGCTGCCTTTCACTTTCATGCTCTGCTAAAAGGGAAATAGTCTGTATATTTCATCTCTCCTTAGAGGGGTCTATTACTCATTGGAAAGTACTTTGGTTGGTTGCTTTGTGCTCTCAGATCTCTGATGGGCTCAAGAAAAGTTATAGTTGTATAGACCATTTGGGTTTTTCTCATTGTTAGGGTGGGATCACTATTCTCTTTCTATATCCTGTGTGGAACTTTTGAAGAGTTTAGTAAAGGAATTACTTATAGGAATGCAGATCAAATATATGAAAACTACATGGGATAATGCAGCACCCTGGGGTGAGTAGTAGCAGGGCATTATTACCGCCATGTTATGGATTAAATGGTTTCCATCAAAAAGATATGTTGAGGTCATAATCTCCATTTTCTGTGAATGTGATCTTATTTGGAAAGAGGATCTTTGCAGATGTAATCAAGTTAAGAGGAGGTCATTAGAGTGGGCCTACTGACTAATCCAGTATGTATAGCACCTTATAAGAAGAGGAGAAGAGACATAGATAAAGACACAGGGAAAACGCCATGTGATGATGAAGGGAGAGACTGGAGTGATGCATCTACAAGCCAAGGAATGCCAAGGAATGCCAAGGAATGCCAAGGATTGCCAGCAACTATCAGAAGCTGGGAAGGGGCAAGGAGGTATCCTCCCTTAGCCCTCAAGAGGGGTCACGGCCTTGCCAACATCTTGATTTTAAGCTTCCAGTCTCCAGAGCTGTGAGACGAATGTCTGTTGTTTTAACCATGGTAATTTGTTATGGCAGCTGTGGGAAACTAGTATATACCCTAAGGCCTGAAGGGGTGAAGAGACAGGGAGGGAAAGAGCTGTATGGAGCTCTAATTTCAGGATGACACTGACATGAAAGGGACTCCAGGGAACAAGTACCCTGACCTCTCTATCCTCTATCCCTTCATCCTCTTGCTGGGGCTCCTCTTTGACCAAACTCAACTGGAAGCCAGAGGGCAAGGAAGTCAGTTGAAGTAGTTCATATAAGTCAGCCCCCTGGGGCAGAGAGGCAAGTGGGGAAGACTGAACAGAAGAGATGAGGAACAAAAGGAAGATAGCCAGTCCAGCAGGGTTTTGTGGAACAGACAATGTATGCAATGTAACCCTCTAACATTGCTTTGGTAGGTGGCATAGGGTCGTTAGCAAGACCACAGAGTTAGTAGATCTGTGCTTTTTGTCCCAGCTCTGCAGTGACTCACTGTGACCCTGGATACTTCATTTAACCTTTCTGATACACTATTTGCTCATCTGTAGGAGGGGATTAGACAAGATGACCTCTGTGGTCTCTTCTTGGTCTTATATTGTGTGTACAGGAATGAATAATCTTACATCAGACAAAACGAGGTCTAAAATAAATTTTCTGAGGCTCATAACTTGAAATTTTTATGACTTCAGCCAGGTTCAGTGAAGAAAAAGACCAGTGTTGCTGAAGATAATTATACCTTTACTTAGTAGCCATGAAAATTTTTGAAAAAAATGTGTTTTTCATGTCTAAAATCTCTTTTTAATGTAGTAGCTTTGTGAAAACTTTGTCACTTAGGGGTTAAACTTCCCTTTTTGTGTGTGTTTATAGTCCAAATGGTCCACCTAAGAGAAAAGCTGAATTTCTTGTTAATGTCACTTGCTTTTGTCAAGGAACTCACCACTTATGTTTTACAGTTCTTTTCTTTCAAGTACCCTTTCAGCATAGAGTTGGAGAAAGAGAGAGAGAGAAAGAGAAAGTTTTTGGGCCTTATGTGTTCTCTAGTCACTAAGGAGCCAAAAGGTTGTTTATTGATTTTCTTTTGGCTTTTGAAGTCAAAGGTATTCTCCCACATGGGCTACAGAATTCTTGGTATGGTGATGCCCTTAGGGGCTCTGACATTGCCGATCCAGATGCTAGAGTTGGTTTTGAGCAAAGGCAAAGACTAATGATCCAGTAATGTTACACATCACAGACAAGCCAGATGGAATCAGTTTTCAGACTTCCTGGTGTCTGCAAGGGGAGATTTTCCTTTTGTGTGAGGCTCAACTCCATTTATACCTCATTCACAAAGGCTCCTCTCATCACATAAATTCACTGTTATCATTTTCCTTCTGTTCCCAAAATACTCTCAGTTAACTGTTCATCATAGGCAACCTTCTTATGTCAACTCACTTCTCAAGACAGGAATCAGGGAACTTCCAATATGGTGACATGGGGAAGGGTGCACTTATTTAGGGACAAACAAAACAACCAAATTCATGATAGACACATATTCACGAGAATATATAACTATGTCCTTTTTTCAATATTATAAAAGGACTATAACATGTAGATGTAAATTGGATGACTGAGTAGGAAGCAATAGGGCAAGAGATGTTGGCCCAGGGTGGGGGGAAAAATGAGAGAAGCAAGGAAACAAAAGAGAACAAGAGAAGGTGGTATTATTTTATATAAATTCACTTTCCTTGATCTAGCCCACCTTTAGGGAACTTGAAAACAGTTCACCGGATATGAAGTAGTGGATTATAAACTAGCTAAGTGTGAGTCAATGACCACAGAAGGAGGCATTGGAGCAAGGTCTGTGGTACAAGAAAGGTTAAGAATTTCTGAATTAGGAAAATAACTTAATAAGAGGCACCCAGATGGCTGATATCAGTGCATTTACTAGGTCCCACATCAGCAGGGAAACGGACACCTGAATCAGCAAACCACATATACACTGCAAGGTCCATCACGTAAGCAAAGTGAAGGGCTGTTCAAGGTTAAGATGGCCCAGGATGTGTCTGCGTGCTGCACAGCTCTCACACAGGCAATATGTGATACATGTGCAACATAAATTTTTTTGATATTTGAACTTAATGTGGTTTCCTGGTAAGAGTAACTGTTCCACCTGGTAAAGCTTGATACCTACTTCCTTTCTTACACCAAAATAAATTCCAGAAGGATCAAATGTTTAAGTTGTAAAACTATGGATCTATAAAAACACTAGAATAAAATTTTTGTGAATTTTAAAAATGATCTTGGAATGGGTATGGCTTTTTTAAGCATGATATAAAACTTAGAGCTGTAAGGAAGAGGATAAACAGATTTGCCTATATAAAAATAAAAAATTTTATATGAAAAAAATACCATAAGAGAGTCAAAAGGCAGCCTGAAAAAAAAAATAATGGCAACATTTGTAACAAAAGGACTCATTTTCCATAGTACCCAAATTGCTTTTAAAAACAGAAAAGAAACAGAAAAGAAAAAGATCTAAAATTTAGAGAAAAATGTCGGTAAGATATAAAGAGGGAGTTCACATAAAAAAGAATGAATTTGTCTTATAAACAAGTGAAAAAAGACTCATGCTCACTGATAACGAAAGACATAAAAAATAAATGAACAGATTAGCATGTTACCACCATTGGTTTGGCAAAGAATTAAAAGTTTTATAATCTCAGTTGGCTAAGATATATGCAGACACCCTTGTACATGGTTGTTCCTTGGAGAACAAAGTGGTACAAGTGTTTGAAGGTCAATTTGGCAATATCTATAAAAATTTAAAATTCTCAATTCCTTTGACTCACCAATTCTACTTTTATGAATTTATTTTGTAGATAAATTCACATAAATTTGCAAAGTATATGTACAGGTTGATGCTTTCTAATTACAACAAAAGCAGATACATAGACACTAAGAAGTAGCCTACATATCCATCCAAAGGTGGCAGTGTATGTTCATTATGACACATTAATGCAATGGTTTATTGCTTTCAAAATGAGGTAGGTATATATGTATTAATGTGGAAAGCTCTCTAACATACAGTAAATTAAAAATGAGTTGCTAAATAGTATGTATGGAACAATCCTATTTGTGTTAAAAAGCATTCAGGATATTTGTAACACATGGAAAGTTAGCAGAATGGTAGGTTGAGACGGGGTATGGGGGATGGCAGGGGAAGATTGGAGATTTGCAGAATCTCCCCACCCACTTCCACTTTATAGCTTTCTGTAGTGTTTGAATTTTTAAATAAAATTTATAAAATATTTGGAACACATTCATAAATATTTCATTAAAAAGGATTACTTACTGTGATGCTTTGAATGTTTGTTCCCTCTGAAACTCATATGGAGATTTAATGAATCGTGGGGCCTTTGGGAGGTGATTATGTCAGGAGGGCTGTGCCCTCATGAATGGATTAATGGTATCATTGGGCAAGTGGGTTACTTATTGAGAGACTGGGTTTGCTATAAAAGTGAGTTGAGCCCAATTTCCTCTCTCTGTTTCATGTGCTCACTTCTGCCTTTCACCCTCCCACCATGGGATGGTCCTCGTCAGGAGGCAGTGCTATGCTCTTAGACTTTGCAGCCTCTGGAACTGTCAGAAATAAATTTCTTTTCTTTATAAGCTACCCAGTCTGTGGTATTCTGTTATAGCGGCAGAAAAAGACTAAGACACTTAACAAGAAAAAAAAAATGAATGATGAATGATATTTACCCTCTTGCATTTTTGCAGAAGCAATGACTGGTGTTTTAAGAGTTCAGGCTCTCAATGCAACTGAGGTCTTGGTAGAATCTCAGCTCTACTGTTTATCAATGTCACCTGGACAAGTTTCTTCATCTTCCTGAGGCTTTTAACAGGGAGAAAGGTCTATTGAGGCCACATGAACAACGTGTGTACAACAGATAGCAAAGTAAACCGATCTGGGTTAATTCTTTGGAAAACTGTGAAGAATTTGTTGTATACTTGGTAATTTCCAAGGCACTTTTTACTAATATTCTATTACTTGAGTCTCAAGTAGTCAATGAGGTAGGTAAAGACAGTATTTGTCCTTCTTGTTTTATAGGTAAATCTAGAATACAGAAAGGGGACTTGTTATGTAGGTGATAAAAGGGACATGATCACAGTCTCCTGCCTCCTATTTCAGACCCTCTCCACTACATCTCAAAGTCTGTAGGGAGCTATTGGGCAGCACTGAACAAACAGAATGAGAAATTTCATGTAGCAAGAAGCCAGTGCACCTTTCATAGGGTATTCGTAGGATGGTCTCCTATGGAGGCCACTGCCAGTGTCCCCTCAGCTTTGTGCATTGTGGGAAGCCAGGCAAATGAACACCTTGAATAGAAAACAGGTAGGCATCTTGTGTCTTATTTCAGTTTGCCATTCTGTGACATTCCTGGACAGAGGTTATTTCCTTCTGGATTCAGGGGTGTTTGACCTGTGTCTGTGTTGAGTGACAGCTTCCCAGTCCTTAGAAAAGGCATCTACACCGGACTCAGAAGCATGTTTCTCTTGTAGGGCTATAGACTAGTAATAAGGGTGGCATACAAGAACAGCAGAATTAACTTTCTGGAGGCAGGATTGTAGCTGAAAGAGGGCATATGGAAGTGGGAAAAATCTCAGCGGCTTTTATGATGACAGTGATAATTGTATTACCTAGGCAAAAAAAAAAAAAAAAAAAGAGTAAGAATCTGGGGACGTATCGTGCTTAAATGGGAGTCTTTGAGGCAGACCTACCTGGATCTTTCTGAGCAAAGAATGAAAACAAAACAAAACAAAACAAAACACCCCTATTTTCCGAGTGAAGCGAAAGGAAAAAAGGCTGAATTAGCTTCTCCTTCCATCCCAACAACGCTCGAGCAGCTCTTGTCAAGCATCTGCAAGTTGACATAAGGTTGCCCCATTCAATCTGGCTCTAAATTGTTCCGTTAAATGCTAGACAACTTTTGTCACAGAATCTAGCCCTCTCCTTCAGGATGATTGTCTATAATTAAGGAGGGAACCAGAAAATAATGATAGGGTTCTCTTTTGCCTTTCTAATAGCTTTCTTATTAAGCTTGTCTGAAAAAGCCACTGAGATGTTGATTTCCCACGTAACCAAAAGAAGGCAGCCATTATATAATTACTTCTTTTTAAAAACTACAAAGCGAAATGTGTCAGAAATGCTTTCAATGGGCTAAAGACACCACGAAGCACAAAGAAAAAAAAATTCCTCTCCACCAAAAAAAAGCAGTGAATAAATTAGTTATTAAAGAAACGTCTTTGCTAAATCCACTGAGGTGCCAGTTGCAAATCACCCATGGGGTGATCTCTGAGGTATGGTTGTGGCAGGAAGAGGAGGACGGGAATGGGGGGAAGAGGACAGTGAGGTTGTGGGCGGCATAATATTTGTGCCTTTTAATGGTAGGAAGAGTGAGTCCTCACTTATATTTTCTCTACTGGAGGAGACCAAAATGCTCACGGGCTGAGATCTGATGCGGGTCCCTGGTGATGTCATCGCTGTTGGTCATTTTCGCGGGAAAGGGCCAAGGTCCCTGTTCCCAATACCCCTCAACTACCAGCGTGTTCCTATAGGGGCGCCAGAGGGAGAGTGAGAAATACCTCGTAGGATGGATTCTCTTCTCCCTTTGCTGTTTTCTTTCCTTTGCCCCCTCCTTCTGCCCAGACAGATTAAAGAGAGGGACTGTCAGAATAATCACCCATTTAAGTCACTCAATGAACAGGAGCCAGTGTTAGCAAGAGCAAGGTCTGTCTGTCCTGTGGGTGGGTGTTTTATTTACGGAGTGGAGGAGCCTCTATGACCCAGAGGTTACTTTAGGTCAAAGCCACACATTATAAACGGCTGGAGATTCATTTCCAAATTCTGCTGTGATTTCCTCTCTGGTGATCGGGGCTTCTCCTTTTCAAATCTACTTCCCCCTGCATCCCACTGTGGTGCTTTCGGGCGGGACGTGGCTCCATGCTAAGAAAAGAAGAGCTGACCAAGAAGAGCTGTTGTGCTGATGTGATATAAACATCACCTCCTTGGAGAGCAGCCCCGTTTTATCCTTTATTCACTAGAGGATACTCCTCCTTGAAGGTGGATTGATGAGCAGGGTGGAGGCAAGCTTGGAATGGCCTTAAGAAGGGATAGTGTGTGGCCAAGGATTGTTTTGAAACATCTGGTTAGCATCTCAGCTCACCCTGTAGTGGAAAGACCTGGCCTGGGACACCTGGGGTATAGACCTAGAACAAGCCATGGAACCCCCTCAATTCTCAGTTTCTTTACCCATACAATGGGATGGAGGGGGGTTAAATTTTTAATCTTTTAAATTTCGTGGAGTTAAAAGTAGTTCGTGTGAATTAGCTGTATTAATCGTACGATAATGAGATATTAGAATCAGAAGAATATTTAGAGGTCACTAGCAATCCTATGGTCCAATTTCCTACGCAGTAAAGATGGCAAAATATGCATCCTTGTAATATCTACTCGCTGATTTAATTCTTGCTAATCGAGGACCCCTGTTATGATGGTTAATTTTATGTGTCAACTTGATTAGGCCACAAGACCCAGATATTTGGTCAAACATCAGTCTAGATGCTGCTGTGATGGTATTTTAAGATGAAATGGATATTGAAATCAGCAGATTTTGAGTAAAGCAGATTGTCCTTCATAACGTGGGTGGGCCTCATCCAATCAGTCGAAGGCCTTAAGAAAATACAGACTGAGATCTCTCAAGGAAGAGGGAATTCTGCCTCTAGACCATCTCCAGACTCTAGCTGCAGCATCAACTCTTCCCTGGGTCTCCAGCCCACTGGCCCACTCTGCAGATTTTAGACTTGCCAGCCTCCACAATTGTGTGAGCCAATTCCTTAAAATAAATCTCTACCTATCTATCTACCATCTATCTATCTCCTATTCACTCCAGAAAACCCTGACTAATACAGCCACAGAGCAATATGTCAGGCCTTCCTGTATTTGAAGATCATCTCCATATCACTCCATGTTAAGTTGGGCCCTGAGAACAGGTGGATGGTTTGATGGAGATTTCTCCAGGCAAGGAAAAGCAAGTTCACCCTTGGATTCAGGAGGGGCAGTGACAAAATGCCAAGACATAAATGGGAAAATAAAGAATGCAAAGTACTGAAGGTGTTAGCATCTACTAGATGCTCCTTTAGTGAGAGCAGTTATGGTGAATAAAGACACAACAGGCCAGGTCAGACAATGCAATCATCCCCACCAGTGTCCTCTGACGTTTGCAGGGCTTGCTGGGCTATCACAATATTTGCTTTCACGCTTGGGAGATAATTGGCACTTAGCTGTTACGGCAGCAGCAGTAGGGGAAAAAGAATAACACAAGGGGAAGGGGGTACGTCTGGTTTTCATCTGCTAGATCCGGCACATGCCCATGTGAATGAAAAATAACAGCTACGGATGGCTCAGCGCCTGGACATCTGTCGTCACCCTGTCTGGTAGCTGCGCTTTCTTCCTTAAGCATGAATGAGGTGACTGAGGGGGAACTGGAAATATCTCTGCAGTGTGGGAGCCAAGGACAGCGTTCCTGAGGCAACGCTGAAACGCGCCTGCAGTCTGGTTCTTTGCATAGACGCTCACCGTTGAACACTTGTGCAAGGAACAGGAACTGCGGCTGGTTTTGCTCATGCTTCCTTGGTGGACGACTCCTGCCCCAACTGAGTCTGTGGTACCAATATTGCAGGAAAAACAATTGAAATAAAAATCCTACAAGCCCACTACCCAAGCACAACCGTTTTCAATGTTTTTTTTTTTTTATCCACCTGCTGACATACTTTAGTGTAATTATAATCAGTGTATGAACAGAGTTTTGTATAGTATTTTTTTTCGCTTAAAATCCTTTGATGAACACGTTCTTACATTGTTTCTCTTCATTTGTCCCATTTTATAGCTGTGGTATTATTTGAGAGCGGACGTACTGTGGTTAAGTTCACCCTCTCTCATTGCTAGACATTTCCGATACTGGTTATAAAAAAACTCTACAATGAATATCTTTTTGTGTATAGCTTTCTCCTCTTTTGAATAACATCCTTCAGTATTTCCAGAGAATGAGTCAAGAGATGTATTCTTTTTTTTTTTTTTTTTTGAGACAGACTCTCACTCTGTTGCCCTGGCTAGAGTGAGTGTCGTGGTGTTAGCCTAGCTCACAGCAACCTCAAACTCCTGGGCTCAAGTGATCCTCCTGCCTCAGCCTCCCGGGTAGCTGGGACTACAGGCATGTGCCACCATGCCTGGCTAATTTTTTCTATATTTCTTTGTCCGATTAATTTCTTTCTATTTTTAGTAGAGACGGGGTCTCGCTCTTGCTCAGGCTGGTCTTGAACTCCTGAGCTCAAATGATCCCCCCGCCTCGGCCTCCCAGAGTGCTGGGATTACAGGCGTGAGCCACCGCGCCCGGCCCAGAGATGTATTCTTATGTCCCGATATAGATTTCTACATTGTTTCCTAAAAGGATTTGTACTGGTATAAATTACCAAAAATAATGTGCAAATGTGTCTCTTTGCCAGAATGTTGCCAGATTGGGTATTAATTATAGTGAGTATAAAGTAATAGTACAGTATAGTTTTCTTTTTTTTTTTAATTAACAAAGATAATCTTTTTCCATGTATTATTTAAGCAGTTACATTTCTTTCTGTATGTATTTTTTGGGCCTGCTGGGTTCTATTGGGGTATTGATTTTTACAATTTAATTTGAATGAGCTCTTTACATGTTAGAATTGGTAGAAATATTTTTCTACTCTATTATTTTTATTTTTAGCTTTATCATTTCTTTTTGTGTAAAAGGTGATTTTTTTTTTTATCTTAGTGGGCTTTCTGATTGTCTTTATTGTTTTACTGAGGAAAACCCTTTAATCAGCTGTGTATTATCTTGTACTTGTTTTTTGTTTTTATCTGCAACTCGAACTTGGTGGAATGTTGTCTAATTTCTGAGAACATTTTGATATTCAAATGTAGTTCTGGTTCAGAATGGTTCTGGTTCATCCAAACGCACTCAACCAACAACAAAATTCAAAAATAAGCTTTGGCTCCTTTTACTATTCAGAATGTGCAATTAATCGTTCAGTTTTTGCAGGGAAGTGTGGTTCATTCCCATTTTTTGTTGAAGTCCTTGAATGGCTTCAGTCCCTTTCATATGTGCTCCATATGTATTCTCTTCTTGGGGGAAAACCTTTGAAGGCAGAGTTGCAGTACTCAGTTTATTTGGTGCTGAGTCTCTCTGCAGTCTCTTAGCTCATGTATCACCCTGGCTGTATTGCCTGAGATGCCCTTTGCTCTGGTTACCGTCTGAATCAAGGCCTGTCACTAGCCCGGAAGCAGCCATTGGTTTAGGGTTGCTGACCAGTTGGTTTGCGGTTCACCTCCCTCCCACATGGCAGCCGTGAGGTTGGAACTCTGTCCCAGTTGGGTGGGTTTGTGTATGGCCCTCCTCTGTTCTGGGTTAAGGTCAAGACCTACCATTCAGAGCATAGGCTGTGGTTAATTTACGAGCAGGCTCCAGAATGGAAGGTTGAGAAACTCTGTCCTGTGGTGTGTTTGCTCACAGAGGCTCGTTAGTAAGTGGTGCTTGAGCATTTACCAACGATCTGGGTGTTCTTTTATTCTTTTATGGCTTAGCCTGCAGGCCATCTTAGAGCCCAACAGTAGAGGGACAGAGCAAGGCAGGAGTTGTGGCCCAGACTGAGAGCTGGCTCCCCAGACAGTTCAGTAGTTCAGGTTAAAATGTCCAGAGACTGTATCCCGCAGGGGCCCAGCCCAGGCTGCTGTTAGTACTGATAACTGAAATTAGTGATCGAGGCAAGGATCTCAATCAATAGAGGTTTATTCAGCCAGCTTTAGGGCAAGTCCAGGAAAACCGAGAGCCACAGACACATCTGTGACTGTTTTTCCGGAAAGGATCTCAGGAGGTTTAGTATTTTAGTATTCACACATTTCCTTAAAGGATGAAAAGTCCCATAGGAAGAGGGGCAGGTAGATAGCAAGGCAAATGGTTGCGTTCTTGTGAGACTTTATTAGTGCCCAGTAAATCTACATTTTATATAAGATAAGATGAATGTTTGAAAAGTAAAAGGGAGTAAAGGAAGAATCAATTATGCAGACATCTCTGGGTGGGTGGAGGAATGATTGATCTTGTCCTGTCTCTGTGCTGCACCTGGGAATATAAACTTGTAACCAACATTATCAGTGCGCATTGGAACAGACTTTAGTTTTAGGAGCTAGGCTTAGGCTCAGACCTAAAATTCTAATTTGCATGTCCCTGTTTACAGGAGGCCAGCAAGGAATTTCCTTATGAATGGTGTGCGGGGGCAGTCCTTGTAGATGCCTGAGGCCTTGTACCTTCCTGTGGGGATGTGGCTGATGCTAATGCTAGTAACACATATTCTTCTGGAAGAGCACGTGGCATGATTTGGCCTCCAGGCTTGACCTGCCCTTTGGCCTAAGGAGTCTGGGGAGGCCCTGAGATTTTTATATTTTTCCTTGACAGAACCAAGCATCTGATGGATGAAGAAAGCCTCTGAGTTCCTTAGTGTAAAATTCCATCTTTGATGGGCAAGTTGCTGAGTCATGGTTCTTGGCTCTCAGACATGAGGATGGAAACATCTAGATGAAGGAAGTTTCAAAGCACTGACAGGAATGGGACTCTTCAACCGGGGATGAGGCCATACATGGAGGCCTAGCTGAGTGGTCTGCACTCAGAGAGAGTCTGACTTCCAGCAGGGAATTGGAAACCAGAAACTTAACGGAAGTAGAGTCAGCTGGACTGGAAGCCTGTTACCCAACTGAACTGGGGTCTCAGTGCAGTAAAATCAGACACTTGAAGCTGAGAGTTGCAGTGGGAGAAAGAGGATTTATGCAGGGCGCCATGCAAGGAGGACAGGCAGCTACTGCTCAAGTCCCGAATTCTCTGATGGCTTGCAAGCAAGGGTTTTTAAAGGTGCATTTCAGGCAGGCCTGGCCCCAAAAGACAGGATATCCTAAAGTGGGCATGGGGGAATCAGTGGATTCCCAGAATGTTGGATTAGCTGGAAAGGAATGTTAAAATGGGCGTGACAGGCCCCTCAGAGGGAAAGTTAGAACGAAAAACAGCAGTGAGAGTTCAGTTCCTCAGTTCCCCCTTATCTGCATTTTCCATCTGGTGGGCGTTTCTGAAAAACAACTCAAGGACATGTGTTAAGATGCCATCTTGTAGTTTCCTCATGACGCCGGCTCCCTTGGAGAACCATGACTCTCATCAGGTTGTCCCTTCACTTTTCAAGGCTAGCCAAGTGTCCAGAGCTTCCCTTGAAGGGACTCAAGATTTCCTTTTATTTCCATTCTCGGGGGGAAGGAGGATGGGGCAGTGGGTTTGGGGTGTGGCTGGCAGACCCATATTAATTCTACTGGAGAAGGTAAGAGGACTAATTGAGGCTCACAGGGGCCACCCAGGGACTCTGGGAAGGTTGCCTGCTTGGGGGTTGCTGTGGCTTGAATGTTGATATGTTCCCCCAAATTTGTATGTGGGAATTTAGCTCTTCAGGTAACGGTATTAAGAGGCAGGGCCTTTGGTAAGTGATTAGGTCACGAGGGCTTTGCCCCCATGGATGGCATTAGTGCCTTTCTAAAAGGGCTTGAGGGGAGTGAGTCTGTCCTTTTCTTTGCCCTTCCGCCGTGTGCGGGCAGAATTCACCCCTCGTATCCTTCTGCCAGGCGAGGACCCGCGGAAGATGCCATTCGTGTGCGACCGTCCTCACCGGACACTGAGTCTGCTGGCACTTTGGTCTTGGACTTCCAGTTTCCCAGCTGTGGGAAAACAAGTTCCTATTATTTACAAATTACCCAGTGGAAGGTATTTGGTTACAGTAGAAGGAACAGACTGAGACCCGGGTCTTGCCCTGCTTCTCTGCCCAGGCTACCTGTCTTGCTGGCTGGCCCAGCTGAATTTTTTTTTTTTTTTTTGGCAAAGACTCCGTCTCCTGCTCTGACTCCTGGGGGAGTGTTGCCGCTCTGGGCTTCCTAGAGGAGCCTTCAAGACCTGCCCTTTTTCCAAGGCCGGATTACATGCCTCTGCTATGTGCTCCCAAACACTGCATATTTCTAACATTGCTCTTAATGCATTTTTTAAATCATCATCATTATCATGACCCAGTTTTCAAAACAATGTTTAACTCTGTGCTAGTCAAACCAATATACAAAAAAAAAAAAAAAAAAAGCAGAAAACTAATATATCACGTATCCATGTACCTGCCATCGGATTTAATGAATGTTAATATTCTTTTGATTAGGTTTTATAAAGAAATGAAACATTACGGATACAGCTAACGTCCCGCTTTCCATCACATCTCCTCCTCTCCTTCTCCGGGCAGAGGTAATTTCATAATGATTCACTGTTTTCAGGATGTAAGTCCCCGGAGTGCACATTTGTGGAGGGTAGCACACGATCTTATTCATCTTGAATTGTTAGCTAATAGCAGCAGCTCCTGACACTAAAAGAGATAAATAAATATTCAAACAATGAAAGAATAAATTAGAGTGGCAGGGATTGTTTTTTATAATAACAATAATTCATAGCATGAAACAAATATTCATAGAACTTTGTGCCTAATGGTATCACTGAATACTGTTGAATAATGCAAAAGTTCATAATAACAATAATTTTTTAAAAATTCTTCACTGTATCTAATAGGTGCTCTTTGAATGTTTGATGAGTTGAAGAATTAAAAAAAAAAAGTCTTGGTCTCTTACTCAGAATAATTTCCTCAGTTTTGTCATTTTCCCTTCTTCTTTGTGTGGACTCATAGAACGCATTCGCCCCGAGCTTTTACAAAAAGCTAATGTTTTGGCATCTTTAGGCTTTTTATGCAATGTACTTTTTTTTAGGCTTTGTATGTAAAATATGCAGGGTAGAAACGTGATCCACCTTGAGGAATTTACAATGCATATAAAGACCAACCTGATTTCCTCAGAATTAATTTCAGATGCAAGAAAGAAATGATGTGTGAAGGCATGAGATATATCAAGGAAGAAATTAGCTAACTGATGTCATTAGAAACTGTTGGCATTGATTTGAGTGGGAAATATTCTAGCCTACCATTTCTCTTGTCAGGAAATGCCAGCCCCAATAACTTGATACACACAGAGGTGGAAAACTCACACATACACACGCTCTGTTCATTTGTGTCTGTTCTTCACTGTGTAGCCCCGTGAAATCTTCTGTGGACTAGTAAAAACTGGGATGGATAGTGTAGAAGAACTAGAAATTTAGCTCTTGTTATAGGACGCTTCCCATGGAGAGTTAATACAACCAATCACACAACGTGTACATTTTTTTTTTCTTTTGTGGGATGCTAGCGATCTCTTCCATGTTTCCATGTCTTCTTAACCACCTGTTTCCTTGGTGGAAGGATACTGATGTTTCCACACAGATTTGGAGCGAAAAGACTTGGTTTTATTCGTTTTCCCATCTGAATGAGGGAAGCTTTTCAAAATGAACATACTGAACAGCAAATTATCATCCCATTAAGCGCTTAAAATTACAGGCAGCTGAGCCAAACCTGCTACTAGTCCTCCCACCCCCTTCCCTGGATACAGTCTAACGAGCCAGCTACAAATTCCAGATGATCAATTAGCTTAGCTGTGATGGTAATTTACAAAACCCAGTGTTTTGCTTCAAAGTCATTGAGAGGCAATCTCCAGTGATAAGCTGTGCTTCAGGCACTCTCTGGCAAGAAGTCTTCTCCTTGGGCTCTTGCGTGTTTCATGGTTTCGGTGTCTAGAAGTTCTAGATATCAGAGAGGAGCCCTCCACTGTTGGTCACTGCTATGCCAATTTCTGGTTCTCCTGATGCTTCCACTGCCACCACATTTGCTACCAGATACAACGTCTCTATGTGTGAAATGCAATTGTCATCCAGTGCCTTTTGCACAAGACCAGTGGCCATGAGAGTAGGGATGCATGATTGTATCCATTCACTCCTTTATTAATTAATTAATTCAGCACCCACTATGTTCTGGACACTGTACCAAGTGCTAAGCATTAAAAGATGAGTAAGAAACTTTCACTGCCCTCATGCAGTGCTCACAGTCTAGCAAGAAAGAGAGACATATAATCAAAGGATGGCAATGCACTGGTCTATAGAAAGAGGGACAAGCTGCCACCATGAGATTGTTACAGCCCAACCGGGTTGTATTGCCTGCTGCACAGAGAAGAGCTAGCACACTGAGACAGCCAGTGTTTTAGCCGAAAAGAGTTTAAAATCGCAGAGTGCCAAGTGAGGAGATGAGAGGAATTTCTCAAATTCATCTCCCCAAGAATTTGGGAGAAAGGGTTTTTAAAGACACTTTGGTGGGCAAAGGACTAGGCAGTTGGGTCTGCTAATTGGCTGGGTTTGGGGTGGAACCACGGAGGTGTAGAAATTGTCTTCTTGTGCTGAGTCAATTCCTTGGTGGGGGTCATAAGACCGGTTGAGTCAGTTCCTTGGTATGGGACACTGGTCTGGGGGCAGGGTCAGCTGATCCACTGGAATGCAAGGTCTGGAAGAAATCTCAAAAACTACCCTTAGGTTTCGCAAGGCTGATGTTATCTATGAAGAGAGTTAAGAATCTTTACGACCATCAGCTATGTGACTCCCGAGTAGCAATTACAGGAAAGCAAACTGGGGGACAATGGCTGGTTATTATTATTATTTTTAACTATGCCTGTGCCTTCGCAGAATTTGGGCTCCCACCATGATTCTCGCCTTGCACCCTTTTGTTAATTTGTAAAGGATGATTTCAAGATCTGTATTCATCAAGTAGCTTCTGAAGAACATAAGGAGCCTCCTCAACAATCATGTTTCTTTCATGCTCAGTGGGGCTGTGTAATCACTGTCTGAAGAAGTTAAATGAATATCCATTCATGACGTAAAGTGTATCCTGGAATTCATAGTTCCCTTCGTGTTCCCCCTACATAGTGTACTCCCGATGAACTGGATTTGCTTACCACTCCCAAACACACATTGCCCTGACTTCCTTCTATTCGTGTTCTTTCCTTTGCCTGAAATGCCTCCTCCCTGTTGCTTTCGTTAGAAATATTATGAGTACTTTAAGGCCAGGTCCACTTTACTCCAAGCTGCTGGAGCACCTGGTGCTATTCATGGAGTGCAGAGGATGGAGCACGTGGCCTGGCTTGAGCCCTTTAGGTAGAGCTGAGTCCCCACGGTGGACTGTGAGCATCCTGCCCTATGCAGTTTTCAATAACCACTTATTTACTGAATAGTACCGATACCAAGGAGAGAAAATTCAGTTTTGATTTTCCTGGCTGAGCTGTTACCAGGAAATCCCCCAGACTCACAGTTTGAGTCACATCACCCTTAAAGTGAGGAATATTTATAAAGCCTAATGACAAAGTTTTGTTTTCTGGAGTCAAGACCTGGAGGGAGATCAAAAAGCTTTGTTTCTGTGTTCTGTTTTCTTAGGGCAGAAATATTCCAATTAATTTTATACCAGGCCAGAGGAAAAAGGAGAGCTTCTAATTAGATATGGGGGACCTGCCTCCAAACAGAGCTGTGGACTCACTGATCTAAAGTCACATGCCTTGGAAATTTTCTTGTCAGCAGCCTGACTTGTGTAGACGTGGCAGGAGGGTCATTCTATCAGCCCAGGGGGGCTCTGTTCCCACAGCTGGGAAGTCAGTTGGGCTGGTTGATGGAGGCAGGACACTTCATCCTGTGGATGATAATGGATGTGATCTTGATTGAGATCTAGGTTGGGGTTTTGAGATGCAGGTCCCTGATACCTGTTAATCTCACTAGGATTTGGTAGCCTTTGTCCGATTTGGCATTTTCAAGTGTGGTAACAATGTTTGGTAAATCACAGGAGCTTATTGCATTGGGGAATTGCATTGGGGATTTTAGCTTAAGAGTTTTATAATTTAACAGGAAAAGACAAGAACAATGCCCATTTCAAAGGCATGGAAACAAAGAACTGACACCCATAATTCCATATGACTTTGATGCTCTGTGCTTTCCTCCTGGCTGTGCCAGCTGGTCACTCCAGTCAGTGGGGTCTGGGTGTCTGGGATACTCACCAGAGACCATTTCCATGTGGTCCCACGATGGTGTCAGCCTCTGCGGATACTCTCAGTTCTGAGCAAACCAAAGGGATCAAAACACAATAATCAGTTCAAGCTGCTTGTTGATAAAGAAATCCCTTGGTTGATTTTATGGGCATTTATAGGATATATCCAAGAGTTGGGAGTAGATGTGAGTGAGCAGGATATCTGGGTGTCAGCAGGCATAATCGGTGGTGATGCTGACTACTGGGTTTGGATTATCTCATAACTGGGTTTTAGGGCCATGATTCTGGTTTAGGTGGGAGACATCTGAAAGGTTAGGACAAAAGTCCGCTAATGTCAAGGCTCAAAACATGAAGTCCAGAATTCTAGGCAAGGAGGTTAAGAGGCGAAATCTGGGTCAACAGCGAGAGAGATGCTTCACAGGTTTCACTGAGGCGGTGAACTTTAGCAGGGCTTTGAAAGACGAAAGGAACTTCTCTTTATTGAGAGGATAGGCACATGTGGAGCAAAGGGAAGATGGTGAGTGATTCCCAGCCGCTAACTCAGACGACTGGTCCAGGATGCCGCCCTGTCCTGGGGGAAATCCGAAACATCAACCTTGATGTCTTACAGACCCTCTAGAAGTCAATGGGAGAGGATGACACTGTCATCCTCACTTGAAAACCACTGTCAGGATTATTTATTTGTCTTCCTTGGCAGTCAGTAAGAGGTGGCCATTCCCTTGGCATGGCAGAGTCATGAGGCAGTCTTGAAAATATGTTGCATTTTAAAAATTGTGTTTGAAATGTTGAGATATTTTAATCAGTTTAGAGTCAATCCACCTCAGAAAAAAAGAGGATGCAAGTTTGAAAACCATGCCAGTATAGCTCTTTAATAGCTAATTATGCTATAGGCAGGGAAATGGTTAGGCAGTGGCTGTTGGGATGAATAATGACATTAAATGAAACACAAAGCAAATCCATATAGGCTTTATTGGATTGGAAGGAAGAGACAGAGAGAGGCCGAAAATTTACCCAAATCTGATTAGGGAAATAAAACCTCAGACAGGAAAAGGATGGATGGTGTGAGGGGATGAACTTGAGTTCCGCTGGGAGGTAAATGCCCAAAGCACCACAGAGTTTCAGGGCTGGAGGGAGTTTGGGCATTTAATTCAGATGCTCGTTTTTTTCCCTTTTTTTTTTTTTTTTTAACAGATGAGACAACTGAGGCTTAAAAGAAGAAACAACTTGACAAGGTTCTTACCGGCTAATAAGGGACGACATTTAAACTCGAATACTGATCTTCTGACTGTCGAAAAGTTTGAGGCAATTTGATGAATCACAGCTCTCAGCCCATTAACAGATCTGCCTGCAAAAAGTACCCAATAAATATTTATCAGGCTCTATGAGTCAGTGTTCTCTGTCATCCAGGTCCCTCTGCCACCTGTCAGGCACTCGGGGATCCCAGTAGCAGAGCAGCTAATCTCACGCAACACTGATGTACCATCCTTTGTCTTTTACTCTCCTCAGTGGACAGCAGGAATCTGGGGTGGACCTTGGTTCCCTTAGTTCTCAAACAAGACTACCAATTTCCAGGTTGGCTCCTTGGACTTGGTTCCATGTGTGTCCCCTCAGTTCTATCCAGTGCTGTCCCTGTCCCACAGCCACAAGCCAGGGAGCCCTCAGTGATGTTCACCTGTGTCCTTTATTTTGTGCCTAGAATCAGCGCTAAATTCAGACTCTTCTCAAACCACGCATTCAGCCATTTTCTTCTATTTCTCAGGCCACTGTCTTTGACCAGGAACTCATTGTTTTCCCAGCCATCCTTCTTGTCACTGAGAAAATAATTTTCTCTGCTGTGGATCTGACCTTACCATCTTTTTTCATGAGGTCTGAACGTGGTTTTCCATTCCCTTTTGATCAAGCCTAAGATTTTATCACACCCTTTTTCTTATCTTGTCATCTTTTATATTGTGTATTAATATCTTTCTGTTTCAGAGAGAAATAATCTATGGAAGCATTTTGGACATGCAGAGAGAGAAATATGGTGTGTTAATATACAAGCTGGCCCAACCCACAGTGACTGACGGATTTCTTTTCTAGTTTGCAAGATAATCATGTGTCTTTCCTGACATTTCTTAAAAGGGACCTCCAGAGAATGAGAAGCAGTTAGCTTTCTATTTATGGCACTTTATCATCTTTGTTTTGATAAAAATGGCTTATTTAAAAAAGGTTTGAAGTAGCATTCCACTTTCTATGCAGTCTGTTTTTGTGGTTGAAGATGCTTTTAGATTTTTAGAAGGTTTTCAGTCCCCAGAAATGCATGTTGGAATATGAAATAGCTCTAGTTTTCCCAAGATGCCTCTCCTTTAATTATAATGGTCACAGAGAAATTCTATTCTTGGCTTCTGGTTGAAGATTAAGGATCCGATGAGAATATGTTAGAAATTGGCTGCGTAGCACGTGGGCAGTGACTTGAAGGTAAAGAAACCTGGAAGATTTGTGATGTCACACAGTCCTGAGCCAAATTTGGCCTTTCCCTGCTATATCTCTCAGATGCTTTCTCGTTAATTAATTCTGACAATATTGATTAAGGATTAACTGAATTTCAGGTGCTATATTAGGTACTGGGGATTCAAACTTGAATAATAGCACAAATCGATTCCAGATGGATTTCAGATGTAATTGTGAAAGGTAAATGAATAGAGCTTTTAGAATATGGGTGATCATTTTATGACCCTGGAGTAGGCAAATTTTTTTTTTTTTTTTTTTTTTTTTTTAAAGCAGGACCTGACTGGGCACACTGGCCCACATCTGTAATCCCAGCAATTTGGGAGGCCAAGGTGGGAGGCTCACTTTGAGCCTAGGAGGCAGACAAGACTGGGCAACATAACAAGACCCTCATCTCTAAAAAAAAAAAAATTAGCTGGGCAAGGTGGTGCACACCTGTAGTCCTAGCTACTTGGGAGGCTGAGGTGGGAGGATCTCTTGAGCCCGGGAGTTCCAGGTTACAGTGACCTATGATTGCTCCACCGCACTCCAGCCTGGGTGACAGAAACAGTGCAAAACCCTGTCTCTATTAACAATAACAACAACAAGAGCAGGACCTAGAAAGGAAAAGGAATGGATAAAGGAAAAAAATTGGACTATATTAAGATTTAAAATTTTTATTCATCAAAAGACATCATAAAAAGAGTGAAAAGATAGCCGAAGAGAATGGGAAGAGATTTGCCATACATATATATAATTCCACAAAGAACCCATATCCAGAATATGTAAAGAACTCTTACAAATCAATAGGAAAAAGAAACATGATAGAAAAATGGGCAAAATACTTGAATAGGAACTTCACAAAGGAACTTATCTAAAAGAAAGGCCAATAAACATGAAAATGTTTTCAATGTACAGTCTTCAGGGAAATGTCAATTGAAACCACAATGAAATGCTTGTACATATACACTGGGAATGGCTAAAATGAAACAGACCCCAAATACCAAGGATTGGTGAAGACGTAGAACAAGTAATTTGGAAACTACTTTGGAAAACTGTTTGGCACTGTCTACTAAGGTGGAAAAAATGCATATACACACATACGGGTGTGTGTGTATATGTGTATAAATATACACATGTATATATGATCTCATTTGAGTTTCTAAATACCACATAAAACGTCTAAGTATTGTCCCCACTTTAGAAGTATGGAAACTGAGACTTCCCTAGGTTAAGTGCCTTGTATAAGAGAGTGGAGGGGGTGGTGAGGCCAGGATTTGAACCTAGGCCTTCTGATTCCTCCAGGGTGAGGCACTAAAAAAACATTGAATGGGTATATATTGCTTTAGTGGGTTATATTTTGTGTGGAATAAGGTCCTGATTTTTTTTGCCCATGTACTACAATAAATGTTAAAGGAGTCCTAAAATGAAAAACAAATCAGAACAAAATAAAACCCATCAGTCCACATTTTTTTCTCCTCCTGGTATCTCTGGATATCTGCACTTGATCGGGAAGAAGCGAAAGAAATCAGTTTTCCCTCTGACCTGCCATAAATGTACTGACCCGAGGATGCAATGAGCTGGTGCGAACACTTAAACCACACCGTGCATCATTATGAATTAATAGGGCCACTTCGCCACTTTGCGACATGCCAAAGTGGTTCGAGTTGAATGAATCACAGTGGCATTAATAAAAGGAAAAGTTCTGCAGGGTGGCCTCTTTTGAACACATCCTGCATAAATGGCTTCGGTTTTAAGGGAAATAAAATCTCCTACCTGGAGAACCTGGAGGGGATGGTTGTTGGGTTCTGAATATTTTGCAAAATGGTTTTCCAGCCAATGCAGCAGGGCCCCTGCATTCCAATTCCACCCCTCCCCTTTTATTACCACTTAGAAATCCTGACATTCTGCAAATTGTCTGGCGAACCCTTAATGATTTCTCAAACAAGAGTGAGGTAATCTTCACAGTAATTTTAAATATTCCAGAGGTGAAGGGGGCATTTATGGTTTCCTTTATCACAGAGCAAAATGGCTTTTTCAGTCAATCATTTAAGTAACACATTCTATATATTATGCATATTATCATATTGGAATCTGCTTTTCGTGCCCCATTTCGTAGGTGCTTTGGGTATTTGTCAGGAAGACAGGAAAGTCAGACCAGATGGCATGGGTTATTATTGGAAACAGATCATTGATTCATGCGAGCTTTTCCTCTTTTCCCTTCCTCCACTCTGTCTTCGGTTCTATCAGCAAAAACAGTAATTGGCTATCGGGAAAAAGAAAAGGGAAATTGACTCTCTTGGAATGGCTGGCTGAGTAAATGAAAAGGTGACCAGATGTGCGCTTTGTTCTAGGTTCATACTGAACAAAATAGCTTTTGTGCAGAATGTGATGGGGTTGCTGACTCCCAGAAGGCGAATTTGAATGCACTTTGGTGGCTTAGAATTAGTCTAAGTCTCTCCAAGAAAGGAGCTTAGATAGGTCAGGTATCTTCTTTTTTTTTTCTCTCTTGAAAACGACTTTATGAATAGAAAAGTTTTAATTGGGTCATTTTGTTGTCAGATTGTAAATTTGGGAAGGTACACATTTGGGTGGCACCTTGCCCAGTGCTTCTATATGATGAGATGCTTTTGCATAATAATAGCAATAATATTAATTAAACAATCATGAGTACTTACATGAGTGGGCGAAAACCATGGTCAAGACCACAAAGTGACATTGCTCCATGAGGTGGCATTCCACTGTCCACCTACACCAGAGGGCGGCTGAATGTGCAGCTTTAGGAGTTGCTTTCAGAACCTCATCTCCAAACACTCCAAACATTTTCGTTTACAATGATCGTAAGAGAAGGTTCGTAGAAAGCCCAGCAGAGTCGGGGTCTGAGCCTCATGCAGGAAGGAAAGTCACTGCCTTAGGGCACTTTTTGTCAAGATTTCTTGGCTAGAGCCAGGAAGGAAGGGTGCGGTGGGCCGGAGGTTTCTTAACCATGCTAAACATCTCCTAACTACTTCCTCTCCCAAGGAACATTCAAGAAATCAAATCCCCAGTTCCCTGGGGTCTGAATATACTATAACTTGGATAAATGAGGAAAAGGAGTTGATATAGGCTAGGGTGGGAGGACAATACTGTAGAAAAATATCTCAGCAATGGGCTTACCTCCCTCCCCGCTTTGCTTTCTTACTAGGAAACTGACAAGTGAGGGCTTCTTTTGGGATGTCTCCTATTTCCATCCTCCTCTCCCACCCCCCAGACTGAGGGTCTTCTTGAACTGTGAGCCATCCATGTATGTAGGAGCCACTGTGTCATCTCAAGTCAGTGGTGACAAACCAAGCCTCCCCTGCCTTCGATCAGAGGACACCTCCTGTTTGAACAGTTCTGCAAGACCCCACGGCGTTTGCCTGGTTGGTACCATTTGCTGTAACAGGGGCATGAAGGCTGCTGACAGTGGCCGCTCTCGGTAGAGTCATCCAGCTCCCCTCCCCCCATATTAGGATGAAGTTTTATCTCCCCGGACATTCTGACTACGTGGGGGCAGCCATATGTGTGTTTGTGAAGCCACAAGGCCTGAGCCACTCATTCACATTTGTCTGATCCCAGAGCAGCCCTCTCTAAGCGGAGGTGGTGGCTGCGGGGGAGAGATTTGCATTTCTGACCTGCTGCGTGCCTTTGCTGAATGAAATTCGTATAATTACCATACACCATGACTTCCTCTAGAGTTGTAGCCGTTCGGGTTGGCTTTTTTTCTTCCTCCACTTCATCATCATCCAATTAATTAACAGTTGCCATGGCGACCGTTGCCATGGCAACATACAATTCTCCCAAAGGGCTTCTCATTCATATTCTAATGGAATCCATGCACGTGGCCGGGCGGCTGGAAAAAGCGGTAAGGAGAATTCAAGAAGAACGGAGGAGAAATCAGAAAAGAGCTGCCTCATCCCTTCGCTCTGCCCTGTCTAGATTTGGCTCCAGCCTGCCTCACCTTAGGAAGAACATGTTTATTTTTCTTTATTATTTTTTTCTGTAGACATGCCTGGCGATTCCTGGGGCTTATTATAGTCTTGGGTAAAGTGAAGCTTTTTCTGCCTTAGGGCCACGCTCTTCTCTCATTTTTTTTTTTTTGTTGTTCATAAGGAGAGGGGCACATTCATTTTCCTCTGCTGTTTACGGTCTGACAGGCCTGCTGGTGGGATTTCTAATGGATTCTCCATAGGCCAAATAAAGGAAACAGAGAACTGTCGCTTGCAACTGTTGGCAGCTTCCACCTCTCAAAAGAAGGCGCTATCTGTCACCTGTCCACATATAGTTTCCCAGAAAGCAATGATTCTAACAAGAATTTTTTAACTGCTTTTGCAAATCTGAACACGGACGACTTATGCTTGGTGAATGTCTAACTATACTCATTCACTCTCGCGGTGCCTCCAGAGAGGACTTGAAATTTCCAGGACGTTTCTTGTAACCCACATAGCCCTGCTGTTTTGACCTGACCCTGGTGACCTTGGCTCACTACCTCCTTCTGATGGGAGCACCTCCTATTTTGGCCTGCCTTGCAGCACTCAGCACCCCTGCAGTAGTTCCGTTCAGGTCCACATCACCCTGCTGTGTCTTCCTCCCTCTAGACCCTACCCTCCTCTCCAGCCATCCTCCACATAGCTGTCAATCTCCTTTATAAATCACAGCATTTGACTGTAACCTTCACCTGCTTCAACCCTTCCCAGGGGTCCCACCGTCTGTAATAATGGCCTTCAAACTGTCCTGTACATCAGGCTCTCTTGGGGAGCTTGTGAAATAAGTGGATCCCTGGGTGTTCCTCCCGGAGACTATGCTTCAGTAAATTCTCCTTTTCTAACAAACACTATGTTATTCTAACGTAGATTTGGGGGCTCAGAAAGCAATACCCCAAAGACATGCTGAGAGGCCTCAGAAGCTGCCTCAAAATTAAGGTCCCTCCGACCTCATCCTTGCTCCTTGCTAAGCTCAGGGAGGGAGGGGTTCTCTCTGCAAATTCCTTATGTGACCAACAGGCTTCTTTCCCAAAGAAATGCAATGTCTTAACCCCCTCCCCCTTGCTAGGAAAGATCACCCAAGGGAAGAGACTGGGCGTCAGTTATCCCATGCCCAGACAGACTCTCCGTCTATAGTTCTGAGGTTAACTGCGTCAGGTCAGCAGTCTGAAATGTCGGTTCTTGGTGGGCTCTTGGCTGAAGAATGACCAGTCACACCAGAAGCGAGGTAAGCAGGAAATGAGGTTAACTAAGGAGAGAAAAATGGGATTATAGAGCAAGAGCAAGACACATTCGCCACAGACGACAAACGGACCCCTTTTCGTAACAAAAAGGCCTTGGTTACGGTCTGGGGTCTTGTTTTATAGTGTCTGGATTGGGCCCTCCTCATGGTTTAGATGTCACCCTCCAACCACTTTGATGGACAGTTGGGAGTTATATAACCTGAGTCTTACTGCGCATGCAGAACTCCCATGAGCCTCTCTGCAAGCCCATGTGATGGGGGGGAGGCAAACCGCAATGTAGATTTAAGCTAATGACCTGATAATTAGCCTTACGTTGTCCTAGGTCACCTTCCAGACTATTGTACCTGTACCACTTGGCCTGAGGGCTCTGCATCCTTCTGCAGTTTGCATGCTAAGTTCTGATTGGCTGATTCGTATGTAGGGTGTTTCCTCCCCCCCCAGATGTAGCAATTGCTCAAGGGCACACACCTTTGTCCCTAGGAGGGGTCAGAGGTCCCTTGCTGTCTACCTAACACCTGGAAGGCTTTATCTGCACAATGACACAACTTTTGTTTTGTGTAGCTTCGCCCTTCATCTTCCTCTGACATCTGTCTCCCACCTCCCAGGTCTGTACATCTCACCCCTGTGAAGACAGTATTTAAGCACCAACCATCTGGCCCCTCTTTGAGTTCATATTCTGTATAACTCCCATGCACATGTGTGCACTTTATTAAATTTTGTCTGTCTTTTCTCGTATGAATCTGCCTTTTGTCAGATGATTTTCAGAAACCTTCAGAGGGTGGACAGGAAGTTTTCCCTTGGCCCCAACATCGACAACTCAGGGGCTGTATTTTGAGAAATGCTGGCCCAAAGGTGAAGCCCAAATTCTTAGCGTGGCATATAAAGCCCACTACAATTTGATGCCAATCTATTTCTGCTTTTTAAACTTATCTTCTAATAGTGATTCCTCCTCCGATCTTTCACCCCGTGTCTTGGGTTCTAATTATATCAAATTTTTCATTATTCCTCATACGTGTTGAATGCAACTCAAGCTCTAAGCCTTTGCTCAAATTCTTCCTTTGAATGACCTGCCTGCCTCTGACCCTGATCAGACACCTCCTCAGCTCAATGTCACCTCCTTCTTGAAGCCTCCATGTCTGTCTCAGATAGCACCACCCCTTCCCTGTGTCCCGGAGCACTTTATTACGCCTGTATTTGTCCTTATCACATTTTATTCTAATTCTCTTTTTAAGGGTCTATATTCCTTGCTCCTTGAAGATGCACTGCTGATGGAAGAAAAGTGACAATTATTTAGCACCTACTGAATATTGTTCCTGGTGCCAGTGAATCATTCTTTTCACCACAAAGAACAACAACATAACTACTTGAATGGAGTCCGCCCTTCTGGGCAGTGTGCGGAGAGATTTACATACATGTTCTCATTTAATATTCACGGCGGCCTTATAAAACTGCCATTATGATGCCTTTTTAATTTTACAGATAAGGAAAGGACAATAACTTACTCAAAATTGATAGCTCACAAACAACACACTTGGAATTTATCCCAATTTGTCTGACTCCAGAGCCTGCCTGGGTGAGCCCGTCTCTTCTCGTTATTGAATTTTAAGGTGGAGAAACTTGCTTGAGGGTACTTAGCAAGGGAGAGCCAGGGCTGCGGGACCCCAGTGTCTGGGGAAAGACGCCCTTTGGGCATTGGTCCCTTGGCATCTCTCGACACATGGTTCACTGAATGGAAGCAGGTCGATTACGCATTGTTACAATTCTTATTTTAGGACTCAGAAATGACTTAGCCAGGCTAGTGCACTTAGAAGGAGGCTGGATTGAGATTCCAGAAACTTCTCCCTTGTCGCAGATGCCTCCTCAGTGCTATGACACTTGGATATGTATTTGGGATTCTGCCCATCGTTTACAGCATTGTTTCACGGGAAAGAAACATATCCTGGGGTTGTTTTTAAGACTGTCAGAGGGAACACTTAGGACTTGGGCTAAGTCGGAGCATTCTCAGGAGCTGCCCTGTCACTGTCCCCAGAAGCAGCAGCGTTTATAGCCAGATCCAGGTAGGTGTCTGCAAAGTATTCATGGTTTCAGGATGGAATTGCAGTGTATGTTTGGTACTTAGTCCAAAAAGGAATATCTGGAAGTGGATTCAACAGCACCAGGCGGCTGATGAAGGAAGGAGATGTTTTCAAACCCCTTCCCAAACACAGCTCTGCCTGCACCCTCAGAGGAGCTGAAAAAAACAATCCTGCAGTTAACCCCGTATGTGCTGTGTAGAAGAGCGTCTGCGTGACAGCTTATAGCCAGAGCCTGGCATACCCGGTGCTCTCTGATAAGGGATCTGACGCTCCTCTTTCCCTAGGAATTTAATAAGTCACTGCTCCATCTGTCTATCAAGCATCTGAAGGCAGCAGGGCCTCTGGTAGTTGGAGTCCAAGCTCGCTTTTCCCCCTGCCCCTTGGCAAAGCTACTCACCCCATCCTGGGGTAGCTGTGAGCCGGGGCTGGGGCTTTGTTTTGGGGCTTCTGGGGGATGAGAGGTTGTTGGCTCTTTCCCATGGTAAAGCCAGTGTCCAGAGGTCACGGGGTGCTGAGGAGAGAGAGGCTCCCCTGTGCGCATGACTGAGCTTCGTTGATTTCTACCTTGCTTGGTTGTATCACTCTGGTGCTCTTGCTGCCGGCTGCCAACATGATAACGTGCCCTGCTCAGCCTCCAGGGGAGGTGGTGGTGAAAAATTCATCTCTTGGATGATTCATCAGGCCCCTGCATTCTGATCCACTCCTGCGCTCCCTGCACCCCACCCCTCACCTTACCAGCAGGAAGATCAAGGCATCGGATTTTGAAGAGGTGGAAGTCGGAGGGTGAAATTATTAACCCCCGTGTCAATTCTAATTAATGCAGCTGGCTGTCTGGATATTTAGTGACTGGAAATGAAATCAATTGGAGTTTTCAAATTTAATATACATACAGCTGGTAGCATAAATCAGCAACACAGTGCTGGGTAACTCGCTCCTCTGGAGTTCGGGGGAAGAGTTTCTGTCCTCATCGTTATCTGGTGTATTTTACTAATTCTGAAATTAATCCAGAGCTGCTGGTCTCCCAAGAAAGGGCATGCCGGTGTAATGGCTTTGAAAAACCAAACTCCCGCTGCAGCTTGGCTATGAAAAGAAAATGGAATTTCTATATTTTGCATACGGCTGTTTTAGTTTAATTCATGATCCCCCACCCCCACTGCCAGTGGAAAGAAAAGATGAAATGTCTAATTTGGTTTGAGTGAATGTCTGATTTGATCATTTCAACAAAGCCTTCGAGGAATACTCAGACTTTCTAGGAAAAAAATGGTTTGAATCTCAGATTGCCTCCACCCTCCGACTGCTTCTCTTCCTAAAATGGCATCTGGTTTGTGGGGGAGGGAGGGGCTGTGGCTCACATGACCTCATGGGGTGGGGAGGAGCCGAGGTGCTTGAGTGTAGGGGCTGTGGCTGCAGGTGGCTATCTCCTTGTCCAGGTTCCTGCTCAAGTGTTTATGGTTTCGGAATGGAATTTCAGCCAAATGTTTGGTTGGTGTCACGTGGGCCTGGCTGGGGGCTGCTACCCTGCCTGACCCCTGGACCCCTGTGGCCACGGTCATCGGATGCTGCCTCTACCGATCCTGGCAGGCCCCTGGCTGTCACCGTTAGTGCCAGGCGGTCAGAAGGTGGCTCAGCAAAGTGAAACCTCAGAGCTTCCCTGGGTCCCTCCTTGCTGCCTCACCCGGTTGATGTGGCCTGGCTCTGGTGGGTGTAAGGCAGCTGGAGAGAGTTCTTTTTCTGGAAGTCTATGCCAAGAGCAGACGCTGTGCCTCCTTCTACTCTCTTAGGTTCACTTATTCCATGCCAAATGCAAAGACGGGACATGGGGACATGCCTATCATAACCGTTCTCTGCTCTCTTCACCTCTCCCACCATCCTCCAGGCTGGAAAAGGAGTGGGTCTTTCCCTCACCGTCCTGTATGATAATCTCCTTCTTCCATGGGGGTGGCAGGAATTCTGGCCTTCCTGCCCCAGAGGAAGGGGCAGATATTCTAAGTGACAGTAGGATCTTTTTGCATCAGTGTCATCTAACACTGCGGGGTGGGGCTGGGGTGTGTCCCTTGCAGTGAGGACCTGTGTGTGACTCCTCCAGGACATCTGCCGGGTGAGAAATGGGCTTATGCTTTGGGAGTAGAGCTGGAGATTTGCTTCTGGTTGGGATGGGCCTGCACACTCAGAGTCTGACAGGGCCAAAGACAAGTCGGGCATCTCTCCTGTCCATCTGAGCGGCTGCCTCAAGGGCCCAGCAGGGAGGTCGCCAATGAACCCATGAAAACACCCTTGAGAAAGAAGAGGAACCGTCACAAGACCAACTCATCAAGTGTGAACTTTCTGGAAATCCCCTTTCCCCTCCCTCCTGCCCATGGAAGGAGAGAATATGTGACTCTAAATTAGTTTTGGAGACTGGGTTCTTGCGGGGATGGGCATACCAATTATTAAACTGGGGCTGTGTTTCCTGACATCATGACTAAAGGCAAGCAAGAACATCTTGGAGGCTACCGGTGTTTTCATCTAGAGATGGGGGAAAATTTCCCCACTTGATATATCTTTCAAACTGTAAAAAAAATTGAACCTATTATTTTGAGATAATTGCAGATTCCCATGCAATTGTAAGAAATCACACAGAGAGACTCTGTATTGTCACTCAGTTCCCCCCAAGGGTAACATCTTGCAAAATCATGGTACAATATCTCCACCAGGATGTTGACTTTGATACAGCAAGATGCAGCACAGTTCCAGCACCACGAGGACCCCTCCTGTCACCCTGTTTAACAACAACCCCCCACTTCCCACCCATCTCCACCTTCCTTAACCCTTGGCAACCACTAATCTCTCCATTTCTATAATTTTTTCATTTCAGTAGTTCTACATAGATGGAATTATATGGTACGTGGGCTCCTGGGGTTGGCTTTTATTCACTCATCCTAATTCTAAAGATTCTTGCGAGTTGTTGCATGTATCAGTAGTTTATTCATTTATTTTTATTTCTCAGTAGTATTCCGCAGTATGGATATAGCATAGCTAGCTTAACCATTTGTTCGCCCATTTAAGGACATCTGGGCTGTTTTCTGTTTTTGGCTATTACGAATAAAGCAGCTATAAATATTTGTGTCCATGTTTTTGTGTGAACCTGTCTACGTTTCTCTGGGATAAATGCCCAGGGCTGTAATTGCTAGGTGGTATGGTAGTTGCGTATTTAGTTATTTAATAAATTGCCATACTTTCCCCAGAGTGGTTGTAGCATTTTCCATTTCTATTAGCAATGTATGGGTGATCCAGTTTCTCTGTGCATATGTTTTAAAGCAACGGTCCCCAACCTTTTTGGCACCAGGGACTGGTTTCATGGAAGACAATTTTTCCATGGATGGAGGGGGCGGTGGGTGCTGGGGGAGCTGGGGGTGGGGTGGGGCAGGGGGAGGTGGAGCTCAGGTGGTGATGCTAGCGATGGGAATGGCTGTAAATACAGATGAAGCTTCACTGGCTGCCCACTGCTCATCTCCTGCTGCTGTGCAGGCCCAGGGGGAGGGGAGGGGAAGGAGGCACAGCTCAAGTGGTAATTTGAGGCTCCAAGGAACCCAGGTCACAGCTTGGGGATTGGGGACTGCAGTTTTAAAGGGACAGTGAGAGATAAAAATAAAGCTGCTTTTTGATGACGGTCCCTAGCTGGTGCCTCTCTGGCCTCTGTAAATAGCAAGTGTGACCTGTCTGGCCCATTTGAAGGCAGCAGGGTCTCCAGGGCAGCGGTGCAGTGGTACCAGGGGAGGGCCTCTGTTCCCCCCTAAAATTCAGGTCCTTCCTGGAACCTCAGAATGTGATCTTATTGGAAATAGATTCATTGCCGATGCAGTTAGTAAAGATGAGGTCATATTGGGATAGGGTGGGCCCTTAATCCGATGACTGGTGTCCCTATTGGAAGAGGAGAAGAGACACAGAGACAGACATGTACAGAGACAAAACAATGTGAAGAGACACCACGCAGCGACAGAGGTAGGGATTGGAGGGATGCATGTACAAGTCCAGGAACACCTGGGATTACCGACAACCACCAAGCCAGAAGAGACGTGTGGAACAGACTCCCCCTAGGTCCCTTCAAAAGGACACCTTGATTTTGGACTTGTAGGCTCCAGAACTGTGAGAGAATAAATTTCTGTTGTTTTTAGCCACCCAGTTTGTGCTACTTTGTTACAGCAGCCCTAGGAAGCCAATATGGCTTATTACAATGTGTGTCCAGTGTTGTCAATCACAGCCATAGATCACAGAACATGGTAGAACGTGGCTCAGTGAGCGTCAGCTATTTTCATCATCTTGGAGCGGATAGCTTAGCCGTGTTCAAGAGTGTGCAGACGCTCAGAAAAGCATCTTGGATCGTGGTTGGTACTGTTGGAGAGGAAAGAGTCCTAGGCAACCCCGTCTCTGAGGATGGTCCATCCTAGTAAAGCAAGGGGAAGCCGTAGATGTGACTGTCTTGCAGGGACATTCATAACAGTCTGGGCAGGCAGGGGCTCCACGTCATCTGGGTCACAGAGGCTTGGGAAGCACTGGGGTGTATAGTGCTGCCTTTGAGGAATCGCAGTGCACACTGGTATTTTCAGGGCTCTCCTGGGCTAAACAAATCCCTCTTGTCTTTACTCATAGCAGAATTTCCCAAATCCACTTGACCACATAAGGCCCTAATCTTTACATGACATGTATTATCCCAGCAAAACCAGTGCTCTGGAACCTCACTTAGGAGATCCTGGCTGTGGCCACACCCCCATAGGTGACACACACTCCTTTGGGGGAAATCTAGAGGAAAGTGATCCCCGCATTTTATCACCAGGCGGAGCTCAGATGTTCACCAGTTGGAGGGTACAGAGGCAGCTCACACACTGACGTTGGCTGTGTGCCCTGCGGCTGCTCTCAAGGACTTAAAAAAAAAAAAAAAGCTTTCCTGATATGAAAGGAGCTCTTAGTGAGGTTTTGGAGCAGGGGTGCCAGCCCCTGTTCAACTTGTCATCCTTGAACGCAGTGGACAAGTGCAAGCTGGGGTGGTGAAGGGTGGTTTTTAAAGAGTAGCATTGTTTGGTCTTCGGAAGTTTGAGGGAAGATTGAACAGCTGTCGGAGGGTGGGGGGTGGTGATATCAGCTGTCCTTCCTCCACATGGAGGATGGAATGAGAGAAAATGAAGCAGAGAAGTCTTGCAAGATGTGCGGAAGAATTTCCTAATAATTAACACAACTTTGAAGTGGTAGCGTCAGGACTCAAAGACAGGTGTCTGATTTTAAACCTGTGTTCTTTCCACTGTGGGGTGCTACATGGTGGGTGAATCTCAGTTTATAGACTTAGATATGCAAGGAATGCAACTGTCTTTTTCTATAACGGAACAGCTATTTGAGATCTTCATTGTGACATGGTGGCAGAAACTTCAACCCTTGGGGTTGCTATTACCCTTGGGGCTGATGTTCCGTTCCAGAGGCTTACACGGCACCATGTAAGTGGAGTGAGCAGGGCTGTGGTGCTTGGTGTCTCGTCTGTGTAGCTCTCCTCTGGAGTATCCAACTTCCTGTCTGGTTATTGGTCATGTCTTCATGAAAATTGTCCCCATCCCCAACACCATGGCCACTTTAGCTCTGGTGGCTCTGCCTGTGTGCCAGGCTAGTCTCTGGCAGGTGAGCTCTGCTCTTGTTAGTCTAGATGACCTGCAGACTCATTTTCTCTCTGGTATCTTGCTGCCTCCCTGAGACTCACCAACAGGCCGGTACAGGGCCTTGCCTTCTTTTCCCTCCAGGGCATCAGCTTTTGGAAACACAAACCAGGAAGATCATTTTACGTCCTTGTGTTCCCTGATGTCATATCCTCTCCCTAAAGAAATGAAATAGAAGAGCCAGGGGAAGAGGATGAGGGAGGAGAAAACCCCACAAGACTCTGAGAGCTACTGAACTACTGGAAGGAAAAAATACCATCACTTAACACTTGAGTAATGATATTCCTCCAGAACTCTCTCCCACAGCAGTGGTCTCTGGGGAAAGGGTGTGGAGTCTCCTCTTTTCCCAACTTGTGTGGATGGACAAGTTCTGGGGTTCTGGGGCTCTACAGTGTATACATGTTGGGGTGGGCCTGTTGCCTAACATCTTGGCTCGGTGTTAGAGAGCCATCTCAAGCTAGGATGACCAATTTTCCCGGTTTGCTTGGGACTGAGGGGTTTTCCAGGCCATGGGACTTTCATTGCTAACATTGGTACAGTCCAAGGAAAACTGGGATTTTGTCAAGTGCTTTTTCTGGACTGATTGAGGTAATCATAGGATTTTCTCCTTTATTCTTTTAATGTAGTGAATGAAATAGACTGATTTTTGATTGTTCAACTAGTATTTATGGGATAATATATATGGATAATGAATGGTATTTGTCTGCAATTTTCTTTTCTTGTATTGTCCTTTTCAGGTTTTGAGATTGGGCATATCCTGTCTTCATAAAATGAATTAGAAAGGATAGTTTTAGATTTATGTAAAAGTTGCAAGGATATAACAGAGAATACCTATATATTCTGTATCCACTTTCTTCTATTGTTAGCAACTTACTTTCCTGTGGTACATTTTTCATGACTAACGAACCAATATATGTACATTATTATTAACTAATGTACATACTTTATTCAGATTTTCTTAGTTTCTACCTAATGTCTGTTTTCTGTTTCAGAATCCCATCTGCATACCGTGTTACACTTAGCTGTCATGTCTCCTTAGTCCCCTCTAGACTGTGACAGTTTCCCAGATGTCTCTTTTTCTAGTGTTTGTATTTTTATTTTATTTTTTTCTGGTCTTTACTTATTTCTCTGTTTCTACTTACTTTGGGTTTAATTTATTCTTATTTTTTAAACTTCTTAAAGTGGAAACTTAGATAATTGGCTTTTAAACTTTTTATTTTGTAATATAAGCATTTGAACTATTATTTCCCTCTAAGTCCTGCCTCAGCTTCAGTCCAGAAATTCTGATTTATTATTATTTTGTTAGAAATATTTTCTATTATCATTTGCGATTTCTTCTTTGATCCATGGATTATTTAGGAGTGTGTTGCTTAATTTACAAGTAGTTGGGAGATTTTCTATGTTTTTGTTATTATTTGCTAATTTAAAGGGATCAGTGTGTGGTCACAGTACATATTCTGTATATTTAATTTTTTTATTTTAGGATCAAGTATATGGTCTATCTTGGTGAATGTTCTACATGCTTGAAAAGAAGGTGTATTCTGTAGTTGTTTGGTACAGTGTTCTGTAATGTTAGTAAGACCAAATTGGTTTGATACAGTTGTTCCAATTTTCTCAATCCTTGTTGAGTTTTGTCGAGGTGTTCTATAAATTTACTAAGACAAGGGTGTTAAAAACTACCATGTTTGTGGATTTATTTCTCGCTTTAGTTCTGCCAGTTTTATTCCACATATTTGAAGCTCTTTCATTAGGAGTATATAAGTTAGAGTTGTTATGTCTTTTGGATGAATTGACTCTTTTATCATTCAGAAATAACCATATTTATCTTTGATAATATTCCTTGTCTTAAAGTCTTCTTTGTCTGGCTTTAATATAACCACATCTGTTTGCATGGCATATGTTGTTCATCCTTTCAATCTTTTACTTTCTACTTCCTTCTATTTTTGTTTGAAATGTGTCTCTCATAAATAATATATAGTTGGATCTTGCTTTTTTGCATCCATTCTGACAGAGTTCCCTTGTACCTTCTCACTCCTACCCCTAGTTTCCTTATTTTGAACATCTTGCATTAGTGTGGTACATTTGTTACAATTAATGCACCAATATTTATACATTATCATTAAAGTCCTTAGTTTACATTAGGGTTCAATCTTGGTGCTGTACATTCTGAGTTTTGACAAACATGTATCCACCATTCTAGTATCATACCATTAGTTTCACTGCCCTAAAATTCCCCACACTCCATCTGTTCATCCCTCTCCCAAACCCTTTGCAACCTTGGATCTTTTTATTGTCTCCACAGTTTTGCCTTTTTCAGAGTGTCGTGTAGTTGGAATCATACAGTACATAGCCTTTTGATATTGGCTTCTCTCACTTAGCAATGTGAATTTAAGTTTCCTTCATGCTTTTTTTGTGGCTTGATAGGGCAATTCTGTTTACCGCTGAGTAATAGTCCATGATTACTGTATGTTGCAAATGGGGAATGAGTCCCTCCATGGGGTCTTTAAGTAGCATTCCAACATGACCGCAGAAATTACACTCAGAGAGTCATATGAAATTAAAGGATTTATTATATTCACAGGTCCTAAAGAGGGAAGCGTGGTATACCACATGGGGGAGCCATGTGGAAGGAACATTAAGGGAGTGAACTCAACTGCCCAGGGGGGGAGTTGAGAGTGAGGACCTTGGGCAAGTGCCTCGATTACGGGTTGAGGGAGTGCACAAGCAAAAGGTGTGGGGGATTTCACTGATGCTTTGAATGTCACTAGGTCACAGTCAGGAAAGGGGAAGAAGGGGAATTTGTGGCAGGGACTAGCCTCATCACACTGGAGCACCTGGTCTACTGGGTGGGGTGTTCACAGCCAGTGTACTAGGGAAATAAGTTTTAAAAATTTACAATACCTATTGTATGGATGTTCCACAGTGTGTTTATTCACTCACCTATTGAAGGACATCTTGGTTGCTTTCAGGTTTTGGTAATGATGAATAAAACTGCCATAAACATTTGTGTGTGAAGTTTTGTGTGGATGTAAGTTTTCAACTTGTTTGGGTAAATACCAAAGAGCATGATTGCTGGATTGTATGGTAAGGGTATGTTTAGTTTTATAAGAAACTGTCAAACTATTTTTCAAAATGGCTGTACTATCCTTGGATTCCCACCGATACAGGAGAATTCCTGTTGCTCCACATGCAAAGCAGAATATGGTGCTATTAATGTCTTGGCTTTTGGCCATTCTGGTAGGTGTGTATCTAAGAGGTATCTCGTTGTTTTAATTTGCAATTCCCTAATGATATATAATGTCAGGCATCTTTTCAGATGCATATGAATAACTTCAAATAGCATATTTGCCATCTGTATTTTTTTTTTGATGAAGTGTCAGTTTAGATCTTTTGCTCATTTTTAATTTGGATTATTTGTTTTCTTATCATTGAATTTTAAGAATTCTTTGTATATTTTGGTCGAGCTTTTTTTAAAATCAGCTATGTGTTTTGAAATCATTTTCTCACAGTTTGTGGCTTATCTTTTCATTCCCTCTTAACAGAATCTTTAACAGAGCAGATTTTAATGAAGTCTAATTTGTCATTTTTTTCTTTCATGGATCATGCTTTCATCATCAAATCCAAGGTTACCTAGATTTTCTCCCGTTATCATCTTGGATTTTTACAGTGTTGCATTTTTCATTTAGGACTATGATGCATTTTGGGTTAATTTTTGTGAAGGGTATAATGTCTGTGTCTAGATTCTTCTTTCTTTTTTTTTTCTTTTGCTCGTGGGTGTCCAGTTGTTCCAGCAACATTTGTTGAAGAGACTATTTTTCTCCATTATATTGCCTTTGCTACTTTGTCAAAGATCAGTTGATTATATTCGCGGGAGTCTATTTCTGGGCTCTCTATTCTGTTCCATTGATCTATGTGTCTATTACTTTGCTGATACCACACTGTCTTGATTACAGCAGCTTTATAGCAAGTCTTGAAGTTGGGTAGCATAAGTCCTCCAACTTTATTCTTCTTTTCTATACTGAGCTGGCTATCCTGGGTCACTTGCTTTTCCACACAACATAATATGCTGGCATTTTGATTGGGATTGCATTGACCAATTTGGCAAGAATTGACATCTTGACAAGATTGAATTTTCCTATCCTTGTACATAGAATATATCTCTATTTGTTTAAATCTTCTTTGATTTCTTTCATCAGAGTTTTGTAGTATTCCTTATGTAGACCTTGTACTTTCTTTTAGATTTATACTTAAGTAATTTTTTTGGTGCTAATATAAATGGTATTGTCTTTTTAATTTCAAAATCCATTTGTTCATTGCTGGCATATGAGAAAGCAATCAACTTTTACATATTAACTTTGTATCCTGCAACTTTGCTATAATCACCTATTAGTTCTGTGAATTTTTTTTTTTTTTGTCTTTAGGATTTTCTAAATAGGCAGTCATGTCATCTGTGAAAAAATATGGTTTTGTTTCTTAATTCTCAATATGCATATCTTTTATTCCCTTTTGATGTTGACTAGGTGAGAGTGGACATTCTTGCCTTGTTCTTGCTCTTAGAAAAGCATCTAGTTTCTCAGCATTAAATATGATGTTAGCTATAGGTTTTCTATAGATATTATTTATCAAATTGAGGAAGTTCCCATCTATTCCTAGTTTGTCGAGAATTTTTATTATGAATGGGTGTTGCATTTTGTCAAATGCTCTTTCTGCAGCTATCAATATTCCATTAATCATTTTAACCAATGTCTTGTTATTGGACATTCTGATTGGCTCTATTTTTACTATCATATATACAGTTTAATATCTTTATGTATAATGTTTGAATTTTAAAATCATGTCTAGGATAAATTCCTTGAAGAGGAATTGCTGGGCCAAGGAATAGGCATATTTTATGGCTTTTGATATGTTGCAAATTGCCCTCCCTAAAGCTTGTACCAACTTAACATTCCCAAAAGCAGTAAATGAAAATGCCTACTTTCCCATTCTTTGGCCAATAGTGGATATTCTTCTTATTATTTTTATATTTGCTAATTTTAAAAATCATGTGCATTTTTTGATTACTATTGAGGGCGAATTTTTTTTTTACATGTGGGTTTTCTTTCTGTTTTTTTAAAATAAACATTTGTTGACATGCACTTTTTGGTTGTTTCTTCACTAAGTTGTTCATTTGGAATTAATTGGTGAAACAAAAGGTTCAGACCAATCAAGTCCAATTAGTTGGGTTTTATCTAAAGACTTCTCACTTAGGCAAAGGAAGAAAAAGTATATGACAATGTAGTTTTGATGTAAATATTCTGATTAGTCATAAATTAATCTCTGCTGGACCTCTTGCAGTTTGCTTTTTCAAACTCATTCTCCGTGAAGAGTAGAGAGATGGATTATAAAATGTTGGCTAAAGGGATGATTCTCCTGAGTCGAATGGTCTACCTAGGAAAGTGCTTTAAGTTCTCTGCATCCTTCTGGTAATAAGCTTAACACTTCAGATCTGTTGCTAAGGAAGAATTTGGAATATTCACTTTCAAACACCCCCCTTTTTTCGTGGCAGCTCGAAGCCCATCACTTGCCTTTTACAACAAAGCATTTAAACCTTTTAATGAATTCAGGAACTTTTGTGATCCAGGGTAGTTAACTTTGTAATACTATGAAGGAAACCTGCCTGCTGGGGGTGAGCATAGTTTTGGGGATATTTCTGGCAACTTGAGGATTGTTACCCCTCAGATTTATTTTGTGTTTATTACAGGGAACCAGTTCACCTGGCTCAGTCAGTCTTAGATGTCAACGCTGATAAACGACAGTGAGTAAATGTCTCATCCTCAAAGATGAATTTAAAAGATGCTTCTTCCGGAAGGTTGCCGCCTTGCCTTGTTTGAATGACTATAAACTAGGAAGGACTCATCGCTCCCTTGAGGGCAGAAGGATGTATAATCCTGAGAAGCAAGTAAACAGGAAGTAGTCAGGCCTTAAGAATTTTATGGGTACGGAAAGCTTAAGAACGAAAAATATGAGTGACTCTGGCATAGGCATCTGGGTCTCCAGAGAAATCTTCCCTTCTGATTGAAATTCCTGCCTTTGTACAAATATGTATCTCAGGAGTTGTCATCAAATATAGGAGCCTTTGTGCAGATCAGACCCTCTCCTCCTCCCCCTTTCCCCTCCCCCACCTTCAGCCTCATCCCCAAAAGATTCTCCCCAAAACCTTCCTTGGAAGTTCCTTGGCCAGGTCTCATTGTCCGGAAGAAGCTTGAGTCTCTCTTTAGGTTTCAAAGTCCCTCCCACCCCAGCAGGTGACTGAGAACACTTAAGTCAGTTTCCCATCTCAGGTTAATAAATGTAATCTCGGACTCGGAGGAGGTCAAAGGCAAGCCCCTTGAGGTGGACAGAATTAACAGTATTCTAAGGTGGATATAAATCATTTTGGCATCATGCTTCATTTGACATTTTAAGGCTGAGTGGACTCTCTTTGGCTTTGCCCTGAAGCTACTATGATAGAGAGGGAGGCTGCTGCTTGATCAGTCATTTACCCTGAAAGATGGAAAAAGATGTGGAAGGGAGGACTCTAGATTTGGCAAGTTATAAATGAAGGTGAAGACATGATACTCTTCCTTGAGTAGTTTATAATGTACTGGATGAGTAGGACAAAGATAAATAATAGCAGCAAAAATAAAGCCAACAACAGTACTAGCTAACCTTCATTGCATACTTACCATGAAGCAGTCGCTCTGGAAATTGCCTGGAAGGAATCAGTCCTCTTTCTGTTTGCGGTAGCTGCCCTCTCCAGCTCTCCCTGTGCTTGTGCAGAGGAACGTTAGATTATGTCAAACATCTCCACAGATCCTTCGTTTCCTTTAGGTGCCCTTGAACTGCGGCTCAAGCCACAATTTGGGATGATCGCTCTCAGAGAGGCCAAGGGTTTTTTGCTTGGTTTGGTTGGGTTGGGTTGGTGGGAAGGCAGGATGGATGGGCTGGGGTTTGAGGCCTTTGGTCCTTTAAATCTCCTTTCTGAGGCTGCTGTGGTCCTGATGTCACAGTATGGGCTGGTCTAGTTGATCATGAAGAGCAATGGAGTTGGGTTTCAAAGCCCTCATGTTAGTTTTCTAGGGCTGCTGTAACATGACCACAAACTTGGTAGCTCAAAATGACAGAAAAGCATTCCGTCTCAGTTCTGGGGGCCAGAAGTCTGAAATTGAGGTGTTGGTAGGGCCAAGCTCCTCTGGATGCTCTGGGGAATTCTGTCTGTTCCTGCCTTTTCCGCCTACCAGGCGTTCCATGACTTGCATCCACATCACTCCGGTCTCCGCCTCCTTCTCCATGTCGGTGTCATCTCCCTCTGTTTCACTCTTAGAAGGACATTGTCAGTGGATTCAGGGCCCACCCAGATAACCCAGCATAATCTTACCTCGAGATCCTTGACTTAATTACAAAGACACTTTCCCCCCAAAAGTCACATGTCCAGGTTCTGGGATGTGGACATATCTTTTTGGGGGTTACTATTCAGTTTGCTACGGCTCTCCTTTGCTGTTATCAAGTTATGCCATTGAAACTCTGCGTCTCAATGCTTTTATCTATGTTTTCATGGGCGTACAGCTACTGAGTTTCTTCCTTCCCAGGCCGTGGAGAGCCACACCTTCACCTGCGTGGCTGACGATGGGATGGGAATGTGGGGTGGACTAGGGGGAGGCGGAAGGGTGTGGAGGGAGGAGAGAGTGCTGTGAGCTCAGTCTCCTTGCAGGAAGGAAAGCTTCAGAAGAAGTAGCTGAAGCAGGGAGCTGTGGGCAGGTGTGCGTGGCCCCCATGTAGACACGTGTGCACATACGTGTTCTCTCCTGGCTCTGCAGCTGGAAGCACCAGCCCTGTCTGTCTTCTTCAAAATGTTATCATTGAGGACAGGACCAAGAACCTGATAAGAAATTTTGCATTAAGGATGAATAGTAGCATTGTAGAAATGCTGTTGCCAAACGGAGATGTCACAAGTGATTCCACTCAAAGACAACTTTTCTCTCTGATGATGGGTTTCAAGGAAGTGAGTTATCTACCCGAGGGAAGGACAAAAATGTATTCTTCCTTTAGGCCCAGGAACGTCAGATGGCTGAGTCACATAGGCAGTCTGTCAAGTGTGGGCCCTTAAGTGGTTTCACATGTTAATCTTCTCATTGGAATTTCAAAGGTTTAGTCTTTTCAGAACCTGAGCTGCCCCCCTACTCTTTAAGCTTGTATCAAAGAGAAGGGAGGAGTTCTGCAATTAGGGGCAAGTAAAGCATCTGAAATTTGAATGGACAGGCCTGGTTATGTAGGTGGCATCACAATTCCGGCATCCGAAAGGCTTGAGATGAGAACACAGTAAGCCAGTGAGGAGTGATCCCCCCTGGGGTCAGGTCATGCATCTGCCATTAACATATACTGAACTGGACAAGAAAAATGGTCACCATAGCAGTAGCATTAATGGCAACCATATCTCACGTCTGTTTACACGCCAGGCTGTGGAGTAGCCTTTCTCTGAGTCACTTCAGTCCTTTGCTGAATGAAACACAACATCCAGGTGATCTGGGATCCTGGGGTCAGGCTGCTGGGCTCAAGCCCAAGTGTGAAAGCAGGGACATAATAATCAGACCTGGGATTTTGCAGATTAAATGAGTTAATGTATGTGTGAAGCCCTCGCACAGCATATGGCACATTTTGAGTCCTGAACAAGTGTTGGTGCTTATTATCCTCACTTCCTGTTTCTGAAGGTGGAGCTTTAGTGACTTCCCCAGGGTGACAGCAGGGAGGGGCTTTCCCACAAGGCCCTGTCTCTCTACTCACAGTTTTTCTTGGCCACAGGCAATTCTTAGTTTGGAGGATGAGACCAGAGAAGGAAGGATCTGGGGAAGTGATTTGGTTTGTTATTCAGTGGTCTTGGAGGAGGACGTTGATTCTGCTTACTAAATATGACCTGACTCTGAGCTGGTCTTTCCCAAGCCCGCAGGATTCCATGGCCTGCCCAGCCACAGCAGGGGCCCTGGGGGAGTTGAGCTGCCCACCTGAGCTGCCCACCTGAGCTGCCCACCTGAGGCCAGGTTCTTCTCTGGCTCACAGAAACCATAGGCTCTTGACAAATTCACTGAGTCTCCTTAAGTCTCTTTGGGAACTCTATAGTGTTTAACTAGATCATCAGTGAGCTCCCTTGTAGCTCTAAAATGCCATAATTCTAAGAGAAATTAATATTTGGGTTAACTCTGGGGCTCTGTATCAATCACCAGGATTTTGCTTCTGCTGGAACTCTGTCAAGCTCAGTGAGGAACTTGTCTCTGAGCTTCTCTCTTGCCTTATTGGTCAAGCACAAGTGAGGCTGGGACTGGTCCAATTGTCTGGTAGGAACACAGTTCTGATGAGTCCAGAGCACAGGGTTCTGTGTAGCTAAGTGTTAATGGCCAAAGACTAACTGTAGCCTTAACTTTTAAAATTGCAGAGAACGCGTTACAAAGAGAACAGGGAGAGAGTGTGGCCCGATTAGAAAGAACTCAGTCCAGTTGATTCATGAATAACTTGGGGAGTGATGGGCAGTCAGGCCATTTTATATTTTATGCATAAACTAATTTACACTTGTGACCAGTGTTGAGAATTTTGGAGGCACAGAAAAAAAAAAAAAGCCATAGCAGTTTACATCTGGGTGTGAACGCAAATATACTCAAAATGAGCATGGTCTTATTGAAGAACTCCAGGATTTCTGGATTGCATTTTGTGCAAGGGACTAGTACCAATGAAATGGCCCTGAATATTTGTGTAGCAGTGACAGTGACCTAGAGGCAGACATGGATGTGGTCTCGGACTCCCCGCAATATCATAAAGGAAGACTCCAGAAGAAATGGCATCCAGACCTAGCCCCGCTACTTTGAAATGCACAGCTATCAAGATTATAGGGCTAATTACGTGCCTGTTGCTAAATGGGATGTTACTTCCAAACTCTATGCCAAAATCCTTCTTGATAAATTTGACAGGACAAAATGTTATTGTCGTTATTTGTGGATTGTCCCTCTTTTCTAGAATGAGTAGACCCATGGACTGCGATCTTTGGCCAGGAGTTACAGGAGTTTGTGGGCAGCAGCTGAATGAAGGGGAGAGAGAGGGGGCCCAGAGAAGGATTTTGGGGCTGAGACACTGGGATCCTGGGACTGAGAGCTATAAGGAGAGAAAGAAAGACCCCTCGATGGAAGGCTGGGGGAAGATATCAAAGATTAAATTGGAGATTCCAAGAGTTCACTGTGGCATATGTGATATAAAACACTCCTCTAACTTCCCTATGAAATTTTTAGGAAACTTTAAATTGCACTATTGTTTAGATGGGGATGGATTCTTCCTGGAGAGTGAAAAGTTTTGCTGAGCCCTGCATTAAGGCAGGCAGAGAAAGCCAACATGGGAGTTACGGGTGGATCACAATTGCTACTCCAACTTGAGGATCTTGTTTAATGCACACACACACACACACACACACACACACACACACACACACAGCTGTATGGACCCCTACAGAGTGTGGCACGTGGGAGTATGTTTAGTATACTAACCTCCATTTAGTGCACACATGTAACTGCACAGGCAGTTGTGTTTGCTGTGCTCTACCACCCAGCTTTGTCTCACAGTTTTGACCCTTATTTTTCCCTCCTTCCTGTTTCCTTACTTACTTTTTTAAATCTGGAAGTGCACAATGCATCTTAGAACCTGTTTCTAGTCTTTTTGGATGGAGCTCATGTAACTAAGTGCATGTCGTTTAATTTCAATCAGACTCTGCAGGTGCAATAACCAATGTCATTGTGGACAATTACCCTGTCGACGCTGTTACCCAGACTGCTAACATCACTTTCCTTTCAGCTTGACTGTAATTGGGAAAAGAGTGTGATTAAAAATTCACATCAACCAAATGACGGCGATAACTACCGTCCCCTGATGTCCTGGCGGTGTGATGCTTGGTGCCCCTTGATGTCTATGTCTCTCTGCCATGAGGGGTATTGCACACGGGTGACACTGTCCATGGGATGAAGCATCCTGAGGCCAGGGCCTCCTTAACTTCCTTTCAGTGGAACTCTCGCACCTTGATTAGAGAATAGCTATTTTTGCTCCAGCTCTGCTGAGCTAGATTCTATATCAGATTATATTAAAGGAACTGCCTTCTTCCTTTTTCTTTGTTGCTATGGAATAGCTTTTCCTCCCAGATTGATTTTTTTTTCCCCTGAAGAAGCCCCAACCTACACAACACTTGGTAGTAATTTAAAACGAGCAAAGAGCTGTAGCTCCTATTAGAGGCATAAAGCAACCCGCTAAGCATCGTTAGGGGTCACCAAGGACTGTCTTTTAACTAAACACCGAAGTGCTATTTTCAAACAAAGCAGACTTCTCTCCTCTTTGGCAAACACTGATCTACTGCTCGATTTTTCCAATTATGGGCTGTGCTCCCCCACTGCCCACGAGCCTGCTAATCAGACTTTTAATAGTCTTGCTAGCTTGCATTCAGGGCTCCTAGCTGAAGGCAGGCATCACAGAGAGGAGGGCGTGCTTTCACTGGAGTCCGCTTCCCACACTGATCTATGAGTCATGAATTAGATTGAGCTGCTCGCCTGCTGTGGAACAAAATGCATTAAGTGCTTGTCCCTCCAGATCTGGCGTGTGTATGTGTATGTGTGTGTGTGTGTGTGTGGTGTTCCTGTGTGGACAGGCAGGTCAGCAGCAGGAAGCTGGGCTGCAGAGCCCGCTGGGAGCAGCTAACCCGGGTGCAAATGCTGCTCTCACGCTGGCTCCCAGTGGGTTGTTCCTGCCTTGTTTCTTTCAGCAATGCTGGTTTCCACTCCTAGGGCTATTGTCAACCCGTGTGGCCCTGGGGTACAGAGTCGGATTACTTTTGGTACAAATGTAATTCACAAAATTCCATTTTCACTAAAAGAGCTTGTAAAATGGGAGCTGGGCTCGGGGAAGTGGTATATCGGTAGAAACGCGTCTGTTTTTGGTGGTGGACGCTGCCTGGTACTTACTCAATGATCAAGCATTGAGTTTCTGGTCTCCCCAATCCAGGCAGGCTCCAGCTTGCCTTGCCTGTTTTCTCAGCAAGCTCTGCACACCTAGCTCACAGCACCCCGATCTCATCAAGCAGTCATTGCGCCTCTGCAGGTCTGGGGATGTTCCCAGGAACAGCTGCAGGATCTTAGGCATCTGCACTTCCGCTGGCAACCGGAAGTGGTTACTCAAGCTTTGCCGGATGTTTGTATAAGACGGGGAGAGACCTATGAGGTTCCGCGGCTGACTCAGGAGGTCAGTGCTAATTCTTCAGTTAAGTGATTGAGACAAGCTTGTTTAATACCTTCTGCTGTTTTGTCTCTCCTGTGCACATCCTAATTCTTTGCTGATTCCAGGACTCTCTTTTCCTTTCTTTGCCCAGAACACTGGGAGCCCTGGGGTCCCCCCTCCAAGCCCTGCTCTTTCTCCCAGGGCTCCGAGCTCTGCTAGAGGGAGCCCAGCTTCTCTGGACACTGAGTCATTGGGACCCTGGTGGGCGGCAGGGGTTGGGAGACATGCCAAGTTATCTCACCTGGAACTGGAATGAGCTCGTCTACAGTTCTCCCTCTAGACCTGTCATGTATGTTGCGTCACGAGGTTACGGGTTAGGAGTACTTTTAGATGTCTAATCATGTATTGGTTTCAATCTTTTTGTCATATGTTGCGTAAGCAACTGTGCTGATTATCAAAGACTTGAAACACAGCAAACGCCTAGAGAATGCTTCAACTTGTGGGAAATAGTGATGCATTCCCATTATTTGTTTTTAAGCCCAGCTAAGCCTACGTTTTACAAAAAATGACAATAAAAGCTTTTCTTTATGGTATCCTGAACATTATAGTGGCACATTATATTGACTAACTTCAGCTGACGCAAAGAAAGGAAGAGAAAAAAAGAAGTGGCGAAGGGTGACTCATCGGCTCTCGGCAGCGCAATTACGCAGGGCACAAAGAGCCTGCGATGAGAGCTCTGCGGAGGGGCAGAAACAAAGAGCAGGGCGCTCCGGTGCAGAGCGTTTGCGTCCACCGGGCCAAACGGCCCTGGGCCCTGCGTAGGTTGGTACTCATGAAAGCCCAGCCAATGGAGACGTGGGTCCTTTGAAGTTTCTTTTCTTTCTTTCCTTTTTTTTTCTTTAAGTGATTTCAATTATAGAGCAGCTCCTGTTTTTACAGTGTCCTGGGTGAAACCAAGCGCTAAGATTTTGAAATTCTGATGAATAGAAACTAGAAAAACAGTCTAAAAGCTGCTAGCCATTTCTGTGAAAGCATCAATTTAGTTTTGGTGGAGACGTCCTTGTTTTCTGAAAGCCTCTGAATGAGCCCTGGGGTGAAACCCATGTCAAGGCAGAGAGCCGCTGCCTGGGGGTCGAACTGGGAGGAAGTCTAAGCGGGAGGCGGATGTCTTACACAGGGACACAGTGATCTGCTTGGTAATTTTTATCTTAGGGCATGGTTGAGGGGGCCACATGGTGGCTTTCTGATAGAGGGTGAAGGGAAAGGAAGGGTGGATCACGCTTCTCTTCGCGGGACAATAGTAGACTGGGAACTCAGCAGGAAAGGGACCACATATAAGGCTGATCTGACACCCTCTGGTTGCAGTTGTCTTCCAAATGTAATGTCTGTGTTATATCTCTCTTCTGTAGCCTCAACACCTGGTCTCAGTGATCACTGTGGGGAATTAAGGGAAGGGTCTTGGGCCACTCCTGGGACAGTGAGTTAAGGGAAGAGCAGCAGCTGCAGGCTGAAGTGACTTGCACAGGAGGGCTGATGTCCCAGGGCCAGAGAGGAGGTTGCACTCTGGGCCTGGGTAGCCCACCTTGGGGGCAAGCCACACCAAGACTGATTTGCAGGATATGTGAGAATTCTTGGTGGTGATGGAGGATGTCCTCGAAACACGTAGGAAGGGAAGTGGGGGTGGATATTCAGAGTCGGTGAAGTTTGTGGTAGTCACAGCTCAACCAGCCATGATCGTCCTGAGGTCCTGAGGGCCAGGTTTGGTTACCTAAGACCATCACTGTCACAGAGCAGGGCAACTCCATTCTTTTCCCAGTTTTCGAATTTACTCTGAATTTGATAGCTATAGGGTTTGCATCAGGATTTGGTCTAGTCTGTTTTGGTGTGTTAAAGCATCACTCCTAGATCCTATTTCAACAGGCAACTGATTGAATAGATTCTGACCACTGCACAGCAAGGTAATTATTTAGCTCAGTGACACATGATGTGCTCTATGCCTCCTACTCCTGAGCATCTCCGCACAGGACTAGCATTACAATGTGACTGTTGACTGTTCACTCTGGGCTTGTTCATTTCCACGATAGCCACCCTTTTTCTTATTATTCTCTATAGAATATACTTTGGTGTCTTTTATTCCCCTTAAATTTATAATTCCCACTTTTTGGGAATTTATAATTCCACTTGTTGGAAAGGCTGGTCCAGTTAGGGTAATTTGATCCCTCAGTCATTCCAGGGAGCAAAGCTCCTAACCATGGAGACCCGTGTTCCCAGCCACCAGCTCTGCCTGAGCCACGGCATCAGAACAGGAAAGGCCGATCGTTGCAGATGCTACATAACCACCTCATGGACAATAATGATGTGAAAAATAGCTCATGTATATTGAACTGCTTTATGAGGGGCATTGTGCTAAGCAACTTAAAAAGTGTGTTCTCACCTAGTCCTTGCAAAACCCCTATTTGCTGGAGACCATGTTATTGTTGGGAAAAAAATGAGGTTAAGGAGATTTGGGTACTTTGCCCAAGGTCATACAGGTGGTAGATGGCCGAGCTGGGACTCAAGTGTAGGGCTGCTGGACTTGATGGGAGGACCTTGTATCTTGGCAGTGCCACGTTATATGGGGAGGGCCCAAGCGTTGGCAGCGCATCTGGGAAGGGTGTTAGAAATCGCACACCAGCCTTAGAAGCTAGAGAGGCAGCCGATGGCAGCAGCACCATTAGAAAGACTACAAAGGAGGAGGACAGAACTTGCTAAAATACATGACTGAGTCAGCCACTGTATTTGTGGCACAATAAGATAAAATTACAGTCTGATCCACACCTTGGAGGCACAGGATGTGACAAAGTTGGAACATGACATGGGTTTACGAGATTCACTATTTTGGGTGGTTACCTCCTGTCAATCAGTCCCTCACCCCCACGTAATCCAACAGTCCAAGGCCCCTTCTTCCCCACTGTGGATCCCAGCAGCCCCCTTTGCCTTGGCCTCTGCCCCATTTTCCAGTAGAAGTCACCTACCTGCACCCAATCTCTGAAACAAGGCGCATCCCCAAGGGAGTTGCCAGGAGGAGGGATTCAGAAGTTCAGGACCCCTGTCCAATTCCTTAGAGTAAGGGGGAGTGAGGAACATTCCAGGTGGAACACATTACTCTCTACCCAAAGGCAAGCCCCTCCTTGTGTACTGGCAAGTTCAAGGACCCGAAGCTGAAATCATCTCATGTCATCACTTTGTATTTTCCCAGGAGGCAGTGGAAAGTGACTATTATGGATCCCCCACATAAAAAGATAAAAATGACTCTGGAACATGTTGTTTGTTTAAAAATAATGTTAATGTTTAGCACCCGAATACGTACTGCAAGAGCCCCAGGGAAGAAAGTAACAGAGAAGTGTCACACGAGTGTAAGCAATGACGGATTAGCATCTTAGCATCCTGTTGGGTTATGTAACACTAGATTTTTTTTAGGGTTGTCGGGGACTGGAAAAATGAAGTATGAAAAACAGATCCAAAATGGAAATGACTCATATTGATTACACACATACAGGCACGCGTGTGCACACATATATTTCAATTTAAAATCTTGGGGATTATGTTGGTAATGAATGATACCTATAGCTGTAACTGCAATGATCGCGACTCATGGGCTGATTAAATTTCACCTACTGTGCTTGGTCCTGCCAAGTCCTCCTGGGATGGTCTCTCAAAAGCCATAGTCACAGGAGGGTTGAAAATTTGGTATCTTCAGATGCCAGGGCCCTACAGGGTCCCGAAGGGGGTCATTTTAAAAAGCCTGTGGTTTCAGAGATACCCAGTGAGCCCATTTTTATCCAACAGGCAGGCAGCGGTGGCACCTGCTGTATGAGGACTGAGAGAAGGGACAGCTCAGATGTAGAAAGCCCAGTAGAAATCTCCCCAAGTTTGTTTCTTTCTTTAAAATTTTTTTCTTGCCTTAAGTCTATGAACCGAATTTGTTATTAAAACACAATCCATCGACACAAAGAACGAAAACCAACCGAGACCTACTCGATCAGTCAAAGAGTTAATTTATCAGTTAGAACATTGAAATTAGCAGAACATTCATACATCAAAGAGTGGCCCCATCAAATAGATCAATGAGTGAACTCTTGTTTTGCCACGTGCTCTATCGGTTCATCCTTGACCTTAACCAGCTACGTGTTGCTCTTGGCTTGTGCTGGACCTCATAGCTGACAGTTTCTTTTCCCTCTTAACACATCTCCCCCTATTTCAGAAAAAAAAATTGCCTTCCACAGTTAGCTTCACCACCATACTCACTGTGAAGGCTTTTTGGCCTTTTAGGCAATCGGTGATGTCCTTCCAGAAGCTGCCTCTCAGGCTGTCCATGTTGGGGAGTTTTAATTATTTAGCTGTGGATCTTCCCCAGTGCCTTCCTGATTGTGGGCTTCTCAAGGGCAAGACTGAATTTTGCCTTTGTATCTGCAGCACATAGCACTTTACCTGGAACATGTGAGCCCCTCAATGAACATTTCTGGAACAAATAATGAATAATAATGAATGAATCTTCTACTTCTGTCCCTATTAAAATTATATACCAGCTGGTGTTGTAAAGGGATATTTATATATATTTTTTACCCTGTACCTGCTACACTCTGTCCCTGTAAAGACACCAAAAACATTTAGCAGATATGTTCTGCTACACAGTCATTTCCAGAATTAGCCTTAGGCCCTGTCCACTTAGAGTGGATGTGACCTTCCTATGAGACAGAAACAACTGAATCTATTTCAGCCAGAGTGGGAGTAGGAAGAGGAGAATGAATCAATGCAGTGTAAACCAACTAATTAAAATAAAAGATGGATTTACACCTACTCTTACAGCTCTTTGGAAGAAAGTTTCAGTGCTTATTCAAGTTGCTTTTAGCATTATCTTAAGAGGCACTTGAATCAACCTTCCTGAGCTGGAGTTGACACTTTATTCTTTGTCACCATCCACTGGAATATCTTTTGATTATAGATCCACTTTACAGACTTCAGCTTAATAAACCACTTGATGTTGGTCTGAAAAATTTCTCTTAAAGGCCAAATTTCTGGACCCCTTTCTTGAATTTTACTTGGCGGATAACAAAACTCAAGATAAGCAAACCTAAGTACTGAAGAATTCCCAGTGAGAGAGCAACACATAGAGTCAGAATTTACAATTGGCAGAGATTATAAATACCCCAAGACTCATTTTCCAAACTGAAGCTGTCAGTATCTAGCTAAAGAGTTCAGAAATAATTCCGGCTTCATGCTTTGCTTTTTTATATTCACAGAGGAGGGGAAGGAGACATAGATGCACCTGCATGGTTTGTGTTTGTTGTCAGCCAACCCAAACTCTGCATGAGACATCATGGAGACCGAAAATATGCAGTCCTTGAGCTGCATATTTGCAGATCTCATCTCTTCAGGTGGGCAGGGCTAGAAGCAATGTGCGACTTCTAAGCTTGATGTGTGGGGTATGCTGTGGGTGCCTGCTCCTACCCTCCTATTGGGTTCCTGCCTTGGCTCCTGGCATCTCAGTCTTACCTTGATTGTGGAGTCAATGTAATGCACTTGCCAAGACCTTGCTATTCTGTTCATCATAAAAGTCTAGACCTGACCTTGTCTAGACTTGACCTAGACCTCTCTCCACTGCCTGGAGTCCTGCCTCAAAGAATCCTCCCTTGGTACCCATAGCTTGTTGTCCACTTGGCTACTGGGAGTGGCACCACCCAGCATCTCCAGCCACAGGGAGAACTGATACTTGCCTGGATGTTAACCAAGTTGTCACACTGCCTTGACTATTGTAATTAGATTGGGAATCACCCTTCTCAGGGATCAGCTGCAAAGTTGGATTAGACCCTTATGCAAACCCAGGTAATTGTGTTTCTGCTGTCTCCGTTATCCCAGCAATCCTTGAAGTCATGTGTGCCTGTATCATGATAGCAGCTCTTTGTTCGAGTTGGGAGAAACCAGGGATTAAATGAGATGTTTTGATTATGTACCTATCTCAGTGAGCTACACAGCCCACACCCCATTTTTCTTGTCATCACAGAGAACTTACTTTTTTCCTTTTTTTGTTAGCCATTTCGCTCAAGTCGTTACCAAGAGGAACAAAGGAATCTGCTGTTCTGCTCTAAAATTTCCTGAAATGTGAAATTGAAGCCAAGTTTGCTGGTCTTTTCTTGGTCAAGTTGAATTCTAACCCTTTTATCATAGCCCTAAACAAATGTTCTATCTGAAACAAAGAATGGCTGGAAGTTGGGGGTGGAGGTCAAACAAGTTGCCAATACTAGACTTAATTTGACCAGCGGGAGAGCCGTGGGTGATGTGGGCTGGGTGATTTTTAAAAGAAAGCAAACAAATGGAGCCATGCAATTTGGGAGATTGAATTTTTTGTTTTGTTTGTTCTGTGTGTAGAATGAGATTGTGGGGAAACAGAGACATTACCCATGAAGAATGGTAAGGTAATTTATATTGCTTCCTTCCCTCAATTACGTCCTGTGAGCTCGGAGTGGAATTGCCTTCCATTGAGTTACAGTCTGTGCACTGCCAGTCTCTATAGAAATGACTCTCTAGAGTAATTTCATAACCTGTGCTGACAAAGATATAATTCATGCTGTGCTGCCTTTTGTGGGGGCCTTAAAAAAAATATATACCACTTCTCAGTTGTGGTTATGTTTTTTTTAAGTTTGACCAAAAAAAAAAAAAAAAAGGAAAAGGAAGTTTCTCTTTCTTACTAAATTATAAAACCAATAAACGGGGAAAAGGCAAAATCGAAAATCCTGAAATAAAAACCACTGACCTACAACCAACTGATCTTCAACAAAGCAGACAGCACTATACACTGGGGAAAAGAATCCCTATTCAATAAATGGTGCTGGGAATATTGGATAGCCACACGCAGAAGAATGTAACAGGACCCCTATCTTTCGCCATATACAAAAATTAATTCAAGATGGACAACAGACTTAAATGTAAGGCATGAAACCATAAAAATTCTAGAGGAAAACATAGAAAAAACTCTTCTAGACATCAGCCTAGGCAAAGAATTTATGACTAAGACCCCAAAGGCAAATACAGCAACAACAAAAATAAATAATTGGTACTTAATTAAATTAAAAAGCTTCTGCACAGCAAAGGAAATAATCAACAGAGTGAATAGATAATCTATAGGATGGGAGAAAATATGCAAAAACTGTACATCCAACCAGGGACTAATACCCAGAATCTTCAAAGAACTTAAACAAATAAGCGAAAAAACCAACCAACCAAATAAAGAAACAAAAAACCCCCCAAAACCAAAACCCATCAAAGAGTGGGCAAAACAAAAGTTTTTGAAAGAAGATAGACAGATGGCCAAGAAACATATGAAAAAACGTTGAACATCACTAATCATCAGGGAAATGCAAATTAAAACTACAATGAGATATCACCTTACCCCTATCAGAATGGCCATTATTAAAAAGTTAGAAAACCACAGATGCCAGTACAGATGCAGAGAGAAAGTAACACTTATACACTGTTGGTGGGACTGCAAATTAGTATAACCTCTATGGAAACCAGTATGGAGATTCCTCTGAGAAATAAATGTAGACCTACCATTTGGTCTAGCAATCCCACTGCTGGGTATCTACACAAAGGAAAAGAAGTCATTTTATAAGAAAGATACCTGCACTCAAATGTTTATTGCAGCACAATTCACAATTGCAAAGATGTGGAATCAACTTAAGTGCCCATCAATTTATGAATGGATAAATAAAATGTGGTATACACACACACACACACACACACACACACACACACACACCATGGAGCACTACTCAGCCATAAAAAGGAATGAAGTAATGTTGTTTTCAGCAACTTGGATGGAACTGGAGACCATTATCCTAAGTGAAGTGTCTCAGGAATGGAAAACCAAACATCGTATGTTCTCACTAATAAGCGGGAGCTAAACAATGGGCACACATGGGCACAAAGTGACATAAAGGACATAAGAAACCAAGGAAGGGGGAGGGAGGCGGGGTGGTGGTGGTGAGGGATGAAAACTTACCTGTTGGGTACAATGAACTCTGTTCTGGTGATGGGCACACCAAAAGCCCTGACTTAAGCATTATTCAAAGTATCCATGTAACAAAAACTCTTGTACCCTCTTAATTAATATTTTGAAATAAAAAAAATGATTTATAAATTGCAGCTGAAAAATAAAAGACAAAATCGAACATCCCAGCCTTGCAGAAAAAAACTTAAACCACACACACCATAGTTTTCTCATAGAGAAAATGGCAGGATGAAAATCATTTCCAAGTTCAAGTCCCACGTCCTTGCAGTCTGAGACTCTCTCGTTCTAGGTTTTATTTTTTTCCTGGAAATGTGACTGATGAATGAAAAAAGGAAGTTCTTCTAGAGGCTTTTCTTTAGAAGAGAATTCCTCTGCTACAGATGGCTTCCGTTGGGTGCTGGCTGGCCTGTTTCCTCTGTGTGCCTGCAGGACAGATGGAGATGAGAATGGCGGAAGAGTACCACTGAAGCAGGATTGGGCTTCACAGAGGATCTGCCTGACAGCAGGTAGAAGTCAAGAAAATCAAGAGTCAGAGAAGAACCCACAGGTTTATGTGACTGACGACTGAGGCCAGAGTGCAGGCATCGGTGAGCTCAAACAACGGGAAAGCATCCCAAAGGAATACCGGAGATGGACAAGGTCAGCCCAGCTGGCAGGACCAGGAGATCCTATGAGCAAGGACGCTAGCAGGGCAGGACCAGCCAAGGCACCAGATAGCTTGGAAATGATGCTGATGAGGGCACCATTGTGCTGGTCTGCCTTGGCCACCCCATTTCTGTGTGACCCAACCCACGGCCAACCAGAAGGAGCGCTGCCCTGTGGGTTGGCAGGATATTAGCACCAAAACCAGCTAACTGTCGTAGAAAGGGGAGTGAATTGCTACTTTTGGTCTGGCCGATTTCTACCCAGGGACAGAACATTCTCTTTCACATCTTGGAATTAGTCCCAAGCTCCCTAGGTCATTGATCCATGAGCTAGTGGTGTTCCCCACTCTCTGCTCCTCAGCCGCCGGTTTCCAAACAAACCTTCCACACTCTCTTCTCTGTCTAAGGTATTTAAAATCCTCATTGGCCTCAGGCATTCTAACTTTTGGGTTCTGTCAAATATATTGTAATAACTCATGATTTGCTTACGAAATTGGCTACTCCTTTATTTATAATTGGCCATGATGTCTCAGTAATCAGCTGGCAGACTTGGGAATTCTTGTGCAGTGAGAAAATCTAATCTAACATGTGAATTATTTTCAGAGGTCATAAAATTTTATGGGTTATAAATTTAATAGTAAAGGAAGTTGACATAGTATTATTTTACTTAGTATTTACCAATTGACCTGCCTGCCTGCCTGTCTTCCTCCCTCCCTCCCTCCCTCTCTCTCTTTTGCTCTCTCTCCCTCTCTCTTCCTTCCTTCTTTTCTTCCTTCCTTTCAAGGGAGGGTCTTGCTCTGTTGCCCAGGCTAGAGTGCAGTGGTGTCATCATAGTTCACTGCAACAGCAAACTCCTGGGCTCAAGTGATCCTCCCTGCTTCAGCCTCCTGAGTAGCTGAGACCATAGAAGTGTGCCACCATGCCTGGCTAATTTTTCTATTTTTTAGTAGAGACAGGGTCTTGCTCTTGCTCAGGGTGGTCTCGAACTCTTGGCCTCAAGCAATCCTCCTGCCTTGGCCTCCCAAAGTGCTGGGATTACAGGCGTGAGTCAGTGTGCCTGGCTCCAGTTTGTTTTCTTTAAGTATTCTGGGGCCAAGTTTATTTTAGTCCACAGAGCTTATCAATGTCCTTTACCCAAAGCCCACCAGGAACATACCTGTATTTGAACAAGTTGGGTTTAGCACTTGCTGCAGTGAGGGAGAACACACACCATGGGGAACTGTGGGGCATCTTACTAAGAATGTGTTAGAAAGGACCATGTGTGCTTGCGTTGGGTGTTAGGTGATTTGAGAGAGGGATCAGGGAAGTGGGGATTTGCTTTGGATGGGATGCTGTTAGGAAGTGGTTCATAAACCTTATCCAGAGGAGGATGTACCAATGGAGGCTAAAGTCGTAATTGGTAAAGCAGCTTCGGTCGCTCCTACCACCTAGAATGGGTGACCAAACATCTGGGCACCCCATGGCCAAGCCAAGTTGACACATAAAATTAACCATCACAATTCCTGCTCCCCCTCCCACTAATCCCACTGGGAATGTGTGAGTCCCAGCCAATCTTACTTCCTCTCAAGCCTTGCATTGCGGTCATCCAACACAGCGCTAGAAAGGCTCTGCTCTGTTTCTCCAGAAGTTCATGCAGAGCCACCTCTGCGTTTCTGGTGGGACTTGTGAGCACACCTCTGTGGCGCGCCCGCTCCAACTGGATGTGAGGGGAAGAGGAGAACTCACCCAGACACAGAGAAAAACAAAGCTCCCAAGTGGGAGGGGCTGCAGTATTATGCAAGCCTCCCTCTGACACGAGCATTTTAGTATTTTTTTTTTTTTTGACAGAGTCTTGCTCTGTTGCCCGGGCTAGAGTGCCGTGGCATCAGCCTAGCTCACAGCAACCTCAAACTCCTGGGCTCAAGTGATCCTTCTGCCTCAGCCTTCCGAGTAGCTGGGACTACAGGCATGTGCCACCATGCCCGGCTAATTTTTTTATATGTATATATATTTTTAGTTGTTCAGATAATTTCTTTCTATTTTTTAGTAGAGACTGGGTCTCGCTCTTGCTCAGGCTGGTCTCAAACTCCTGACCTTGAGCGATCCACCCGCCTCGGCCTCTCAGAGTGCTGGGATTACAGGCGTGAGCCACCGCGCCCGGCCCCGAGCGTTTTAGTATTGTCCTCCAAGCCGTCCTACGGCCTCGTTTCATCTCTCTGCGAAGGTCTGACAGTAGTGAGGGAGGCGTTTGGAAACATGTCGGGATCCCTCAGAAGCCTTCAATGGGTGGGGAGAGTCTCTCAGCACCCCTGGGGGATCAAAGTGGTGAGCAAAATGGCTCAGTTCCTTTCTTCCCTGATTCCCTGGACCTGACAGGCAAAAGACTGAGCTTCTCCAAGCAGGCAGGCAGCTGTGGTGTCAGGGTAGCATATCGTCTACAAGATCGCTGCATCTTAAACTCATGCTTTGAGTCTTTTACCAAGTCTTTTTATTTTCCTTGTCAGTAAAGTGCATAAAATGTAAAGTCTTATCAGCAGGATTCAAAGCAGATTTAAAATGTAGTTGTTGTTTGCTGTTTCCTGGTACAATCCAGCCAGTGTCATCGCATCTGATTTAAGGAAGTATCTTGTTGAGCTGAAAGCTAAATCCTCCCTCTTTTTTCTTTCCGCGTCCCTTTCTTTCCATTTTCCTCCTCTCCCTTCTCTATCTATTCACTCACAGTTCCTTATCCAAGAGGTATTTATTAAGCACTGTGCCGATAATTAGGAGTATAAAGATGAACAAGAACCATCTTTGCTTTTGAGGCTATCACCATCTACTGGGGGAGACGAAACAAAAACAAACTTTGTAGTGCATTGTGGTGAAAACCGTGACTCACACTGAACTGCCCTGGGGAAACGGAGGCAGGAATCCCAAGTAAAGTCACTTCCTGCAGGTTCTTGAAAGACGAACTGGAGTTTTCTAGGCACACACAGGGCTGGAAGTGGGGAAAGTGTCCAAGGAGAGGGACGACATGATGATGAGAAGAAAACAGGGCTCGGGCTAGTTGGAGACAGTGTCTGCCCCAGGGCCTCTGTGGGGCTCCCTTACAGCATCCAAATCCTGTGTGGTCAGGCAAGAATTTTTGTTTTCTTTTCCGTATTCTCAGAATTCCCTCCCCCGACCTCTCATTGCTTTGCCAACACCGGGGCTGATGTCTTTGCTCTCTGAAGCATCTTTCCGATGCATGGCTGCCTCTCTCCATGGGCATAGCTGACCTTGGCCTCGTCCTGCTCTCCCTCTTAGCTCAGGGCTGAGGGCTATGAGTGATCTCTGATGAATTCTTATGACCTAAAAAGAGCTGCAGCGAGAGCCAGCTCTCCATCTGAGGTTTAAGTGAAATATCGAGCAGTGATTCACCCTTACTCAGAAGCTTGTCAGCTCATCAATCTCAAGCAACTCCATTTCCTTTGCTTTTGATCAAACCACACTGGATGATGCGTATGTGTTGGAGCAGTTGGGTAGGGTAGCAAGCGCGGACTTGAGTTCTCTTGCCATTGCTCCGGTAAGGGAATGCTTATGCTTTTGTGGACCTCTGTAAAATAGGCATGCTGACGTCCTTCGGGAGAAGTAGGAGTGTGAAAATGTGGCTGCATTGCCAATAATATGGGAGGAGGCTGAAAATAGCAGATGGAAGTTGTGATCATGGCCAACAGAAATAGGAAACTGCTGCTAGGTCATCTGCCTGGTACCCAGAACTGGCCTATTAGCTGTCATTAGCCCTTATCCAGGAAACAATTTGCATCCGTTGAAATCCTTATAAAATTGGATTTCTGCCCACAGACCCATCGTTCTGCTTTTTCTCATGGGTTAAAGAGAAAGTGGCATGTGAACTAGTACTGTCCTCTGGCCTGGGAGACAGTGGGTAGGGTCACTCCTCCTGGCAATAATATGGCCACGGGCCCATGTTATCACAGGGTGGAAGAGACTTCAAGAGGCTTCCTGTCCCATCTCCTGCCAAGCAGACTCCACCGTCCCCTCAAAGCTGGGAGGTCTTAGAGTTTCTGTTGGAATCTGGTAACCTTCCAGAGAAATGTTCTCCAGGGACTACATAACCTTCAAGTGTGGACTGTTTTCGTATGTTTCCTTCTGCGGTTCCTCGCTTTGAAGATGGCTCTAAGAGGCATATACAACTGTGTGCCCTGGAGATCCAGTTTTAGGGTGTGAACCTTCTAGCCCGGGGATATAAACCATTTGAGGCAGGTCTCCATGTTGGGTGACCCTCTTCTTAAATCCCCCTTGGCTTCTGTCTCCTCTGAGTCTCCCATGGGTCTCGGAGACCTCTTCCTTCTACTCTGAATTTTTCCCTTTTAAGAGTAGTCTGGCCAGATATGGGGCTAGAATGCCTGAGCTGGGGCTCTGCTCTTGGGGAAGGTGTGCTCGGGCCTGCTTAGTAAGATGTTGGTGACATCTCTGAGCTCTGGGTTCTCTCTCTCTCTCCCTCTCTCTCATTCGTTCCCTTCTGTACAGAGTCATTATGCAGCTATAAAATACCATGGTAGGAGGAATGTTGAAAACTTTTATAAATGGATCATGAAAGACATTTAAAGAGCTTTACCTGACCTTCCACACTAAGGTCAAGTATAACTCAAGAAGGTATTTTTTTTTTTTTTCCAACTCTGACACAAGAATCTCTGTGGTGCCTCCTCTTCAAAAATTGAGACCGTATCTTTGTGATGACTTGTTACTGTCTCCTTCTCCCACTCCATTTCTACTCACCTGTTAAGGTCTACTAAAAGGCCTTTCTTTCATATTTAACTTACACAAATCTTCCTCCTTCCTGAACAGCACCCATAGAATGTCATTGTCCTTGAACACATTTTAGGACCTGGTTGTTTCTGCCTGTGTTATTCACAGTTGTCTTGGATTTTTGGTTTTCCTTCCTCAATCAGATTTCACCTCCACTTAAGCACGATAATGAACTTTCTATTTGGGTTCTATTGCCCCACTAGCATACAGGTGCCTTGAGGGAAGGCATGGATGAGTTGTGCTCATTTTTATATCTCTGGTGCCTGGTACATAGTAGGTGCCAACAAATATGTGTTGAAATGAACCAGTAAACTCCATTGTGATCTTGTACTAACAGAATGTGGAGTAGTTGGTAGAAGCTAATGGTGTAGGTTGCTTTACATAAAATTACGCACATTCTCTTTTGAGCTTCTATCTTGCACACACAAATGTGGCAGTTGCAGTCACTATCCCTGGAGACCCCCTGCAGTGTCTGCCTCTGCTGTGACTCTCGTAGCTCCTGCCCCGCCCTCCACTATGATCTCAGAGATGCAGAGTGGTACAATAGGGGTGGTCTGTGGCTGACAGTCCTGGGGTCCCCAATATTCATTCTCCTCTTCTTACTATTATTAGCTGTTCACATATTCTCCCAGGCACCCTGGCAGGCAGTTGTGGCCATGTGTCTGAATTCTAGAGAATGAGGGCAAACTTCAAGGATGGCAGAGTCATACAACAGGTGCCAGGGATCTGAGCCCCCGAGACATTGTGGAGCGGAGTCATCATACTTATCTTAGCATTTGTGTGTAAGACAACATTTAGGTATTTTTGTCTTGTGGCTGTTTCAGAGCCAGACTTATTTTTACCTAATACAGGGGCCATGGGGGATGGTTTAGGCTTAGCTCTTGTCTTACAGAAGAGGAAACTGAGGTCCCAAGTGGCCAACCTGTTTCCACAGTGTGGCGGTGAGATCCCTGAGACTAAAAGTCCAGGTCCAGGGTCCGAGCCTGACTATGAACAGCTCATGCTCGAGTGTGAAGCTCGTGGCTGCTTCTCTAGCGAGGGCAGGGTGGGAAGGGTCTCTAAGATTTTGCAAATTATTTTATAATCCTGAAGACAGATGTAAGTGAAGACAATTTCATTGAACAATATTGTTTCTTTTACAATGTGTAAATAGCCTGGGGTGGGCAGTGTGGGTGTAAACCCAGGATCTAACACAGCCATAGAAAGCACAGCCCCGAATGCCATATATTCCCATAGCATCAGGGTTAGGAGCCAGGCAGCTGGGAGTATAGGAATGTGGTACCCATGAAGACTTAACCTATACACGGGCCAGACATCGGCTTTAGAGAGAAATGAGAATAGATTGTTTGCTTTCTACTAGGAGAAAAATAGGGTTTTGATCAACATTTAAGTTTTGGAGGAAACTTGGCACAGAGGCCTCCTGGACCAGAGTCCTTGCTATTAGAGGGAGGGTAGGTGAGAAGGGTGGGAAGAGAATGAACCTACCTAGGATGGGGTCTGAGTACCAGTATGAGGCTGGACTTCTCAGCGGCTCCTTCCTGCAAGAACTCTTCCCTGGCAATCTCCTTGTTATGCAATTCAAGCCAGAGGCGAGTGTTTTTCACCAGAGTATGTTTCTACGGAGGATCTTGTAATTAGGCTCTTTCGTAAATCACAGATTCTGTATACAAAATAGAGAGATGCCCCATCACAAAATTATGTAATAATAGCAGGCTACGTGCTTACAAGACTAAGAATACTTGAGGTGGGCCAACCAGCTGGCCAGACAAAAAGGTGGTGTGGTCTACGGGGGAAGCGATGGCATCTTAGTCCTCAGTCTGGGGACTCCGTGGGGGTCACATGACCTCTCTGTGCCTGGAGGCTCCTCTGTGGCTGTTGCCTGCCCTGTGCTGACTTTGCTTCTGGAACCTGCTGGGCATCTGAAACAGGGAGTGTGTGTGGGAGGGGTGGATCTAGGATTTGCTTGGATCTTGTAGAAAGCTCTTAGAACTTAAAGAACCTAATAATTCTCCAATTCGCATCCCCCTCCTTCTTTTTCTTAACCTGGAAAAAACTCAGACTTAGGGAAGTAACATTTTCAAGTTCACAAGGCAGGTCAGTAGAAAATCAAGAAAGTGAAGACACCCCTGACTTCAGAGTGGTTTCGACAGCACCCTAACTACAAATAAGACTCAACCATCATCTCCCTAATCACTGGAAACACAGTTTAGGGTTTATTTTTCGTTAAAGGAAGCAAATGTATATAGTGATCTGGATCAAAACTGAAACACCTGGAGAATATGACCCAGGGGCGCTCGTCACTGTGAGGTGTGGGACAGCTGGAGCACCCAGCCCCCAGAAGAGAGGTTGGTTTCATGTCCTACCCCCACCTCGAACACCTGTGCAGCCTTGGGCAGGTTGCTCCACCCTTCCAAGACCTTCCTCCACCTAAAGACACAGGCTGGGCAGCATCTCTGAGGCTCCTCCCAGCACTGAGAAATTTGGGTCTAAGAATTATACTCACTTTTCTTTTGAGCAACCAACTCTTGTTTCACCCTGATTTGGCTCCTGAGGGATGATGGTGATTATTCAGAATCATAGGAGGCACCATCCTTTCCCTGTGGAGAATGGAAGGGAGTCTGCCTTAGTCTGTGTGGGTTGCTGGAATGGAACACCACAGACTGGGTGGCTTATCAACAATGGAAACTTATTTCTCACGGCTTTGGAGGCTGGGAAGTCCAAGATCAGGCAGATTCAGTGTCTGGCATGTGCTCATGTTCAGGTTCACAGACGGCTCCTTTTTGCTGTATCCTCACATGGTGGAAGGGTGAGGGGCTCTTTCAGGCCTCTTTTCTTTTCTTTCTTTTTTTTTTTTTTTTTGAAACAGAGTCTCGTGCTGTCACCCCAGGTAGCGTGTGAGTGCAGTGGTGTCATCATAGCTCACTGCAACCTCAAACTCCTGGGCTCCAGTGATCCTACTGCCTCAGCCTCCAGAGTAGCTGGGACTACAGGTGTGAGCCACCACACCCAGCTAATTTTTTCTATTTTTGGTAGAGTTGGAGGTCTCACTCTTGCTCAGGCTGGTCTTGAACTTCTGAGCTCAAGATTCTCCTGCCTCAGCCTCCCAGAGTGCTAGGATCACAGGGATGAGCCACTGTGTCCGGCCTCTCAGCCCTCTTTATAAGGGCGCTAAAGCCATTCATGAGGGCTCCATGACCATGACCCAATCACCCCCCAAAGGTTCTACTCCCTCATGCCAACACCTTGGGGATTGGGATTTCAACCTGTGAATTTTGGTGGGACACAAATATTCAGACCACAGCAGAGGCTAAGGGTATGCCAAATGGGAGGGGAAAGGGAGAAGGGGAGGAAGAGGAGGGGAAAGGCAGGTGAGAGGAGACAAGAAGAAAGGAAGAAGAGGGGAGGAGGAGGGGGAGGAGGAAATGGAGAGAAAGAACAAGCATGCAGTGTCCCTATCAGGGTTTGTTTGGGTTGGGCAGTTTGATTGATGGAGCCCGGAGCTGGCCAATATTGGTGTCTTATTCCATCTCTATCCATTTCTAATTTTCTCTGACCTGAGCAAACTATTTGCAGGTAAATGCTAGGGATCCCAGGCAGACCCCAAGAAGAAAGCTCAAATGACTCTCTATAATTCATTTCCAGCGCCAGAGAAGCAGCTCAAAGTACCTCTCTGCATAGTCCTGAATCAGTGGTACGATCTCAATACTAACGATAGCTTCTGTTTATCGAACACTCATAATGAACCCGACCCCGTCTTCAGCTCTTTAACTGGCACAACAACCCTAGGAGGTAGATACAATTAATATCCCCACTTTAGACCTGGCTTGAGCAAGTAACTTATCCAGAGTCACTTAGCTAATAAGTAGTGACACCTGGATACACGTTTGTCTAATTCCAGAGCCCAAACTAGTATCTACGACATGCTATGGGCTTCTTAAACAAGAATCTTTATCTCCCCAGGGCCAGGCCCAGGCCTGAAATAGCATAAGTCCTCATCAGATGAATGAATGAATTATGAAGGGCACCGAGGTCGATGATTGTAAGCCTGGTATGAAAATTTATATCCTGTCCCAGGAATCACATTTCTTTAATAGATTTCCAAGGCAAGCCCTAAAAACAGAGAGGGCTTGTTTTTCAGCAATGCCCGTGCATAAATGCAATTTTTTATTTTTATTTTTGCAACCACAAAGGGCCCTAAGTTTCCCTTGTGAATGAACTCAGGATCCTGAAGTTTCCAAGAGAAACCAACCTGGAGACTCCTTGCATCATGGTGGCTGTCTTCCCAGTCCACCCTTGGAGTGATCTGCCCCCTTGAGCTGTCCTCAAAGACACGCTAAGGAAACACATTTTGGAAGGAAGGATGTAACAGAGCCCAGGGGCCAATTGTGCATTTGGCCAGGATCCAAAGACACTGCATACAAGTCAGAAATATGCTTTCTAGTTGACGCCACAGGACGCTGGTTTCAAAAGACTTGTCATTCTTGTCTGTTTACCACATACCTCTTTGTCATGGGCTCTTCTTTTCCAAAAATTTTTATATTTTTCCCCGGCATTTTGTGTTTTGGTAATTGACTACAAGAATAGTTCTATAGCATAAATCAACAATGAGAAACAAATTACCCCTGCCTGCATCCTTTCATGCTTTTTTCATCTCTAATGACATTTTCTTTATGATGACTAACCCAGACTGACGTAATTTATCAATTGATCTTGACGATGTACATTAGGAAATGTGTTCTGCAGCCCTCAGCAGGCCGCCTCTCATGTGCGCCACATTGCTTTAGAAAACCTATTAGTGCAACAGAAGTAACTAAAGCCCAGCCTTTTTGCTGAGAATATTAGAACCAGTCGTAATTACTTTATTAATCATAAGGTGAAACAGCACGCTTATGTCACGGCAGCCATAAAATAAGTGGTTTTATGGCAAATGTAGTTAAAAAGAAATGACAGGTTGGATTTATAGTATTCAGCAGTTAAAAAAAAAGAAATTACGCATATGGCAATTTTCTTTCTTTGGTTAAATGTTCATTAAACCAAATACTGCTAAAAACCATTTGTAACTAATTCCCTAGTGGGTCCATGTCCTAAGAGGATTTATTTTAAAATACAAATTAAAGCTTAAATTTGCCTTTTTATTAAAAATAAATGTAGTGAGTCAACATCTTGTCTCCTGAGGGAAAGGAGAGAGAGGTGCAGACGTGGTATAGGAAGGATTCTGTAGTGGGAACTGGCGGCCATGCTTGTGTTTGGGATTCGGTTGTGCTGTCGGTGTCTGCCATCTTTGAGGCTGGCAGAATTCAGAAGCTATGGTCCATATTGAAGCCCAAACACGGCCACTGTCCGAAGGTGGGGACACCATCGTGACCAAGACCATCATTTAGAGTGATGCTTACACTTCTATTGTTATGTTAGGTATTTTGTTTTCCTTAAAGTCAGTATTAACTCTAAGTAAATAAAAATAATCTTGGGTTTCCATAAGTATGCTTGGCATTCATACACCTCGCAAAAAAAAAAAAGAGAGAGAGAGAATTAGGATTCATCAACGTTTCACTTTCTGTTACTGATTAAAGCCATTTGTGTGTGTGTGTGTGCTCGTGTGATTAAATGAGAGAGAGAAAATTAACATTCGTTGAATGCTGACTCCATTCCAGACACTTTCTACATTAACCAGCTATTAATGACTGTCTCATTTAATACTCAAAGCAGTTCTGTGTTACAGATAGCATTGTCCCATGTTTACAGGACAAAACTGAGGCTCGGTAATCTCTTGGAAGGTAGCTCTGTAAGTGGAAGATCTGGAATTGTGACTCAGAATTGCCAGATTCCAAAATCCAAGCTTTTTGCCCTATACCAGGATGTTTCCAATTAAAATACAAAACAAAATTATTGAATGCTGAGCACTGGCCGATTTCCTAAAGCAAAATGATGAGGTATGTATTATTGTCCTCATTTTGCAGGTAGATACTCGAAAGAAGGTAAGTTGATAAGGTCACATCTCTAGGGAGAGAGTTCAAATCCAAATCTGTTTACAGGAGTCTACAGCTACTTCTTTATGGTCTCAGTAACCTCTTCCACCAAATAACTACCTGTCCTGGGAACTTTCTGTTTGTGTTAAATCCCAGCTGGCCAAAAGTTAAATTCATTTTCTTTTGCTTTGCCTTTTGTGATCAATAGAAAAAACTCACCACCATCCTTTAGGCAATCATATCCACATAGCGTGAATTCTTTAAATTCTCCTTCAGCGGACTGGACAGTATCATAGTGAAACAAACCACTGTGTTTTCCCTTTGCGGAGACAGTATTACTTCTTACTTCTCTTCTGATCACACAGAATCAATTCAGAGAAACCAGACAGAAGAAACTGCTTCAGGAAATAGAACCTGCTATCTTTTTACATCACAGTTGAGGCCAGTATTGCTTCAAACAGACAGAACATGGAGTTGGGGACTCAGTTTAGGTGAAGTTCTGTCACTGAGTAGGCACCTAACAGATGTTGGTTCTCTCATCTCTCCTTGAGGGGCCCACTGGCCCAGGACATGAGACCTGAGAAGATCCCGTAGGAGGAGAGGATGGAAGTTCTGACACACAGGTGGCCTCAGAAAGATGAGGGTAGCAGACCTGAGGGACTGGGGTTTTGGAACAAGACTCCAGATGGAAAGTGAGGCAAAGTGAGGCACAGGAACTTAGCGGTAACACTGGGGTACAATGTAGATCAGAAATAAGAGCCAGAGTGCAGGTTCAAGAAGGATTACTATCTTACTTAGTGCATTACTGAGCCGTGTGGGCCCTTAACTTCTTTTATGGACATGCTAAGTCACAGGACCTGGGTTAAATTTGAGGCAGGGACAGCTATATAATTTGTGGGGTTAGTGCAAAATGAAATCGCAGGATCCTTGTTCTGAAGCTCGAAAAAAAGTGCTGTTAAAGGTTCTAAAATGTTAAACTTTTTTTTCTTCCTGGTTTCTTTCTCTATTATACTTTTTTTTTTTTTGCAAGGGCCAATATGGACTCTCACAAGTGCCTGGGGACTCCAACTTGTGACTTGGAGGTGTGGCCCACCAGCTTCCAGGACAGCCTCTATCAGCCCCCAGACCAATGTGCCATATGATTCACAGCCTGCCAAGGACCCCTACCCATGAGCAGTCTTCTGATGAGATTGGCACCAGTTTTCATGCCACTACAGGCAAGGCTGTTCTGTAGATATGTGGTCCCTAACCCCCGGGCAGTGGCGGATTGGTACCAGTTCATGACCTGTTAGGAACCGGGCCACACAGCAGGAGGTGATTGGAGGGTGAGCAAGTGAAGCTTCATCTGTATTTACAGCCGCTCCCTATTGCTGGCATCACTGCATAAGCTCCGCCTCCTATCAGTGGTGGCATTAGGCTCTCATAGGAGTGCAAACCCTACTGTAAATAGCGCATGTGAGTGACCTAGGTTGTATGCTTCTTATGAGGATCTAATGCCTGATGATCTGAGGTGGAGCTGAGGCGGTGATGCTAGCGCTGGGGAGCGGCTGCAAATGTAATGTGCTTGACTCATCCTGAAAGCATCCCCCCCACACCCGCCTCCCATCCATGGAAAAATTGTCTTCCATGAAACTGGTCCCTGGTGCCAAAAAGATTGGGACCGCTGCTGTAGATCACTACTGAGTCCATTACTGAAACAATACGAGGAAGTCAGCAGTTAATTACATACTGAGGAAGCTCCTTCGCAGAAGCCTGCACTCAGCTCTCTTTTTCATGCTCTCTGAAAAGACACAATCACCCATTATAGTCATCACTGGCTTTGTTACTTTTTGTGTCTCTAATTGTCACTTTTCTTTTAGACAGTGAGGCATGGTGGAAAGTATGCTCATGGGGAAGCCACTGGCCTGCTCTGGTTCTGGGTCTATTAATACTTCAGCCTGTGACCCTGAGTGAGTCCCTTTACTGTTTTGGGTCTCGGCTGTCCAATTGAATGAGGGGATTGGAGCAGATCTGGCTAAGTTCCGCTCCTGTTGGACAATCTGTTACTGTGTTCTGTGCTGTGCCCAGCAGGAGGCTGGTGATCACAGCAGACACGGAGAAGGAAGTATGTTCTCTAGTTCTGGCCCTCAGAAAGTTCTGAGAGCTGGGGATATCAGGTGGAAACAGAGAAGTCCATCATCGTGCAGCTCTTCAAGGGCTACAGGAGTTTGCAGGGGGGAAATTTGGTTTGCTAGCTGGAGTGAGAGGAAAGAGGCCATCCTAGCTAGAGTGGAGAGAATCCCATGTTGGAAGCAGGGAGTGAGAAAGACGAACAAGGATCTCAAATAAAGGCAAGGATGTTTGGACTTCATCAGCAATAAGGCACCAATGTCAAAATTCGATTAGTGGAGTTACAACATGAGATAGACTCTTTAGAAAATGTATTGGTTAGGAATGTATTTGGCTACACCAACCACAGTGGCCTAAACACATCTGGGTAGATTTTTCTATTTAACAAGACATCAGGAGGTAGCAGATGCTGGTGTTGGTTTAGCAGTCAGAGTTACTGTGACATTAGAATGCAGAAATCCTAATATTGAGGTTATTTCTTCAATTTTCACAGCCTTTTACTCATGGTTGCAAGATAGTTGCTACAGCTCCTGCTCATGCCTCCATATATGGCAAAAAAAAAAAAGAAAAAAGGAAAAAAAGAAAAAAGTTAAAAAAAAAGAGTGAATCCACAGAGGGTTGTAGCAGTTGAATCTTTCCTTTTATATCACAAAAACTTTAATAGAAGCCCCCAATCCCAGACCTCCTAAAAGAAAATAAAACTAGACTTCTGTTTCTGTCTCAGGATCATAGCCTGGCCATATGGCTATTCTAGCTGCAAAGAGGCTTTCCAACCTCTGTAGAAGCCATTCCCAATCCTGCTTTCCCTTGCAGCCTCCTACTATACATTGTGCATTGATTTTTTGTTTTTAAATTTCTTTGGTAGCTAAATGTGAGCATCTTAAGAAACTTCTCACCTTTGTTTCTCAAGCGTTTGGCTTGTGCTGGGTTCACAACAATAATTCCTGCATGACTGTGAGTGCGAATTGAGCAAGGACAGCCCTGTTGGTGTCCTGCCTCTGTTGCTTTTCTCAAATAACCAAATTCCCAATGCATTGGCCAGAATTTGTTATATTATCCTGGTCCTATTCCAGCATATTTCATAGCAGCCATTAAAAAGTATATTCTTAGGTTTGCACTTATAAAACTTTATTGTCTTAATGCATTTATTATCATCCATTTGAAGTTTATGTCCTGAAGTACAGCCTTAGCTACACAGCTGCACCTACCTGTTGGTGCAAACCACAGCGCTCAAGATGGCGCACTTCTGGTGACAGATTCAATTACTTTCCCAGGCCCGTATAACCTCTATCAGTGGTAGATGATTGTAGTGGTTTTTGCTGTTTCCTGAATGACTATAAAACATTCTTACTTTGGCCAAATTACTTCTCTGGCTTCATCCATAAGTTCGCTTCATCTCAGTTGAGCTTATCCTATTAAAAAGCAGGAAGTCCTCTGGCGTTCTATTTTTGGACAGGTTTATTTGTGAGTCTTTTTTTTTTTTCTCCTTGCTCGTTTTTTATCTTTTATCTTTACAAGTTTCTGTGGTATAAAATTGGTCATTTTTACTGACCATTACTGCAGACTGAATTCTTTCCTATAAACCCTAATTTTGCAATCTGGGAGCAATATACGTTGCTGATGTGATTTTTATTCCCGTCTCCCCTTCCTAGGCTGGAAGAGTAGCCTTTTTTGTTGCAATTTATGGTGAGGTCTTGTATTAATACTTAACACTCTTCTATTGCAGGTGCTTTTACTAAGGCTTATGTTTTGCCTGTTTCTCAAGGAATTTAATATTTTCTCCAATTTGTGAGCTAAATCTTAACTCCTTTTTTCCCCCTATTGATCCAGGACTAAAATGCATGTTTCTTTATGTCCAGAGCCTGATGTATTATTACTGCAGGTAAAGATTTTTGACACATTCTAATATGCATGTTAATCTCACCATGACATGGAACTAGTCCCTGCAGAGTCATGCCTTGTTAAGGAACATCGTAACCTCATGTGCTTTCTAAGTTGAGGGCCCAAAGGTGACACCTGCCCCTTCACTGTTGGCTGTCTCCAAGCTGGAAGGGGCAGCAAACAGCATACAGCTGTGGATTTTGAAGGGGGAATGTTAAAAAAATAATAAAACTGACCTTCATGAGATTTGGTTGTTTACAGAACAGATTTTGTCATCTAGATCTTGCCTGGGTGCCCTGGGGGTGGCTGTCACAGAAGCCTCCTACGGTGTTGAGTGCAGTGATTAGAGATGGGGGAACGAGGAAGGCAGTGGGCTGGAGGTGGAAATACACCTCCCCAGGCATTCACATTTATTCTCTCTCGCTTGAGGCTGGATAGATTTCTGCCCAGCAGTGAAGCCATTCTGATACACCACCTCGGCACAGAATTTTAAGTTCCTCTGTGCTCAGGGAACAATGATTTGGGTTAGCTGGGATTAACCCACAGTGGAACCTCGGCAAGATTGGTTGTGCATCTCTCAATGAACTGAGGAATCACTTACAGTTTCATGAACGGGATTCATTTGCCTGATGCCTGGAGCTGAGTTGTCACAGGCAGTGTGGGAAGGGCAGTCTGGGAACTCCCCATGCCTGGCAGGCTGTCATCCAGTGTGTCCCCCGAGTGTGCATTCTGAGGGGTTCTCAGTGGAGACCCTGACGGTGACACCTCCTTTTGCTACCCTGCTTACAGAACACACAGGTGCATCATGGAAGCATCTTATAATTTTAAAAACGTCCTTTATGCAAAGAGCCCAGAGCCTACATGTTTTAACTCCGAAGTGGCAGAGCCTTGTTTGGACACTTGGAGCCAGATGTTCACATCTGTGTAAAATAGTATCCACTGGACATTGAGGACTATGCATGAAATCTTTAAGATAAGTTGTAAAGGCAGATATTGATAGCCTGAATCTAGAATAGTTAAGCCATTTTTGTTTTCTCTTAAAGAGGAGCTAAAAAGGACAGGCATGCATCTAATACAATTAGTCCTTTGTTGGGAAATTTGTAAATGGATTACTGTCAATCTGAATAGGTATCATGTATGGAACGTGCATCTTATTTCTCTAAGATAGTGACGTATCTGTCTCCCTGGTTGTCCCCCACCTGCCTCATTTAAGGTGAATAGTGCTTAGTAGGTCCTTGCTGTTCTTGGTATATTTTTCCCACTGTTCCTAGGGCTGTGTGGATACCAACACAACACGTCTATGGTTTGGGGGAAAAAGGAGGTGAGGAGGAGAGAACTAACGCTTACTGAGCATCAATGATGTGCTGAGCTTCGTCCACATCCTCTTATTTAATCTGCCCACACTTACGATGTGATGATGTTGTCCCCACTTCCCCACTAAAGACTCCACAGTAGAGAGCTCCAGTCGGAGTCCCCAGACCACACAGCGATGAGACACAGAGCTGGGTCTGCCTGAACACAACTCCCACACACCATCCATAACCCCACGTGGTCTGAAAAGCAAAGCATTTAATTTCATATTCCTAGTGATCTAGTTCATTTGCATATACCAACTTATTTATATGTCAATTGCTGTACCTTAGACAATGACATTTTATTGGGGCAGTTTATAAGCCTCATCCTCCAAATACTGAAAAAAATATATGAAATACTCAAACAAACTTTGAAAGTTATTTATACTTAGCGTCCTAGACCTTTCTGTGACTTCTAGCTCATTCTGAGTCTCAGTGTGGCTGGGAGCTTCTACAGCTGGGTGGAAATAGGGTCACCCCAGGCCCTGTTGATTCCAGGCCACACAAATCTGTACCTACTTCTTCAGAGGACAAACTCCCCTGGATTTACCTAAATGGTGGTGTTCAGGGTACAGGGAGAGGGGATGGGAGTGAGATGCCCAGGCTCTTTTGGGGACAGACAAAGCTACTATGCCAGAGTGGGAAGTATTAGGTGGTACATATGCTCATTTTCAGGTCCCCTCCCCAGACTTAATGACTGTCTTGGATGCTCCAGCCCCCTCTGCCTCCCACTCTATCTGGGATATGTGCCATTCACTCTGGCTCGCCCCTGCCCAAGCTACGGCACTAAGTGGGTTATCTCTAGATCAAATTACATCCTCGACTCTCAGCCGCCATCAGTTGGTGCAATCAGTAATTAATTAGGCATCAACAGTCTGGTTAATGATAACATTAGGTTAACGTTTAGAACAGACCTTTCTCCTGTTTTATTTTAGTCCTTAATTGCCTGTTTGGGCTAATCCTTACAACACCGACCCCAGACGAGGCTGTCACACATCTAGAGTCACCCTCCATCCACATGTGCTCTCAGTGAGGTCCCTTGGAGGGGCACACCTACAGAGGACAGCTCTCGGTGGAGCTGCGTTTGACTGTCAGGGAAGTGTGGGGTAAACACTATTAATATGAGCTTGATGCTGCCTGATGGAGCCGAGTGAGGGGTGCCATATGGCGAGGCTGTCATCATTAATAATGGCAGCTGCGGTAGGAATAGAAAGGTGTCTCTGTGTGCAGTGATGGGGGAAGGGGAATTTGAAATACATCACGAAATCCTCTGGGGAAAAGGGAACTAGAAATGGACTCGAAATGTGGTTGACCTCCTTTCCCACCCTTGGCCCTGCTGGGAGCAGACGTGGAGGCTTTGTGGTCAGACCACAGTGGCTTTGTCTTTTCTTGGTGACTGTGGCCACACTGCCCTTCCAACGAAAGATGTGGACTCTCTCCCCAGGCTTTCCATATCAACTTTGGTGGGTGACACCGGTTGGAGGGCAGATTGTCATGAGGAAGTCTGCAAGCCTGTGTGTGGTGGATGAGCCGGGAAGGTCCGAACACGTGGGTGGGAATGAATGTGTGGGAGCAGAGGAGAGGCTGAGCTTCCAGTCCGCCAGTGTTGGGTGTCTCTGAGCCTCTGAGCATGGGCTGGCTCATCTGTGAGGGGGAGGTCGGGTCTCTGGGCAAATCATACCATGGGCTCTTCCACAATCCTCACAATATTTTGACTTAGGTGGTACCTGGATAAAATGAACCCCCTTCTGCAGGAGAAGGAGTTGCGGAAGGAGAGCTGTCATCAAAGCCATGTGTAGCCCAGGCAATTGTGTATGGAGGAGGAGGTGGGGATTTTTTTGCCTGAGAGCCAGCTCCAGGACCACCAGCATTGCCTTGGCAACGGCGATGGGGGAAGAATTTATAGGCTCATTCCTACGTGAGTACCTTAGGTCTTTTTAAATTCCTGCTGGCTTCTCTACCCACCCACGGCTTCTCTGAGTCACCTCTCGGGGCTCTGTGAGATGCTCTCTCACAGTCTGAGCCTTGGCACGAAGCTCAGTGACTGAGGAAGGGGGCTGAGAGATGGAGCGGCTTTTCAGTGTTTCTCTTTGGTCCCTGCAATGTCAGTTCAAGGGCGTAGAGGGAAAAATCAACTTTGAAGTGTTACTGCTCAAATCCCCTGCATTCACCTAAAACATGAAGGGCCTTTCTAAACAGCTTGCGAAGTGTCAGGCATTCAGGATGATCTTGGGTGAGTTGTAGGACAATCTCGCTGTCCCTGATCTGGTCTCCTCTGTAAACATGAGCACTGGACTACCTGGCCACAGTGGGCCCTTCCAGCTCCGGCATTTTGTATGCTCTGGTTGGGCTTCTCCTTGTTTAACCATGGCTGGTTTAAGAACAAAACACCTGTCCCATTTCCCGTTGCCAAGAACTTGCAAAACCAAGCCAAGCAAGCTGCCTTGTTAGCACCAGCCAACAGGAGTCGGGAGCCAGGGCTCAAACCGAATTTGGTGCCAAAAACCCGAAAAAACTGAACCATTCGGCTCCCAAATTACACTAAAATAAAATAAAAAACCACACAACTGAACTTAGAAACCAAGAACCAAATGTGTATTTTTAAAAATAGAACAAGCCACTTTTTGGACTAGTTAGGACCAGAATCAGTTCTTTATATTTTTGAAAACTAATTTGAACACCAAAATATACCCTGGACTGAATCAGATATTCCCAACAGTTTTGGTCTCTGGTTAAAAACAGACAAGCAAGCAAGCATAGAGATTGAAAAAAGCTCCCCGACATTTAGAATGAGAATTTGAACAAAATTGGAAAAATGAGTTTTAGTACATTTCAGTCAAGTGAAACCTCTGTAACCAATTGGGAAAATATTGGTGGATTCCACTGTCCAGACAACCTTGGATCCGCCATGGTTCATCTCTGATGCACTGGGCCACAATTTCCAGTTGCTACTCATTTCTTTGTGCCCATCTGCGCTTGACTTGTCCTCACTCCACCGAACCCAGGGACAGACAGAGCCAGGTCTGACTTGTTGCAACTGCTGCATCTCAGGCCTGCATCTCTCAGGCAGAGCAGAGAAGAGGTGCTCTGCGAGCAGTGGGTTTTAGAAAGCTCTGTCATGAGGTTGTCATCCTTAGAGTAATGGAGTCTCTTGTTATTGTCCCATTTTAAAGATGGTAACATTCCCATGGCTAATGGGAATCGCTCACATTTATTAAGCTAAGTTGTGAATAGCATCGTCCTATATGTATGATTTCTTACAGTTAGTTTTTCCTTCTATCCAAGTTACACATGCACATAGTTTAAAAAATCGGATTGTCCTCCAGGGTTTGTTAGGAAAAACAGCAGTCCCCACTCTCTTCAGATTTTCCACTCCCCAGAGGCAGCTGTTTTCAATTCTTTTGGTGAATCTTGGATATTAACTTCCATGTCTTTGCATAATGTGCCTGTCCTGCTACTTAATTTATCAGGACTTCTTCGTATGTACAGTGAGGATCTAGTTCCCGTTACTTCTTTGCCTCCAAGACACACACACACACACACACACACACACACACACACGCACACTCCAAACACACTACACATGTACACCACACATTCCTTCACAAACACACCCCCTACACACCCCACAAATACCTGTCACACACCACATACCCCATGCAAACCTTACAAACATACCACACTCCTACATCACACCCCACAACCACAGCCCACCCCCCAAAAAACACACATACCACACACTCTGCACCTCCCCCACAAACACAGCACCACCTCACAAACAGCCCCCCACCTACACACACACACACGCACACACACACAACCCCATATACCCCACAAACACATCACAGACACACACTGCAGCACACATACACACACTTTCTGGACCTCCCATTCTTGCAATATGGTTATACTGTAATTTTCATTGATACAGTGGTCAGTTTGTATTTTATGGATATGTAAATGCTCCATGCAACTGAGCCTTGTAGTAAACTATGATTATTTTCCATTGCTTCAGAATTTTCCTATTTCCCTGGAGTGAATAATTAGCTCAGGTTTTTATATGTGCGTGTGTGTTTATGCTTAATATTCTGTGACTTACCACGAAGTCAACCTCAGAAACCCCTCCAGCTGCACATCTCTCAGTACATTCAAGCACATTCAGTATCCCATTCATTTCATCTTTAAACAAATTATATCTCCTTTCTTGATTTCATTTTGTAAAGTGGGGAATAGGAACAATTTCAGCTGTTTTCTAAGGCTTCCCTGAGGCCAAACCAGTTTGTAAGGTCCTCAGACCTTTATTTCTGGATACGAGTTGGCCCGAGTTCAGATATTATTCTGTTTAATGTTGGAATACATTTTTTATTTTTTGTCTATCAGCTTCTAACAGCTCCTAGAACGTTACTATCTGCAAAACACTTGTGGAAAAATAAGTCTCACAAGATATAAGTATAAAAGCAGGTGGATCCTGCCTGCTTTCAGCCCACATATACTTTTTTCTTCTCATTCTAAATAAGTCAGAGCTAAACTGAAAATTAAAATCTTGTAATACCCATATCACGTTTGAGGGACCTGCTACCACCATCGAGGACTGCATGGGGTTTGATTCTGGAAAGTGAAATGGCTCGTGCTCTATCTTAAGTGCTATTTTCTGTCTCAAATGTGTAAGGTCACCCTCAGAACCCTGGTATTTCGTACCTTTCCCACAATCCTCTCTCCAAGGCAAGGATTAAATGCGCTTTGGTTTAGAGTTTCAGGAGGCAGAGTAGCATCCCTGGCGAGACTTAACCCAATGGAATCCTTAAGGCTAGAACCCTGGTCGGAGAGAAAACAAGAAGGAATATAGGCAACCTCTGTCAGTAAGACCTGTCTCTGACGTTGAGGTCTTTCTCTGCATTCTCAAACCACCTGTGCCACTAAGGAGCCAGATGTGTGCTTCTTGCTTCCAAATTAGCGAGATGATTGTCTCGCTAAGTTAAGCAATTTGGATTTCAAGACTGGCTTCTGCCTCACTTCCCGCCAACCCCCATTTTCCCTCCCTCCTCTTTCTTCCTTTCTCGTTCTCTTCCTCCTCCTCCTCTTCCTCCTCTCTTATATTCTCCTCTCTCTCTCTCTCTTTCTCACTTTCACCCACGAGGGGTTGAACGTGAGGTTAGAATGATACTCCTGGCTTCACCTCTGTGGCTGGTTGGTTGTAGAACCTTGAGAAGTCTACATGGACGCTCTAACCATCTCCAACCATTTCTTCATCTATAATATGGGGTTGATAAGGCTACCAAGTGATTATGAGGATTGAACAAAGTCATGCATGAGAACAGCTTGGTGTAGGGCTTGGGATATACTAATTGCAGAATAAATGTCTTTATAACAATGATGATATTGTCTTAAGACTTTCACCCCAAAATGCAATGCTGTTTAAAAGAGATACCCTCAGTCTAAGAAATTTTGGCAATTTGTATAGTATGAATCTATATTTCAGCTCTTTGGAATATTTAAATAGAATAAAATCTTGGTTTGGCTCAGAGAATATATGTTGATTCAGTTTTATTCTGGCTCAATCATTTTAGTGAATATATAGATTTTGCTTGGGTTTATATGTGGATCTATAAGCATTGTTAAATTGAGATTTGGTGTTTTGTTTTTATCCTGGTGTTTTAGTTGTTAAAATCTTGAATTCAGAGCTGAGAGTCTACACGTGGTTCTGATGGGATTCTGAGCTTTCTGCTGGAGTCCAGAGCAGAACATCCAAGGACTTGTGAAATAACAGCTCTCTGGCTTTTTGAACAAGATGCTGCCCAGGTTAAGTGCACAGAAAAGGTTTGATGAGTCTGTTGCTTAATCATGCAATGTCATAGTTATTTGGAAAAAAACAGTTCATTGGCAAAGAGCCTCTTAATGTGGTTTCTCGTTTGCAGAATCGCATCTAATGTTCACCTGCGATGTGAGTGGCTGCAGTAGCTGTCAAGACAGGTGATGGGAAGGAAGTGTTTCAGGGCTTTTATCCACAGGGGCACATCTCGGGTCAGCCTCTCAGCGGCTGTGCGTGGCCAGAGGTCCGAGTCTGCAGTGCTTTTTATCTCCATGAAGCACTCGAGGCTGTTCAGGGTGCTTGATTTAAGAGAGGTGAGTGGTTGTCAAGGCAACCTCCTTTTGATTCATTCATAGAATGGAAGTTGCAATACTTAAGAAAGACCCAGAAATAACGGTTGCACTGGAACTGCCCACATCTAGCCAGTTCGGGAAATCTGGGCCTTTAAAAGAAGAAAACAAGATGAGAATATATACAATCAATCAGGCTTCCTTGGTGTCTGCATTTTTTTTCTGTGGGTTCGATCTGAAGAAACAATTTGGCTCAGGGAACATTTGAATGTCCCACTTCATTCTACAATGTCACAGATTGCTTCCCTTGCTATGACAGTTTGCAGAAAACACTCCATGTAAGTTCTTGTCCATGTGTAAAATCCTGAACGTGTGACACCTGCCTTTTCTCAGAAGATTTTAATGGCCTGTTCTGGGTACAGTACCCAGTGTCCTGTGCCTCCATTTTACTTATTTATTCATTTGTTCATTCAGCCACTCATTCAACAAATACTTGTCAAGTACCTACTGTGTTGCTAGGCTCTTGAGCAAGACACTGCCAAGGTTAAGTGCCCATGGGAAACTCATATTTAACAGATATTTGCTGTTGAGTGCAGTTCTAGTATCACGTGCACAGGCAGGAAGGAGGAATGGGTACCTGGAGTCCTAAAGGACACGTGTCAGGGAGGCAGCCTTCCACGTGACTCTTCACCCAGGCAGCTCAACAGAAACCGAGCCCTGTGATTCTTCCACGAAACCCTTCTCATGCCAGCCCTTCTCTCAACCCAGGACATCTGCCTTGGGCAGAGTTTTTATCAATTTACGGACAGATTGTCAAAAAAGTCTCTAAATGGGTCTTCCTGGCTCCCATCTGTAATTCATCTAATTCATCCTGTGCAGTCCTGAGCAACACATTTTCCCTGAACACTGTTTTCCCCAAGAACCAACAGTAGCTCAAATCCAAACCACTCAGCTCGACTTTCAAGGTCCATCACGTATCTGGCGCTGATGAACACGTCTGATTGTATTCCGCTCCGCCAGCTGCCGTTGCTGACAGCTTCATTTCCTCACTATGCCCAGAAGAGACCTCCCAGCTCTTGATCATGTCATCCCCTGCTTGGAGTGCCCCCTTTTCTTTCCTTTGCCCACCCGTATCACTGGCCCTTGGCCATCACCCCTGCTCCTACCACCCCTCCAGGCCCAGGTGAGCTTCCTGCATATGGCCAAAATGGCTGGTTAATCTCCAGTATTCATTCTTTTCTCTTCCACGCTAATAGAATTTTAGCTGCCTAGAAGGAAGACCCCATGTCCTAGTTTCTCTCAGAGCAAGGCTTGGTCCCATAAACAAGCTCATTCATGAGCAAGTTCATGCAATTTCTGGATCATTTTCTTAAAGGGAAGGGCATGCTCATTCCTCGCCTCTTTCTGTGACTGGGATGTGGGCAGGGCATGAACTAGTTGAACTGTGTGGATACAAAGCCACACACCAAGATGGCGCAACCACAGGAAGGAAGGAGTCTCAGTCCCCGACAGCCTGGAGCTGTCATATGAGCTCTCTGTCATATCATCCCTAGATGCTTACACTTAGACACATGGGAGAAATAACTTCTTTTTTTTTTTTTTTTTTTTGAGACAGAGTCTCACTCTTTTGCCCGGGCTAGAGTGAGTGCCGTGGCATCATCCTAGCTCACAGCAACCTCAAACTCCTGGGCTCAAGCGATCCTTCTGCCTCAGCCTCCCGAGTAGCTGGGACTACAGGCATGTGCCACCATGCCCGGCTAATTTTTTCTATATATTTTTTTAGTTGTCAAATTATTTCTTTCTAATTTTTAGTAGAGACGGGGTCTCGTTCTTGCTCAGGCTGGTTTCGAACTCCTGAGCTCAAACAATCCGCCCGCCTCAGCCTCCCAGAGAGCTAGGATTACAGGCGTGAGCCACTGCGCCTGGCCGAGAAATAACTTCTGACTTGTTTAAAACCCAGATTTTAAAGTTTGGGTTTCTAGTATAGCAACAGAACTAACTATACATCTCCTCCAAGAAGGCTTCCTCGCTCTTCCTGTCTTTAAACTCCCGCCATGATCAGAAAATGTGGTGTGTATTCATTTTCACTTTGTTGTTTCCTTATTCATTTTCTCTTACCAGCTAGGCTTTAGATTTTTAGTTCATGAGGAGACGAACCATAAATTATACCTTGAGGTATAATTTATAAGTGCCAATAAATACCTTCAGCGTGGTTGAAAGAACACTAAGCTAGAAGACCTGGGTTCTAGTCTTTCCTGACACTAGCTAGCAGTATATAATTGGGTAGACTCCTTAATCTTTCTGAGCCTCAGTTTTCTCAATGGCTTAAAGGGAATATAAACTGTATCTCTAATGAGACAGAAGATGTGAAAATATTTTGTAAACCACCAAGGAAAGTCCATGCTAGACAGTAGTATTGTCCTGCTTCAACATCCGTGACCATGTTGTGTATGTAGTCATTGCTCAGAGTGATGATAGGATCTCAGGGCCACTTCCACCAATGATGTCATGGACAGCTGTCCGCTAATCCCCATGGGTCAATGGCAAAATGATCTACCTAGTAGGTTACTAATTATTCAAGTCACTATGGAACACTTAGTAATAAGAATGCATTTTAACAACTCTTGGGAAACCTTAGCAATATGGGATACTTGAGTTATCGCAATACCTGTTCTATTGATAAGGGTTCAAAATTAGCAACCCATCATTCACTGTGTAAATTCATTTTGGAGAATTACTGACCAGATGCTGTAGAGCACAGTACATAGATACATGGATATTTGGGGGACGGGGAGTGGATTTACAGAGAACACATATGTGTGCATGTCTATCTACCATTTATTGAATACCTAAACATTTCCCCTCCACAGAAAAGCAGGTATCCATGTATCCAAGGTTAAGAGGAGGGTTCTGCTTTCAAGCCCCTCCACAGGAGTTATCTCTAGTGAACCAGAGTTTTTAATGAACTTTCACAATAATTAGAAATTTAATTAACCTCTCTGCTTTGATCAGAGCTGCTTCTCATTACCTTTCCCAATGCCTGTTTCTGAGTCAAGAGCTATTTCTGGTTCTTCCCTTTCCAGCTATAAAGTACTTTTTATGTTTAATTTAGTCTGGCACAGCTATAAAGAAAGCAACTCTTCTTCTCAACAGCCTCCAATGACTCCCTGTTGACCACTGAATTAAGTACAAACCCCTCCATCTGGCATTTAGGCCTTCTGCAACGTGGCCCCAGACCACCTTCCAATCTCAGCCCGACTGTTCACACACTTGCGGTCTCTCAACAGGCCCTTGCATTCCTGCACTGGAGCCTTGCTTTTGCTGGTCCTTCTGCCTGAACACGTGGCCATCCACAGCATAAACCTACCCCGGTTGAACCCCTCTGGTCTTTCCCAGGAAGCTTTTCCCACTGACTCCCTTCCAACCCTCATCCGGCCCTCCAACCCCAATCACCAGGGGTTGTATTCTTTCCTCTTCTGAATTTGCACAGAAATTCACACCTTCTCATCATCCTGTTTTGTATGACAGTGATTGTGCATCCTTCTTATTCTCTCTCTTTGGATTATAGATTTTAAAAGAAGGAAATATCTTACCCATCTTTGTGTTCATCAGCACTTCAGACATCACCATAACAAACATGACCACCACCATTTCTGAGCTCCTATTTTGGTCCAAGCACTGTGCTAGACACTTTAAATAGACTACAACTCTCGTATCCACCAGGCCAGATTAGGATGTGGAATCTCAGGTTGAGTGACTTCCCCAAGTCCACAGCCAGGAAGCTCGTATTGGGTTGTGCTCTGCCAAGGGCTGAGCACGCTTGGCAAGAACAGATTTCTGTTGTTACAACAGACCATGCTTTTGAGAATATGGACCAACATTTCCCATGAAAGACACTGACAGATGTGTTTCTGAACCTCTGGCGGGGTGTAAGGACCAATCCTGAGTAAACATCCACAACCAGGGATGTTTTTATCACATCTCCCAATTTGGTGATGGTTTGCCAAGTGCTCTCCTGGCACCCTGGAGTCCGGACCTGCTCAACTACCAGAGTGTCCCGGAGTATGTGAGCTCTGTTCCCATCATCGGTCATTTTGCCAGTTTCCTCTGCAGCAATGTATGGTTGAAAGTTTGAGGTCTTTTAACCCTTAAACCTCTGGGATGACTTCTTCACCGCCTACCCTGGGAAAGAGAGAAGATGCAGCATCCTGATCTAGCATCCTGTGGTCACAACCCCCTGAAAGGCCACCAGAATGGGGCAGGAAGAGTGCAGGGCTCAGCTCAGGGCTCCTTGCTCAGGGAGTGTCTGCGTCAAGGCCAGTGTGTGATGGGGAGCTAGGGAGGGGACCTGTGAAGGGCCCCCCAGGGGCACGGGAGGGTTGGGGACCGTGTTGGGGTGTGGAGGGATTGAAGGAGGGAAGGATGCATCAAGCCTGTTTGAATGACATTCACATTCCCTTTCTCCATACTGTCTTCCCTTTCTAGATAAAAATGTGCCTTCTTGGTACTATGGGAAATAGAGAAATTGAGATGGCCCTTTGGGGTGACCTGTTTCCCCACCTCTTACGCTCCACTTTTGTCATTTACACTCTTCCACCCACCCTCTGCTAACTGGAGTGGAATCGAAATGGGCCTTGGGTGTTACAAGTGACCCCATGTAAGCCTCTGGCGTCTCTGTATCTTTATAGATTACCGGGTGGCTGGTGAGTCGTTCGTGCTGGTTGCGATCCAGTGGCTGAGCAGGCCTGACAAGTGGGTCAAGGACTCCTGCAGGGGCTGTTCTTGGTCTTGGCTGATGCAGGACCTGTGAAAATGTCTTCTTTTGGGTCAACTCCAGATTGGATTTAATCCAATGCCTTCCTGGAGGATGGGGCTATCATAGAGGTTGGTCTTAAATTTTTGTCTTATCCATGTCCATCATCATAGAATGTCTTGAAAATGCAAGAAAGTACATTTAAAAACGTAAAAATCATCCTTAACTCCATGTCCTAGAGATAATCACTGCTAACATTTTGATATACTGTATTCCTTCTGGGCTTTCCACCCTCACGTATATTCTTATTTTTGCATAATTGGGGTTATACTATGTATGCAATTTTGTGTTCTGCCCTTTTCTCTTAATATAACGTTGTAAACAATTTCTCATATCATTAAAATAGTATTTGCAAATATCACATACTAAATCATAAAAGTACAATGGGTTGATGAGTACAATCATACCATTAGACAGAGGAAATAAGTTCTAATGTTCGACAGCAGAATAGGATGACTATAGTTAACAACAATGGATTGTGTATTTTAAGATAGATAGGAGGGCTTGAAATGTTCCCAACACAAAGAAATGATAAATACTCAAGGCGATGGGTACCCCAGATACCCTGACTTGATCATTATACAGTCTATGAATGTAACAAAATATCACACGTGCCCCATAAATACGTGCAGATATTATGTATCAATCAAAAAAATTTAAAAACCAAAAAAGTTTTAAAATGTTAAAAAGTACTATGATTCCTTTGATTGCTTAGGTTGTTTCTAAATTTGTGTCATTGTGAGTAATGCTATAAGGAATGTTTTGTTATATAATTTCTTGTCTCAAACACTGATTTCTTCTTTGGGAAGGATTCCTAGAAGGGAAATTACTAGACCAAAGATGTGAAATTCTGAGATATTTGATTGCTTTCCCAAAAGGATGACTCTCTACATACTTCCACCCCCAGTGTGTGAGACCACCTGTGCCAGCCAAAGAGAATCTTTGCCAACATGAGTATTATAATTCTTTAAAACATTTGCCAATTTGAAAGAAAGGATAGAGGATAGCTCTCTGTAATATTAATTACTAATCCTTTGATTACAATTGAGAACCATCTGTATTTCTTCTTTTAACCATCTATATTTCCTTTTTATAAAATGTCATTGGTATATTTTTATCTATTGAAGAAAATGTAATATTTTAATGAAAGAATTAAACATTAATATTTATAAATTTTAATTTTGACATTTTAATTTGTTCCTTTATCCATTTGTTCATTTATGAATAATTAGCAAGTGCCTACTGTGTGCTAGGCACTGCTCTAGTTAGACCCTGGGAATACTGCAGTGAGTAAAATAAAGTCCCTGCTCTATAATGGGTTAGTGGGAAGAGGATGGATTACATAATGGTGAGTGATAAATAGAAAAGTAAATTAAAGAAAGGGCCAGGGAGTACTGGGGAATGCAGTTTCAAATCAGATGGCCAGATAAGTCCTCACAGAGACAACTTTCCTTAAAGATTGAAGGGAAATTAACAAATGAGCCATGTAGGAATTTGGAGAAAGTATTCCAAATGGAAGGAACAGCAAGTGCAAAGTCCCAAGGCAGAAACATGTCTGGCATGTTAGAGGCAGGACAAGGGGGCTGGTGTGTTGGGAGCAGAGTAAGAAAGCAGAAAAGTAGATGAAGATGAAGAATTTAAATTCCTACCTACATCAAGATTTATTTCTTATCTATTCTCTTCAATTAATCAGCCAGTTTTTCCAGAGCCAGCACCATGCTGTTCTGCATGTTATAACTTTATAACATATTTTAATGCCTGGTGAAGCTGGTATCTCCTTATTACTTTTATTTTGCCAAAGTATTTTTCAATATACTTATTCAAGTGTTTTTCCAGATGAACTTTAGAACTGCTCTGTGAAGTTCCCAAAAGAATATATCCTTTGATATTTTAATTGTGGTTGGGGAAGAATTGGCATCTTCCTTCGTCTAGACCACTGGACTGTGTGCATGAAATGGAGGTGAGCAAACTGCTGGGAGGATTGGGAAAACAATGTTCTAACTCTTGGCAGTCTATATGACAAGGCAGTTGGAACAAATGGAGAAATTTAGAAGGAAGAGGTTGTTCTCCACTCTTTTCCACATGTGCCACTGAGCTCCAACATGACATGTCCTGCCCCTTCTTGCTGCTTCTTTCTTTCTATCTACCTTCTGTCCCTCATCACTAGCCCCCCAACACACACACTGGAGGAATGAAAGGAAGCCTAAATAAAAACAGTTCTTGGTAGCTGAAAAAAAAGATCGCTGAGTTCCAACAGGCAAGTGAAGGGTGTAACACTTAATTCTTCATGGTCCGCAGCAGTAGGGCCCCCAGACTGATATCTTTCTTTGAAAGCAGAAGCTTTTCGTGAAGCTGGTGGGGCTCTTGGGTCTGCTGTGGCCCTGATTTCAGATGCTGAGAATCTCGTATTGCTGGTGGAAGTCTGGAATGCACCCCTGCCTTTTAACGGCTGTGGCTGTTCTGCCAGGGGAAGGGAAGCTGTGTCGTGAGGTGGAAGATGAGAATTGTCGCTGGTGCCAATTGTTAGCACTCAAGCGCTTTCTTGGGGGTTCCGCATCTATCACATTTGAGCCTGTGTGTTGTGTAGGTCACTCCCCTGCAAGGCAGAGGGAAAGAGCCATTACTGGAGTACTTCTTGTTCCCACTCTTGTCCTCTCCCTGGGCTGTCTCTCCTCCCCCACCTCCTGAGGACTGGTGGATTTTTCCCCCTGACTTACTCAAAGCATTGACTTTGTTTCCTGCTGCGCTCTTTACTGTGCAGGTCCGGACAATGACTGCAGGCTGAGGTGACATCTCATTTATCCAGAGATGCGAGGGTGCTGAAGCCTGACGTCCTTATTTGCCATTGTGAAAAGTATTTGAAAACGGGAAAGAAGAAAATTGATTTTAGAAACTGTTAGATTGATGGGCTGCAGGGGGCACTGGAAAATCCAGGCGCTGGCTCCCTGCCATCAATCCCACCTTCCCTCCCTGAGATTGAAGACCCTCCAGTAAATAGAACACAACCGCTTTCTATAATAAGTGACAGAAAAACAGTTTTCCATGACATTAGGACCTCCATTCTATTTTCTATTCATTGTGATAAAATATACATAAGATTTACCATTTTAAACAGTTTTAAGTGTACAATGGCATTAGTACAGTTAAATGTTCAGTGGCATTAAGTACTTTCACATTTTAGTGTGACCATCACTGTCATCCATTTCCAGAGCTTTTCATCATCCCAAACAGAGATCCCGGAGGCTGGGGCAGTGGCTGCACCATTTTACATTCCTGCCTTCAATGTACAAGGATTCCATCTTCTTTACATCTTCACCAACACACGTAACTTAAAGAATCTTTTTTTGATAATGACAATTCTAATGGGTGTGAAATTGTGTCTCATTGTGGTTTTGATTTGCATGTCCCTAATGGTTAGTGATATTGAACATCTTTTCAAGTGCTTATTGCCATTCGTTTATCTCCTTTGGAGAAATATCTATTGAAATTCTTAGCCCATTTTTGAATTGGGCTGTTTTTTTGTTTTGTTTTGTTTTTGAGTTGTAGGAGCTCTTTATATATTCTTCAAATTAATTTCTTATCAGATACATGATTTGCAAATATTTTTCTCCCATTCTGTGGGTTGCCTTTTTATTAATACTCTCTGGATAGTGTCTTTGGTGCACAGAAGTTTTTAATTTTGATGAAGTCAATTCATCTGTTTTTTCTTTTATGGCCTGTGTTTTTGTGTTTTGGGGATCTTATCCAAGAGATCATTGGCGAATGCAATGTTATAAAGCTTTTGCTTTATGTTTTCTTCTAGGGATTTTATAGATTTAGCTCTTTATTACATTTTGGGTAAATTTTTGTATATGATATAAGTTAAGGTAAGGTAAGGGCCAAACTCATTCATTCTTTAGGATATAGATATCCAGTTTTCCCAGCACCATTTGTCGAAGACACTGTCCTTTTGCCATTGATGGTCTTGGCACACTTGTTGAAAATCAATTGACCATGTATGTAAGGGTTTTCATTCTATTTTTGAGCATCAGTTGATTTGGAGGAATTGGTCTCTGATCGTTCTAAAAAAGTTATTACTGAACCAAAGCAACAAGCAGATTTTCTTAGGTAAATACTGGTTTTTCAGTCTATATAATACTCTGAATTATAATATCTCTAACATGCTTTTATCCATTTGTTATTATTGATGTTTGTTGATGGTGCTATGATTTTTCTAAATATGTGTGTTTCAATCTTTTATTGCTCTGCAAGACGAACAGTGATTTCTTCACTAAATAATCCTGAAATTCTCAGATGAGCACTGAGAGGGGTTCAGGACTTTTGGAATGTGGTGACCTTGGCCTGTGGAGGAGAAGGAGGTGTTGAGTAGCTAATGTCTTGGTCTACTAGGAGCTGGCACCGGATGGCTGCTGGAAGTATAACTTCTATGATGTTGGCATCATGGCTCTCTATGCCTTTATTCCTTGAGGTGTCTTTGGGCATCTGAAAACCCATGTTTATTGTATCTTAATGTTTGCAAGTTATTTTCTCAAATTCTGTCCCATCTAGGTCTCATGATCACTCTAGAAGTAAGCCAGTTAGATATATATTTTCTGAATTAAAGACTGGAGGCTCAGAGAAGTTGAAAGATCATGCCCAAAGCTCACAGCCAGGGAGAGTCAGCCCTGGAACAGGAGTCCTAACTCCTGACCCCGAGGCTTTCCTTTTACAATGCACAGCTAGAATACGGCACCTGCTATTCTGACCCACATCAGTTCTGGAAATGGGGCATTGGCAGATGAGACACAGCCTTCCCCTTCCTGATCACGGAAGGATGAGCGTCAGGCAGAATGATAAAAATGTACCCTTCAAAGACAGACAGCAATTTTTCTTGGTACGTTCCTATTATAAGTGGCAGGTTAAGAACTACCAGAAAAAAATATAGCCACGGAGAAGGAAAGGCTTTTGGCTCGGAAAAACCTTCTCCCCATGGGGAAAATTCTGGTTTTACAGGGAAATGGCAGGCAATGGGATGACCATCCTTGTGAATCACATCACATGTTGAAGGCAGAAGCCTCCCCGTTTAGAATAACTCTCTCATTTCTCAGATGAGCTAACCAGCATCCAGGGAAGGAAGTGCATGAACTAGAGACCATTCTTCTAAGCAAAGTATCGCAAGAATAGAAAAACAAACACTACATGTACTCACTATTAAATTGGAACTAATCAATCAACACCCATGTGCACATATGGTGGTAAAACTCAACAGAAACCAAGTAGATGGGAGGAGGGAGTAGGAGATGGGTAAATTTACACCTAAAGGGTACGATGCATGCTACCTTGGTGATGGGCATACTTACAGCTTTGACTTAAATTGCACAAAAGCAAGACATGTAATCAAAATGTTTGTACCCCCATAATATTCTGAAATTTAAAAAGAGTTATAGAT